>NW_027492282.1:155000-553778 GCF_021521415.1 Bidens hawaiensis
CATACAAGGTTTGTGGTCTGGCTCGATAACTAAATGAGCTTTGTTTGAGGCTGGAGTTGATAAGGCTCGGCTCATTTCGAGCTATCTATCAATTCGATCTCGAGTAGCTTGCGAGTGGCTTGGCTCGTTTGCACCGCTAATTGTGAATTTTGAAGTTAAGAGTCTAGTTTTAAAAGCTTACAGTTATGGGCTTAACTGCAGGCGGTTCATGTTGCAGCCCAGTATGGTCAAACATCATTCTTGAACTACATTGTTGCCAAGTATCATGCTGATTTTGATGTACCGGATAATGACGGAAGGACCCCTCTTCATTGGTATGTTAAAACTCATAATGAGTATGGGAGCACTTTAATATTAGTTAAAAATTTTGAAATTGAATATGGTAATGATATGTTCTTAATTATGCTCAATTAGGGCTGCTTATAAAGGATTTGCAGATACAATAAGATTACTTCTTTTTTGGGACGCCTTTCAAGGAAAACAAGATAAAGAAGGTACTTTCCTTTTGATTATAATTAGGGCTGTCGGCTGTCCAAAGAGCTTGTGGCTCGGAACTCGCTCGAGTTAGCTCGGTTTGTAAACAAGCCGAGCCCAGGCTTGTCCTTGCCCGGCTTGGCTCGTGAACAGCCCTAGTTGTAATGTATTATAGCCTCATACACTTCTTATTAAGGTGATTTTGATAATTAGACGCTCAAACACGCATCCAAACACCCCCTAATACAAGCTAACCACAAGATGAATGTCCATAATGACAAATTTATTTTTTCACTAGGTTGCACCCCTTTGCATTGGGCTGCATTGAGAGGACATTTGGAGGCTTGTATTGTACTTATACACGCAGGGACAAAACAGGAATTGATGGTGAAAGATAATGCTGGATTTACGCCTGCACAAATTGCAGCAGATAGGGGCCATCGCCACATTTCTTTAATCCTTGTGTGTATCGATTTTTCTAATAATAATAATTATTCAACAATATAAGTTTTGCACAAAGAGAGATCTATATGATAACGTTATAAATCTCAATTAATGCAGTCTAATGCTCTTCGTGGACACAATAGTTGTTGGAAAGATAAAGGCTGGATCAATAAAGTTTGGGATATAGGTTACGCCCCTATATTGTTCTGCATAGTATTTGTCTGCACGATAATTTTCATCAATTCTATTCTTTTTGGTGGGTAAATGTAAATCAACAATTAATAGCATGTTCTCTTTGAGTTAATTAAGGATGCTAATCAGGATGTTGTGTTTTTTCCATGTCAGCTTCTAATCTTGTTAAGGTGACTGCTGTTGTTGGGCTTTGGGGATGGACTGCTGTTTCACTTTCAATTGCTTCACTATTGATGTTTGTTCGATGCAGCAGGTACACTTTATTTGGTTACAATAAAAAAAAGTTCATAATATTTTTCCTTCCTTAATCAAAGATTTATGTGGTTGCAGTAAAGATCCCGGTTATGTGAAAACATCTGGAGGGATTAATAATAATGCTGATGCAGAGGTATACTTCTCCTTTATGAATTAATAAAGCAAGTCTTGTTCACATAAATGTAACAAAATACATTGTATATGTGTGATCATATATTTAGATGCTAAACTTGAAGGTTATCACAAAAATCGAGAAATTATTTATTAACGAATAAACATAAATTGTATACATGATAATTAAACCAAAAGACAAGAAACCTTAAAAATCATTAAATAGGAAACTAAATGAAAAACCATCTAAATCCTAAAATAAAATAGTGTTCTTAAAACAAAACTCCAGAAATAAACAACCCTAAATAAACTAATGATAAACAAAACCCGACTTTAGAATATTCTTAACCAAATAAGACTCGACCCGCCCGTTCCACATGTGAACCTAAACGATTAAGTCTAATAAAATTGAGTGAAACAAGCACTAGATAGCCTTAGGTGGTATTTAGATGTGCTTCTTGAACAGATGATTGCAACATTTAAGAAACAGAATATTGGCTGCAACAGAGTAATATGTTACAGAGAGTGAAGTAATTTTACATTTACCCTAAGAAAACCAATTTTTTTTCAAGAACGCATTGCCTGCTTCTCAAAATCTAATCTTTTGTGCCCTAAAAATTTGTTTATGATTCTCCTTGTGACTTCTTCAGGGTCCTTTGTTGAAAATCGATCCAACCAACACGGCTAATTGGACTGGAAATTGGTCTCAACTCTGTCCTACTTGCAAGGTTCTTATAAACTCATTCTATACTTCACCTACAAATGGGTCGAATTAAAATATTTAAGGCTTTAATTATATTGATTCTAAATGACTATTTTGCCCAGATAATAAGGCCCGTTCGCTCCAAGCACTGTCCTACATGCAAACGCTGTGTGGAACAGTTTGACCATCACTGCCCCTGGATATCAAATTGTGTCGGAAAGGTATTTATTCAATATATTAAATATTTTTCAAGAATCTCTGTGGCATAATTTTGGTTCCAATTACTTTTTTTATTATTGCAGAAGAATAAATGGGATTTCTTCGTGTTTTTATTCTTGGGCCTATTGACTTCATTGATAAGCGGGGTGGTCGCCGTTCATAGTATGCTAAAATCAATTACTCACATACACCTGTATTTTTGTGATGTTTATTGTATTCAAATTTACATCTTTACCCTTAAAATGACAGGAATATGGACTTCGATACCAGCATTGCCGAGTGAAGAATCTTGGATTCATCATGTTGTTTTTCAACATCCTGGTGTTGCTGTCTTTCTTTTTTTTGATTTAGCTATCTTGCTTGCTGCTGGAACTTTATTCGTCATACAAGCTTACCAGGTGATCATTCTCTCAATCTTCTAACATACAAATAAATCCAAACTAGGGGTGTAAACGAACCGAGCCCAAGCTTGACTAGGCTTGAGCTCAGCTTGTTCAACTTACAAGAGCTCGAGCTCGGCTCGTGAGTAGTTTTTATAGCTTGAGCTCGACTAAGTCCAGGCTCGTCGGTTGTTGATTAGTTAATTTATACATGTTTTTAATTATTTTACATAAAATTTTTATTTTCTAATTGTTATACATTTATATCAAATTTTTATGTACACTAATAGTTAGTATATAAATATATATTTAATATACTAAATAAGCTATATAAATAATAGGCTCGGGAGCCAACTCAAGCTTGGGCTTGTTTGTCAAGGAAGCTTATTTATAGGCTCGAGCTCGTTTAAGCTCAGATCGATAAGCGAGCCGGTCTCGAGTAGTTCACGAGCGGCTTGGCTCGTTTACACCCTTAATCCTTACTCCTACAACTGTTTTGCTACAGTTGATATCTTATTCTGATAATTTAGTATTAAATAATAATTTAAGTGGGAAAAGCCAAGTTGTGTTGTTTTGATGAATGGTGTTTTGTGAATGCAGATTGGTCGAAACATAACAACAAATGAATATGTAAATGCTACACGATACGCATATCTTCAAGGAGCACAAGGGGGGTTTCATAACCCGTATAATCATGGAATTGTCAAGAATTGTTCAGACTTTCTAATCCGAGGCTATACGGATGACGATGAAGTTAAATGGCCTCCTTTGCAACAAGTTGCCAGATAGCACTATAGCAGTACCCTACTGAGTGTTGAGGGGACTAAACTTCAAACTGTTTTGACACTAGTTTATTAGGAAAAAAAAACATTACATCTTGATTTGTTACAAAATGAGGGTTTGTATACTCATGTTTTAGATCTGTATTTTGTAGATTGCAAAGGTGTTGACTATGGGTTTGCTAGGTATAGAGGCAAAAGAATTTAGTGAAACTGTACACACAAATTCAACATGATCTTGCTATGAAAGTAGAAATGTGAAGAATATTGAAATGGTTATATGGATATTATTGAGCATGATCTTAGGGGTGGGTGTATGTGTACAAAAATTGTAATATGATGATATCGTGTATGTTAGAAAAATAAATATGATCTAAACATATTTAAACACATTCTCGAACTTCACTTATTATCGCCAATCACGAGTCTGGATAAAGATAAGAGTATTCGTAACAATGAGAGTTGAAGAGAACCCCAAATATATATCACACTTACGGTACTTTTTAACAATCAAACAAATATAATATAATGTGTTACACCCGCATCTAATTCACATATATGGCAAAGTGACAAGGGGGTTGGTACACAACACCATCCAAGAAGCGTACAATAGTGTGCCTATCGGCTCTACAATGGCAAACGAAATTTATTCATCAGATCATGTCCCATCATACGAGTCATACGATAGAGTAAAAATAATCATAATACAACCTATATGATCTATGATGTAATCATATACAACCATTTTTATATGGGAGATATGAAGGATGCCAGGGTTCGAGTCCTGATCTCACCCGGTTTTACCGGCTCCTCGCTGTTGTGCCGTTTGGCGGGCGTGGGGGTCGGGTTTTATCCGGTGAATCCCTCAACAGGTGGACCGCTAGGGGCTCCGTCCGTCCGGACTAGTGGCCGGCTCGGGCTACCTTTAGCCAATGGGGGCCGCGTACGGAGTACCCGGCGTTACTTAGTTGGCCGTTCAAAAAAAATATACAACCATTTTTATACAACTGTAAGACTGATTAATGCCCCCAAAGTCATCTACTTAAGGAATATTTTATGTTTAGTATCACGATAGTTGGTTTGTGTATAATTAGACTACAATTAGATAGATGCCTCCTCTTAAAAAAAAGTAAATAATGACGTGTGCTCTTATCTCTTATTGTTTTATTATTATTTCATATAAAAATAAATAATAATTAATTAGTTATATTAACACTCATGTCCAAATTTAATTACTTTAATTAATAATAATAATAATATACTAGGAAGTAAAGCTGTTACACAGTATATTATATAGTGGTGATCCTCAGTGTCACGTTTGTTTGTGTTGTGCTGATCCGAATCCGATCACTCAGTCACTGAGTCTAGATATTAACGGAAAAAACCCGATCCATCTGTTGTGCAGAAAGCATGCTTCGACTATCAATCCGACGAGGTAAGCTTTGATTAATCCATTCATGATCTCTTTGTTTGCTTATCGAATCAATTGATTGATTGTGTAACAGGTTCTAGTTTGAGTCCTCAAATATTATTCCCCCTTAAGTATTATTCTACCGCTACTCAGCAATCCTTAAGACACAACGATCCTCCAGTATGTTTGTTTACCGATTCCCCTAAACTTAACTTATTACTATAAATAAATCTTAAATCATTTCTTCTTTTCTTTTGATGATATTATTAATATTAAAGTATGTATGTTTTGTTATGAATCAGAAAGTACCAAACCTAATTGGAGGTAGCTTTGTTAACTCACAATCATCGGACTTTATCGATGTTATTAATCCGGTAAGTCCTTTCTCAGTTCGTGCATGCTCATTTTCGTTATTATTATTGTTGTTTAATTAATTAAGTGTTATTGGTTCGGATTTAGGCTACACAACAAGTTGTTTCTCAAATACCTTTGACCAAAACTGAGGAGTTTAAAGCCGCCGTTTCAGCAGCCAAACAGGCGTTTCCGTCATAGCGAAACACGCCAATCACTACTCGCCAACGCGTCATGTTGAAACTTCAACAACTTATTAGAAGAGACATGGTTAGCACTTAGCATATACTTATTAGTTACAAATTTGTTCTTTTGTGTGTGACATCATCCATGTGTGAGCAGCCAAACATTTGTTTATTTATGTTCGTTACTTTATGTTTGTTAATATATTCATTTAAATTCTTTAGGCTTATTATAAGTTAGTCTAGTTTTATTAACTTTTTAGGCAAAACATATTGTTGTTCACATTTGGTTTTAGCTCAGTTTTATTCGTTCATGAACTGTTCGTTTATACTGTTAATGAACGTACATAGATGAACACAAATACCTTCATTATCTTAACGAACACGAATACCATGTTCACTTAATTGTTTTGTGTCTGATCCTTTGTTCAGTTAAAGTTAAAACAAAAGAAAATGAACATGCTCCATTTGTGTTTCTTCGGTTTGTTTACTAGCCTATCTATTTGTCTCAGGACAAGCTTGCCATGAACATTACTACAGAGCAAGGAAAGACATTGAAGGACGCACAGGGTGACGTGTTCCGTGGACTCGGTAGGTTTATATCATATTATAATACCTAAGTTTTAAATAATAATTAACGTACGGTATCATTCGATTTTAAAGAGGTGGTGGAACATGCTTGTGGAATGGCGAGTTTACAAATGGGTGAGTTCTCTTCTAATGTATCTAATGGAATTGATACATACAGTATCAGAGAGCCACTTGGTGTGTGCGCGGGTATATGCCCCTTCAACTTCCCTGCAATGATTCCCTTGTGGGTATGTTTGCCGATATCAGATTGTTTGATATATATGTGTTATTGTTATTATATTAAAAATGCTTATTTTATTTTGTTTGCAGATGTTTCCAGTTGCTGTTACCAGTGGTAATACTTTTGTTCTAAAGCCGTCAGAGAAAGATCCAGGTCATTTTCACATATCTATAAGTATTTTATTTCTGAATTTTTGTTATATACTGATATATCTTTGCAATTTTGTACCTGCTTTTAGGGGCTTCTATGTTACTTGCTGAGCTGGCGATGGAAGCCGGTTTACCCAACGGTGTGTTGAATATTGTTCATGGCACCCATGTATATTTCCTCCTTACTAATCTTAACATCTTTGCTATTTTTCTTTCATTATCTTTATACTTGATAAATAAAGTACATGTGGTGCACAATTCTAGGGCCCCTAATATGTTTTTTCCTGTTTTTTTTTATCCAATCATTCCCTTATTTTCCTCCACAATCAAATTATCGTTTCTTTAGATCCTCTGCAGTCGAATCGCCGTTTTCCTTATTTTAGGTATAATATTTGATTATTATATCTATACCTGATAAATAAGTTACTATCCACTGCACATGTCACAATTCTGTGAGCTCAACCTACTTTTTCCTGCTTTTCTTATTTCATCTCTCACCCCTTCGTAATAAATAAATTTACAACTTGCAAAACTAAAGAAAATTGATTTCAGTTTGAAACACGGTATTCCTTTATTTAATCTAGTATGCTTGTAGAATATTAGTTCAAAATTTGTAGAAAGAAGCATATGTAACACACGAGCTTTTGTATTAACCCACTGATATTTGTTTTGAGGCAGGACATTGTGAATGCTATCTGTGATGATGAAGACATTAAGGCTATATCGTTTGTTGGTTCAAACACGGTAGGTAATAGTTTTATGGTTTTACTTTTCCAATGTTAAGATTGTACTACATGTAAAGCATGCATTTTGCTTTTACTTTGCATTAATAATGTTATAAGCTATCGATATCTATTTACTTTTCATTTTTCGTTCTAGGCGGGAATGCATATATATGCAAGAGCATCAGCAAAAGGAAAACGTGTTCAGGTACACTCACTTTTGTGTATTTTCCAACTGATGCAAGTTTATAACTGATTAATAATTTTGCAGTCAAATATGGGAGCTAAAAATCATGGTATTGTAATGCCCGATGCGAGCGTTGACGCTACTTTAAATGCTTTAGTTGCTGCTGGTTTTGGGGCTGCAGGACAAAGGTGTATGGCTTTGAGCACTGTTGTTTTTGTTGGAGATTCAAAAGAATGGTATTTTATTTATTTCTAATCACTTTTATTTTTAGGTTTATTTGTTTATTTAAATTAATTCCAGTAAATATATGTTTGTGTGTTACAGGGAAAATGAGTTGGTGAAGCGTGCCAAGGCATTGAAAGTAAATGCGGGGACAGAACCTGATGCTGACTTAGGCCCAGTAATTAGCAAACAGGCAAGTATATATTTTTAAAATGAGTTAAATACGGTTTTAGTTCCTGTGTTTTGACTCAAATATCCATTTGAGTGCATTAGTTATAATTTGACTTTTTTAGTTCATTTTTGTTTCAATTAAAGTCACGCAACTACCACCATCCATTCTTTTTGTTAAGTTTGCGTGTAAAGACCAAAATATCCCTGTTATTAAAATTTTTAAAAATATTAAAATGCTTGGGGTTTAACTGAAACGCAAATGAAACTATTGGCATAAAAACTAGTGTACTAAAATGGTTATTTGGGTCAAGCCACAGCCCACAGGTACTAAAACCATCTTATACTCCTAGTCCAATAGTTCTAGTTTGACCTTTTTTAGTCCAATAGTTTCATTTCCGTTTCAATTAAAGTCAAACAACTAACAGCATCCATTTTTCTCTTAAAAGTTGTGTGAAAAGACCAAAACCATATTTAGTGTTAAAAGGCTTGGGTTTAATTGAAACGAAGATGACACTATTCGGTTAAAAACTGATACTAAAACCATATTTAACTATTTTAAAATTTATCAGGCAAAAGAGCGAGTGTGCAGATTGGTTCAGAGTGGTGTCGAAAGTGGTGCTAGACTGCTGCTTGATGGAAGAGATATTGTGGTTCCGGGATATGAACAAGGGAACTTTGTAGGACCCACAATTTTGTCTGGTGTTACTGAAGATATGGAATGCTACAAGGTATTTGTTTCTCCATTACAGAAATTTTTTTTTCAATCTTTGAGACATGGCTTATGCTTTTAAATTTTGCAGGAAGAGATCTTTGGCCCGGTTCTTCTTTGCATGCAGGCTGACAGTTTGGAGGAGGCGATTAATATTCTTAACAGAAATAAGTAATTTGTTTGTTTCTCCACAAAAACTAGTGTTGATGTTGAAACTTTTTTAGGCTTTTATTAAAGAGAAGCTTGTTTTGCAGATATGGCAATGGAGCAGCTATTTTGACATCATCTGGTGTGGCTGCTAGAAAATTTCAAACGGATATTGAAGCCGGACAGGTAATAATAATAATACATTAACAACAATGACACCTGTTGTTAATACCAGAATACAAAGAAACTAATGTTTGTGCATGCAGGTTGGCATAAATGTTCCAATTCCAGTTCCGTTGCCATTTTTCTCGTTTACGGGATCTAAAGCGTCTTTTGCTGGTGACCTCAACTTCTATGGTGTGTGCTTACTTGGTTTTTTTATTTTTAAAATGTATATGGTATAAACGGGCGTCATTTTGATGAGTTGTGAATTTGTAGGCAAAGCGGGGGTTAACTTTTATACTCAGATCAAGACCGTGACTCAACAATGGAAGGATTTAGGTGGTTCTGGAGTTTCTCTTGCAATGCCAACTTCTCAGAAGTAGTCAAGTCTTGATAATTATGAAAATTGCAATGACAAAACTGTTTGGTTTATGTATTCTGTACTCACAAGCTACCAATCAAATTCAGTGAGTAATTAGTTGTCAGTCAAATTATGAAGCTTTTCTGTGGTTTTAAACATGACCAAACTAATAATGAATTACAAAAAATAAATATTAAAGAGGTCACTGTTGAGGCATTTGTTGGTGCTTAAACATAAACAGTGTTGAGACCTGCAGAAATAAATTGTACAACTAATCCTGAAAAAAGAAAACTGATCAACCTTTTCTTGACCAACTTTGACTCTGTAAATTTCCTAATTAAAGGACTCAAAACCTGTTATGAAAATAAACTTCAACCCATAACAAGAGGTAAAATTGATGATGTATCTCCGAAAAGTTGCAACTGGCAACAATAATAGTTTTCTACTACTTATAGCTATGATTCCAACCATTTGCTCGGTTGAAATGTTTATCAACATTAACACTCGTCGGTAGCAATCTGCTCTTCATCATTAGTAACCTTTATGAGTTTAGGTCAAAACAGTCGTAAGTAGTGAATATCTTCAACAAAGATCATTCTTTGCTACAATTTGTTTTCGATAGAAGTGACCTGCCTTTTTAAAGTTTCCCATTATCAACATGTTTTCAATGACACACAACTTACAAAAGTCTTTAAAATTGATATACATCTCTTGAGAAAGTTGATAATAGAATAACTATTATCAACAACTTATTCGCCTAGACGAATAGAAGCTGCCAAATCATTCAAGAAATTTGGATTTCTTGTACCATTTGTGCCAAAATCTAGAAGCCAAAAATAGTTATTTTTAGAATACAACCAAGACACTTTTATATTGGTTGAGTTGACCTCAAATCAATTTAAACTTATTTAACACAAAAGATATGAAATCTAGTTTGAACTATAATAAACACCTTATAAGTGCAAGTCATGCTTGCTATTCTCATCCTTGTTACTATGTTTAAACACCTTTTAAAAAATCACTGCAACTTTAGTAAAATTGTTTCTTATTTAAGGATTTTGATAACTGTTTCTTATTTAAGGATTTTAAAAAATCACTGCAACTTTAAGAAAAGGTTGATCAGTTTTCTATTAAATAGTTTTATTAAAATTTTCCTAAAAATTTAGAGATCGGTTTAAACGGAGATCATGACGAAGATACCCTAAACATAACAAAAGTAATAACGATGACCAAATTTTCATCAATTCTGACCTCGGAAATCAACAGGTTTGACTTAAAAAGTCAACATGTATATGCTCTTATTGCTCAAATTTGAGTTCAATCGCAAATCAAATCATTATGAGTCATAAAATTATCAAAACTACACATGAACAGAAAAAAAAAGTAACTGTTTTTGCCATCGTCGACTATTCCTGCCGAACGTGTTTTTCTGGGCGAATTATATCATTCTATGTAAACTATCTATTAACAAGTATGGGTATTGTTTAATGAACCAGAAAAACGCCTTTAATTATCAACGCAGAGGGGAGGAAAGAACGAAGAAATTATACTTCTTTTCTGCATGTGTGTATGTGTTGTATATCATATGCTGGAAACAAGAATCTTTGTCTGAAGCAAGGCTGACTTTTAAGATCCAACCGACTAAACTTGTGAGGTTCATTGCCATCTTCCGCTTGATGATGATTTGGTACGTCTCACCCAACATGTGTTTGTTCTCTGTTATTAAAAGTTGACAAACATTAGTGTTAAAATGCAAAATCAGAAACGTGTTTGACTTTTGACTTTTGAGGACAAGCCAACAACCTAATCGTTGAGTAAAAGATTTTGACTTACATTGATAGAATCCCCTCTCAAGGTCTCTATCGATTCCTCGAGCTCCATTTGTTTTGAAGCCGTAGCAAATAACGCCTGCAATGAAGTACAATGCACACATTTAACAAAAGAAAATAAAAAAAATGCAAAACAAAAAACCGTACCTTTTTAGTCTTTTGCAAATCATACTCCATCGATCGTATACGATTCATCGACTCCACAAGCATTTCCTCTTTTTCTTGTGGAATTTTTGAAGGCTTAGTTGACAGCTCAGCCACCATTGCTTCTAACTGTTTTAACTTCTCCTCACATGGGTGCAAAAGTTCTTTTTCTACTGGACCCGGTTCATTCACATCATTCACAAACTGGTTCTCGTTGTTAAACGACTTGATAATATTTCTTGACAAAAAACTCACCAACCCAAAAGTTAAAAGAAAAATGTAGGTTAACACTTTGTACGGAAAACTGAGAAGTTTATTCACAGAGGATGATTCTTCAACTGCTTTTGATAATGTCAAATCATCTGGTTAAATAGTTGATCAACAGTTAGAAATAGTATACTTGGAGATTTAATCCTATATCTAGAGGTCTATATTAGGCCTCTAAACAAGCCGACCATTCAGTGTACAGTTCGTGAACCGTTTGGCAGGAAATTTGTTCACGTTTATTTATTTAAATTAATCAACGAACGAACATGAACAAAAGAATTTGTTCATCTACTTAACCAACAAACATGAACACAAGTCTGTTCTTAATTTATGTCTGCAAATGTTCTTTATGTTCATTTAAATTCGTTTATGTTCGTCCGTTTACAAACACACACACACACAAACAAGCCAACCATCACTAAAAAATAAAACAAATCACACTTTTCGTCCTTTAGGTGTGCAAAAAATGTAATAAATACGGTTAATGAATCACTTACTTCTGGGGATAACATCAATCTGAGAACTGGGAACTACTGGTTCAACTCTTGTTTTGCTATAAACAGGTACGTTGATCGTGCTCTAAAAGATAACATGATAAATAATAATTAAATTGGTGAGTTCTTTTAGTTAATTATCAAACAAACTTTTTATAAACATTTACACACACTATAACTATCAACCAAGAAACATAAATCCAAACACCCATTATAACTTTAAACCAAGAAACACATACTCTAATATTTAGAGACATTGATCTTCGAGGAACATGAGTTTTAAACCCCGTGCTTGGTGCTAAATCCCCAGAAATTTTATGGCCTGTGTTCTGCATTAAAAGCAAATTTTCAGGAAAAAAGAAAAACACCAAAAAGACGTTTACAACAGTTTACTAAAGATTGTATAATCACTGCACCTGAGAAACGATTGACTTGACTTCTAAATTAGAATCATCATAAAAGTTATCATTTTTTTCTGTATTTCCCCCGTTAATTAGCTGCAAAAAGAATACAAACAATGAAATCATGCACCGATTTGTATGAAAACACGAGTCGTTTCTCGTAATAACAGCCCTACGCCTGTAATGAAACCACAGTGAACAGTTCGTGAACTGTTCAGCGGGAAGTTCGTTTATGTTTGTTTTTTTAGTAAACGGACGAACATGAACATCTTTTTTGTTCATTTAGTTAAATGAACAAACATGAACACATGATCGTTCACGTTCATGAATGTTTGTTCATTTACATTCTTTTATATTCACTAGTTAACGTTTATTGATATATTCATCTAAGCTTAAATCTAGTTTTATCAAAACTTTAGACACGAAAAAATGATGTTCATTTGTATGAAAACACAAGTCGTTTCTCGTAATAACAGCCCTAGGCCTGTAATGAAACCACAGTGAACAGTTCGTGAACTGTTCAGCGGGAAGTTCGTTTATGTTTGTTTTTTTAGTAAACGGACGAACATGAACATTTTTTTTGTTCATTTAGTTAAATGAACAAACATGAACACATGATCGTTCACGTTCATGAATGTTTGTTCATTTACATTCTTTTATATTCGCTAGTTAACGTTTATTGATATATTCATCTAAGCTTAAATCTAGTTTTATCAAAACTTTAGACACGAAAAAATGATGTTCATGTTACTTTTAATTGATGTTTGCTCGGTTATGCTCGTTCATCTGTTTTCAGTTATATCCGTTCACTTACGTTCGTGAAACATAAACTTGATTTTTAACAAACAGACACAAAAACACCACGTTTTAATTTTTCATGTTCGAGCGTTTGTTCAATTAAACTAAAAAGCCAAACACAAACATGTCCCATTCGTGTTCGTTCTTTTACAAGCCTAAACGAGTCAAATGTTGAAAACTAGATAAGAAAGAAAATAAGCCATACGAGTCAAACATCACCTTAATCATATTATTTTAAAAAATACTAACCATATTCAACATTCAACATTCAACATTATAAATAAAACTCAATTTTACACAATTACCTTTATTAACTCTTGATCATGCCAAGGACCCTTGTCTGACCGCATACATCCACCTTCATTAGCACATGAACAATTTCCACCAAGAAAATCTGGTAATTGCCTATAAATTCACAAAATAATAAATTTTACACTAAAAATGTTAAATATAGATTAATAGTATTATTAGTCACTATTTTTTATTAGGGTTTGGTCCTCTTTAGCCCACGGGCCCGTTTTAAGTTTGTAATCATAAATTTTAGATATACTATATTACAGTCTCTTTTACAAAGAAGAAGAAAAAGGAAAAACCTTGAATCGATAACTTCCAACAATTTGCTCTGATACTTGCTACCAAGAACCTATAGATTTCCAAATGTCAAATCAACATTTAGTCAAACAAAAGTCAGCATTAATCGAAACACAAAAGACAAATCTAGGTTATCGTTACATGTATCTTTGATGTGGTTCTTGGATCAAGAAACCCTTTAACTGTATTCCATGCGAATTTAAATCCGTGGCCAGCATTGACAATGAACATCTGATGTAAAGTCTGATTAACCAAAAATTAAAATAAAAGGTCAAAAACGGTAGACACATGACAAAATGGTAATACTAATAATAAAGATCAAAGTTGCACCTCAGGATAGTTATCTCCGTCTATTTTTTGCATTCGCATTAACAAATCGTGTGCAACCTTACCAAAACTCATCCAGTTCTACAAACAAGAGATGATTAAAAATAATTATTGAAGACAAAATGAGGTAAAAGTAAAGATAAAATGTCAAGATCGACTCGTTAAAAGCTCAAATCGAACAAAACCGAGCTTAAACGAGTTTGAGCCAAAAAAAAACTCGTTTATTAAGCTCTCGCAGGGTCATGGGCCTAAACGAGCGTGCTATTTACATAAGCTGCCTAAAAGTATGTATATATATATATATGTATATATATATATTTATATATATATATACATACTGCATACGCGGGATCAACTAAATGGGGACTCAACTCATATATGGGAAGCTATGGAGACAAAGATCATCCAAGTAGCAAAGGAGACTCTCGGGGTCACAACAGGAAAGTCAAGTGGGCATAAGGAGTCTTGGTGGTAGAATGACGCAGTGCAAGACAAGATAAGGGACAAACAAAGATGTTTTAGGGAGCTAATGAGGTGCACGAATGAGGAGGAACGAGTGGATTTGAGGGACAACTACAAAACGGCCAAGATAGAGGCAAAGAAGGCAGTGGCGGAAGCAAAGAAGGCGGCCTTTAAACGGATGTATGAAAGTCTAGAAACAAAAGAGGGGGAATATGCTATGTTTAAGATTGCCAAAGCCAGGGAGCGTAGAAGGCAAGATCTAGGACCGGTGAAGTTCATAAAGGATACAGACGGGCATGTACTGGTCAAGGAGCAGGACATCAAGCTAAGATGGCAAACCTACTTCCACAATCTTTTTAACAATGGGAGAGCTTACCAAGAAGAACATGACAACACAAACTTTCATCGACAACAATCGAATAACTGCTACTGCCGACGGATCACACAAGAAGAGGTGAAGGACGCACTTAGGAGGATGGGAAGGTCTAAGGCGGTTGGCCCAGACAACATACCCATCGAGGTGTGGAAGTGTCTGGGGGAGGAAGGAGTCATGTGGTTAACTACTCTGTTCAATAGTATTCTCAAATCAGGTAAGATGCCAGACCAGTGGAGGAGCAGCGTTGTAGTTCCTATCTATAAGAACAAAGGAGACGCCCAATGTTGTGGTAACTACCGAGGAATCAAACTACTAAGTCATACTATGAAGCTATGGGAAAGAGTGATTGAGGTTAGACTTAGACGAGAAACTCAGGTTACGGTCAACCAATTTGGCTTCATGCCGGGGCGTTCCACCACAGAGGCAATACACCTTATAAGAAGATTAATGGAAAAGTATAGGGAGAAGAAGCGTGATCTACATATGGTGTTTATTGACCTAGAAAAGGCCTACGACAGTGTGCCACGACAGGTGCTCTGGGAGTGCTTGGAGGGTAGAAGAGTGCCCAGGAAATACATAGAGATCATTATGGATATGTATACCAGGAGTGAAACAAGTGTCCGTGCGCCAGTGGGGGATACTGATTTCTTTCCTGTAGAGGTAGGTCTTCACCAGGGGTCAGCGTTGAGCCCGTTTCTTTTTGCAGTAGTCTTGGATGAGTTGTCAAAGTCGATTCAGGGGACTCTCCCGTGGTGCATGATGTTCGCAGACGATATTGTGTTACTTGCTGAGAAAAAACAAGATCTAAACATGAGGCTTGAGGAGTGGCGAACAACCTTAGAGACAAAAGGTTTAAAGATTAGCCGATCTAAGACGGAGTACCTACACTGTGATTTTGGTGAGATAAACGACAGTGAAGACGCACACATCACAATTGAAGGGCAGGTGGTCCCGCAGGTAACGAAGTTCAAGTATTTAGGATCATTTGTACAGAGCGATGGGGAATTAGACAGTGATGTGACCCACCGAGTTCAGGTAGGATGGTGTAGATGGAAAGCAGCCACAGGTATATTATGCGACAAGAGTTTCCCGACTAATCTGAAGGGAAAATTCTATAGGGTGGCAGTTAGACCTGCAATACTATATGGAACAGATTGTTGGGCCATCAAGAAGGCACAAGTGCGGAAGATGGAGGTAGCAGAAATGAGAATGCTACGTTGGATGTGTGGGCACACAAGGCTAGACAGAATAAGAAACGTTGTGCTTCGCGAGAGATTAGGGGTGGCGAACATAGCAGACAAGATAAAAGAGTGGAGATTGAGATGGTTTGGACATGTAAAGAGAAGACAGACGACGAATCCTGTTAGATCCGTAGAAAACATTACTATAGAGGGGAGGAGGGGTAGAGGACGACCGAAATTGACTTGGGATGAGAGGATTAGGCATGATTTGATAGACCTAAACCTCTCCGAGGACATGGTTGAGGATAGGAATTCGTGGAGAAGTAGAATTAAAGTTAAGGATTTTTAGAGAGAATTGAATACCTTAGGGCTTAGACTTAACTTATTTAGGTCACATACCATAATGGTATTTCCCTTACATACTTTATTATTATTATTAGCTTTTATATTGCGGTTAAACTGTGACCTTTTTATTAATATTATTATAATTAGTAGTAGTTTTTTATATAACTGTTAAACTTTGATTTCCTTTTTTGCTTCATACACATGTTCTTAGAGCCGAGGGTCTCTCTGGAAGCCACCTCTTTATTCTTTTGGATAGAGGTACGGTGTGCCTACATCCCACCCTCCCCAGACCCTACCTATAGCTCTGCTGTCGGTGGGATTTTACTGGGTATGATTGATTGATTGATTGATTGTATATATATATATTTTGTTTAAAAAAAAAAAAAAGCTAACCATTCCATGAACATCCAGTATGGTTGTGCAGGAATCTATATGTCTTCTAGCTGCAACGGAACATGCTGGAAACTTCTCAGAAAAAGCTTTCTCGAAACCTTGAACATGGTATCTTAAAAATCTGTCAACCGTTGTGACATTCATAAGCTTAGAGGGTTCCACTTTTCCTAACCGTTCAATATAAACGGGCCGCCCCTCTTTGTCCACACCATGATAGCCATGAGGATAGTATCTTAGAACCTCTTCATATTCATCATATACAAAATCCTGCACACAATCACAACAACCATGTTCTTCAAGATAGTGTTTGGATGTGTTTAAGGTGGTAATAATAATTTGTAAAACTGTTTGAACAATATTTGTTGTAACAATTCAAATTTCAAAATATGTAAATGCAAGGTTTAATTGACATTAGACGTTACTGATAACAAAACATTAGTATTTGATACTAACAATCATTTTTTTTCTCTAATAGTATTATTAAAACAATAATTTTGAGGTGGGTCAAATGTGTTTAAAATAAGATATATATGAAAGGTAAATCCATTAAATGGACCAAAAAATAAAAAATCTGCACCATTACACAAATTATGAGTTCTTCATCTGTACCTTTGGTATCAAATTTTTATGAAAAATTTAAAGAAACAAAGTTGACTTTAAAAAAGTAATCTTTTTAACAAAAGACATAATGTTCACATCTTTCCAATGGCCAAATTTATGTTCTAGAGACATTTGAATTAGACCTTAACAATACAGAAAGATTTGCATGTTAACATAAAAAAGTCAAATAATCATACCTTTATAATAGAATCCGCACCAAATTCTTCCCTCCAGTTAAGCATATCTACCCACATTTGGGCTGCTTTATCAACATCAAATTTTCTAGCCTTCAAAAATCTGCAACCGCGTGATTAATGTAGATTGTATGTTTGACTTTTTGACTTACAGGGATTTCAAAATGAATAAAGCAATAGCTGTTTTGCTTATTCTCTTAAAAGATTGTATCATTTTTAACATGAATATTTGTAAACTCAAAAACTTGAAACCATTCGCACAGCACAAAATAACCATTTTTATGCATTTTTTTCCATTAAATAGGGAATAATAACCACTTTTTCAAATTAAATTTAAAAGATCAAAAAAGGTAAGAAAATATATACTACAAAAAAGGTTAAATCTTCAAAAATCTGTCATCCACGTTTGCATTATAAAAGTGCCATGAATATTGCAGCATTTCTTAAAAAAAAGTCAAATGTCAAAGCCAATTACCAATCCACACTAATGTTAAATGTAGATTGATGGCATTGACTTTTAGTCCACTTATTATATGATTCTATTAAATGGTAGGATTTTGATTTCCAAATTTTAGAAAAATTTTAATATTTTCAACATTTGTGGCTTATTCTTTTTAAAATTTGCATCATTTTTTAATCTAAAAATTTGTAAACTCAAAACTTAAACTTCAATAAACCAATAAAAGTTTAAACTAACCATTTGCACAAATCAAAGGTACCATTTTTCCAAAAAAAAAAAATCATATCAAATACTCAAATATTTACCTCAACAACATATGATAATCATCATGAACATTAGGAAGCAACTCTTTCTCAATCAAGATTTCACGAAAAGCATTCACTACTTCCTCTTCTTCATCGTCTCTAACATCATCAATCGAAATAGAGGCAAATCGACAATTTGAAACCCGCTTATTATTCAACGTTTTAAGCGAATTTACCGCATTTGGCATCGCACCCATCGCCTTTTTCTTCAAAGATCTAACCCTAACTCTTTTTTTATCATCCCCAATTGCCCCCAAATCAAATCTTTGAGTAGCCCTATCTTCTTGAGTCAATGCTACAACATAATAACAATCATAAAATTAATACTAAAAACAAAAAAATAATAGCCACTTGTGTTTGTGTGATCAAATTCAATAAAATTTACCTGGCATTTTATAAAAAATTGGACTTTACAAGAACTCTGCATCAATTGATCCAAAAAACACCCAATTGGAAATCTGCATTAGGTTACAACTTACAAGATTATATATTATAAGGTTTAGATCTATAAAGATTCTTCCAATCAAGATCATGATCATCAATCAGTCAAACATATTATTCAAATTTACAAAAAGGGTATTCAAGAATTTGTGCAAAATCAAGAATCTTGATTTAGCCCAGATTAAGATAACATTTAACGATCGAATAATAATATAACCCATAAAGATTGAGTCTTGGGTACCTGGAAACAACCCACATTCAAAAGAAAGAAAGATCTGCGAAATGAATGGAGAAAGGAAGAATCTTGATGAAGAAGAACAGAAGAGTGTTGTTATTGTAATGCGCTTGCTTTGTGAATACTCGCTGATTTGCTGTAAAGAAACAGTAGTTTTTATTATTAGTATTATATAAACAAACAAGATGGAAGGTTAGAGGAGAGGTGATCTCTCTTAATTACTTTTATATTAGTATTAATTAGAATTAATTGATCTTTGATAGGGAATACCAACCATTGGGGTGTGCTTTCTATTTTTATATAAAAGATTAAAATAAATTAAAAAAAAAGGAAAATCTTGAAAATGTTAGTTTCAACCAGGGTTGTCAATTGTGTCAAGTCAGTGGGTTGACGGGTTAATAAGTTTCGGGTTGGCGGGTTGGTGTGTTGAGATTCTTCAACCATAACCCAACCCATATATTTATTCGTGTCAACCGATTTAAATTCGTATCGTGTTTCAGGTCAACCTATTTTACATTCATTTACGAATATTAGAAATACAAGTTGCTTAATAATAACCTAGACAATCAACAATTGTTATTCTTATAAAACATTCTAATAATTTTGTGATAGATCTAATGTTTTTGTGTGTTTATCTCTGATTCTCGATTAACAAACTTAGATTCTCATATTTTGTTTAAAATAAGAACAAACGAATAAAAATAATAAGAGAACATACGGTTATGAATAATAAAATAACTATATTGGAAGTGATGAGTGGATAATAATATTTTGAAAACTAACAATTTGATTTTTAAAAGTTAATAGATATATTAAAAATTATAAATTAAAGTATTTAACTTTAAAATTTAGCACTTCTTATCTCTAAAATTAAAATATTAACTTCTCTCCAACTCTTAAAAGGTTAACAGGTCAACCTATTTTTTCACAGGTCGGGTTTGGGTTGACCCATTTTCTAAACAGGTTGGGTTGACCAGTTTAAGAAAACGGGTCGTGTCAGCCGACCCAAAACCTATATTTTTTCGTGTCGTGTTAGGAATTGAGAGCCCTAGTTTCAACTCAATACTCTCGTTCTTTTATGGGATGTTTTGGGTTGAAGCTTCATTTGAAGTGATTTGTTTTAAGTTAAGCCAAAGAGATTTCCCTGCTGTGGGTTTTCTCCGGGGAGGCGAGCAACGTCACCACATCATATTCTATGAACGAAAGGGTGATCCACTTGTCAAGGTGATCTCGGACATTTCTTATAAAAAAAAAGCAACTCAGCTCAAAATTAAACGAATCCGTTATTTTTAAAAAAAAGATAAGTTATATAACATTTAATGCTTTTAATGGTTGAGTTATGGAATAATATCAAAAGTAATACTAGAGTTTGTTCATGTACCACGTTATATGGGTTTAATTATAACTTATAAGCTTATGGGAGAGATTTACATAAAAAAAACCCTAACTAGATAAGCATGAATGATATTATTAATCAGTCAATTTTTTTATTTTTAGTTTTTAATTTCTTTTAATTAAAAAGTTAGTACAAAAAGAAAAAAAAATCATACCTTCCATGAAATTTTGGCATCCACCAACGAAATATTGAATTGGCCCCATGAAAAATAATTATTAAAGTTTTTATAAGCTAATTAATATAAACATTTAATTGGGCAATTCTAAGCTATTTAAAAATAATAATTTGGATAATTGACGTTCAAACTAAGATTATTGTTTTCCTAATCAGAGGTTATGGGTTCGAGTCTCATTCAAAATAAAATGGCATGTGCATGTTAGGTGGGGTTTACTATAATGGGCATTTGAGCGATGGGTTTTCCCTATAAGTTGTTTGTAATCACAGGCATGGGTGACCTTTTACTAATGGGTGTACTTGGGTGTGGCCAGTCTTTGTTGGTCATTCAAAACAAAATAGTAAGCTTGTTTGACTACTAACTAATAAGCTTATTTAACTTAAATCACATAATCATTTATGTAAACCTACAAAAAACAACTCAAAAGCTATAACATATATGCACAATGTTCTCAACTCAGACCTCATCACCAGTCCCATTAAAAACTACTCATACACTAATGTCATCGGAACATGCTCCTTGTGCTTTGCCATGTCACAACATTTTATATCGTTTTTTCTACATCACTGCTTTATATAGCATCTAGCTCAAGCCTAATGCAATCATCAAAATGAGAGTAAAAAAGAGTCCCTAAAAAACCAAGAAGCATCAAAAACATTGCCAAATATGTGTGTCTACTTAATAAAGTCCGAATTCCGAAACCAGTATTTCCATTATCCACTTAAAAACTAAGGTACATAAATAATATTTTTAACATAACTTATTTCATGAGAAGTTGGTTTGTTTTGTTTGCTTTGTCGGTGGGTCACTAAAAGAAAATGCTTATATAGAAGTTTTATATAATTTACTATAAAACGATTACAATAAAGTGGCAGGCAAACGGGCAACAAGCTGCGCCGCAACCCCCTTTTGAACAGCAAAGCCAATCCTGCTAAAAACGAAGCTTTGAGACCTAGAAGCCAATGCTTATATGGTTATTGTCAATGACATTTCCTTGTGTTTTTCACTTTAGGCATTTATAAAATGATTGATCGTTACTTTAAACAAACTAAACTTCAAGTTCTTAACTTATAATTTTGATATTATCAATATGATCAAGTGAATTATTGTTCATATGTAAAAAAATACAAGTGATTTAAACTTGTCATATGAGGTGAGGGATGGTAACGCCGTCCGTAATACCAAAACCATCCACTCCTCGTCCCAATCTTTATGACAAAATAAGTTTGCTTCATTATTCTTTTCGCTGACGTGAACTATCTTGATTTATTGCCAGCAAATTACAACTTATTGACGGTGGTAAAGATGTATCCCTCTAATTTAATGGTTCACCGTTCAGGGTTCAAATCATACAATGTGCATGTTTGGTGTATTATAGGTAGTTAAAGCATCCTCAATCGCATCTTAATTTCCATCTTTATAATTACACTAAAAATCATTATATTTACTCATTTCTCTTCAAATAAATATTTTTTTTTATATTTATCATTGCATTTTTTTTCTCCTCCATTCACAACCTCTTTTATAAAATATTAAAAAATTATAAATGATGGACAATGTTTCTTCACATTTTCTCATGAACAAAAGTTTATTGAAGAGGTATGTACCCGCCTCAACACCAATCAAGGCGGGTCAACCCGCAAGATAAAGACATTATGAAGGCACAAAGCCAAAACCCAGGCGCATGGCGCATACAAAACATGCTCAGGCATCATATGCTCGCGCATCACATATGCGCGCGGCGCATATCACACGCTCGTGCATATCACACCTGCGCATGAAATATCTGCGCGTGAGAATAAAAAGAAGACTTCGCGCATCCTCAGGATGGGCGCATATCACACGTGCACATAATCAACCTCGTCCTTATCCAAATCAGGGTTAGGGCAACCTTGATTGTGCACGTCAGACAATCTTCTAGAAGGCATCTTTTTAAGGAGTAAGAATATGCTGATGTTGACAGCTGCCAAATGAAAGGTCGACAACTCAGCATGACACATGTGCTACCACATGATTACAACCAACGAGAAAGCGCCAGGTGTCCCAGAGGACACATGGCGCAGTGCGGTTGGAGGAGGCCAACGAGGCTGAGCCCAACCAGTGGAAACCCTAGCACTATAAATACAGCATCAACTCCACTTTGATGACACATTCATTCACACTCAATCATTGACAGTTACAAGCAGTGATATCACATTCAATCATATTGAATCATACTCACTCACAGTCAGTTACAGAAAAACACACAGTCACATCATCAAGGGTATTCAGCGATTCAGCAATACTCTTGAGATTCACTTACATACAACATTATTATCTTCTCCAAAAAATACTGATTCTCACGCCGGAGGGTTACCCCAAAGAGGACCCCTCTGTCCCTTTCTGAGGGGTAAGTAACGGCGCTGTTCATTTTGTAGGTGGAAGAACACGGATCCAGAAGAACCATCGGTGAAATAGTTTAATCACACCCGAGGAAAGTAGATTTGCTACCAGTGAGTAGATCCACGTTTCTTCATTGGCGCCATCCACTGTTACAAACGGCAATCAGATCTCATCCAGATCTAAAAAATTCAATCACCATGGTTTCTGGAGTTCGTAACGTTGATCAAGCTCTGGAGGATATTGAACGTGAGGGTGTTAACGACGGACAGCAGGTTCTGAGGGTTCCGCGTGATTCTACGCGTACCACCAGCAACCGTCCCTTCGTCACAACCCCTCACGGCCAGACTGAAACTCCTCCAGACGATCGCACGTTACAAAATATGGCCGGCGCGAAGCTGAAGGGACCAATGGGTCCAGAAGATGAAGCAGACGATCCGAATGAATGGCTCATAAATGAGCAACGGCGTCTGATGGAAAAGTACACTGAAATGATCAAACAGAAGAAGCTAGCCGACCAAACACAAAGGCAAGCGATGGAGAAGCAGCCCACAAAAAGGCCGCGCGCGCCGGAAGAAGGGCATTCTGTTCACACTGCACACACAGAGTTCAGTGATGAAGAGGTGCATAGCATGAGAAAGACAAGGGATACTCATGTAGGAGGCTCGCAGCTCCGCGCGCCTGTGAACATGGCGCCAGGAGCCAGAGCAGATCCGGATCTGCACATGCCATACAGCCCACCGGTCAGAGGGCAAGTGGACGTAACCACACCCTACAGACCAGCCATCCTGGTAAAACACTCAAAGTTTACTGCGCGCATCGCGCAGGCTCCCATCCAGCATAAGACCAAGATGCCAAGTGGTCTGGGGAAATATGATGGCACGACAGATCCAGATGACTTTTTGCAAGGTTTCTATAACACGGGAAACCTAGAGAGCTGGACGATGCCAACGTGGTGTCATATGTTTGCCCGCTGCCTCACGGGCGCAGCGCGAGTATGGTTCGAGAGCTTGCCGACAGGGCAAATTGATGGGTTCGAGGAACTATTAGAAAAGTTCCAGGCCCACTTCGTACAGCAGCGCAGGCACACGCGCGATCCTGATGACATCATGCACTGCATCCGCAGGAATGATGAAACGATTGAAGATTACATCACTCGTTTCAATCAGGAGTCCCTGGCAATCGGGGGCATAACTGAGCAGCTCCTGCGCGTGGCCTTTATACAAGGCGCGCGCAGTGATCAGTTACGACGAGCTCTCGTAAGCAAAGATGGTATGCCCACCACGTGGGCCAAGTTAATGGAGGCATCGCGAGTTTTCGCGAGAAATGAGAAACAGATTGCCCAAGATAGGGCAAGAGAAAGAGCGCATCAGGCTGAATCACCGCGCAGCAAAGAGAAGAGGGCCAAACAGAACTCTGTATGGTCCAGGTTGCAGCCAACAAGTTTTTCTTCCGCGGAAAAACAAGCGCAACCAAGCTCACCCCAGCCCCAAAAGGATGCTCGTAAACACGGGGAGGGTGACAAGAGGGAGGGCGGCAGAGATCCTAGCAGACCTCTGCCAAGAATATGGACTCCTCTCACTAAAACACCTTCACAGGTGTTAAGTACTGAGAATGTCCAATTCAAGCCTCCCAAGCAACTACACTACAAGGGGCCGCAAAACAGTGGTAAATATTGTGAATTTCACAGGTCCCCGGGCCACAACACCGACGCATGCCATCATTTAAAGGATGCGATCGAGAAGGATGTAAAGTCTGGCAGGCTGGCTCACTTGGTGAAAAACCAAAGAATAGAAGATGAGCAACCGGAGGGAGCCTCTGCCAGCAAGAAGTACAAAAGAATCTGTGTGGCTGAGGGGGGACGACAAGGGCAGACGTCAAGAAAGAGAAGCGCGCAAATTCACGGAGATTGGCGCGAGCAGCAAGTCATCTTCCCAAGAATCAGGGGAGGCCCTTCAATAAGCAGTCCTCTCGTTATTACCACACACATTGCTCATTACGAAGTGTCAAAGGTCCTGGTGGACACTGGAAGCGAATCTGACATTATGTATGAGCAGTGTTTCAGAAAGTTAGACTCGGCAGACCAAGCTCGGCTCGAAATTGTGAACGCACCAATCTGTGGTGTCTCAAATGAAATCATACATCCCCTAGGCCAGATTCAATTTGAACTAACTATGGGGGATGATGAGCACAAGCGAGCCGAAGTTGTTAACTTCTTGGTCTTGCCCACCACGTCATGCCACAATATGATCCTGGGTAGGGGAACAATTGCCCAATTTAATGCTGTACCATCGCCAGCGCACGGCGCATTGGGGATCCCTACACCAACAGGCGTAGCATTTGTTTACCGCGATCATTTGTGCGCAGTGACAACCACGCCGCGGGAAGGGAGAATGAAACTTCCAACGGCGGACAATGCGCCAGAGAAGTGGATTTTAAACCCAAAATTCCCCGACCAAACGGTCACAATTGGCGCTACCATTTCAGACGACACGAGATTGAGAGTGAAAAGGTTGCTCACAAAATACATGTCGGTCTTCGCGTGGCAACACTCCGATATGACTGGGGTCCCGCGAGACTTGGCGCAACACTCTCTTAACACGTTCAAGTCGGTGGAGCCAATTGCTCAGAAGAAGAGAATCATGGGGGATGAAAAGGCGAAGGCCATGAATGAGCAAGTTGAGGACTTGTTGCGCGCAAACATTATCCGCCCGATCCGATACCAGACGTGGGTAGCCAATCCTGTGATGGTAAAGAAAAGCAACGGGTCATGGAGGATGTGTATTGACTTCAAGGACCTCAACAAAGCATGTCCGAAAGACTGTTACCCACTACCAAACATCGACGCAAAGGTGGACTCCGTGGCGCCTTTCAAGCTCAAATGTTTCCTGGATGCCTACAAAGGCTATCACCAGATTCAAATGGCACCACAGGATGAAGACAAGACGGCCTTCAGAACCGACAAGGGTGTTTTTTGTTACACAAAAATGCCCTTTGGTTTAAAGAATGAGGGCGCAACCTATCAGAGACTTATGGATTCGGTTTTCAGTGAACAAATCGGAAGAAATCTAGAAGTCTACGTCGATGATTTGGTGATCAAGAGCAGGGAGGAGAGACAAATGCTCAACGACATCGAGGAAACTCTTCAGCGCCTAACGGAAGTTAACATGAAGCTCAACCCGAGCAAATGTACTTTTGGCGCGGAAGAGGGGAAATTTCTTGGTGTAATGGTCACTAAGGAGGGTTTCAAGGTGAATCCTGAGAAGGTGGAAGCCATCCTTGACATGCCTTCACCATCCACCATGAAAGAGGTTCAGAAGCTGAATGGTAGATTGGTGTCAATCAACAGGTTCCTAGCGAACCACGCCAGCAAATCTACTCCATTCGTTAACACCTTGAGGAACTGTTTGAAGAAGAGCCAATTCAAGTGGACGCCTGAGGCTGAGCAAGCTTTCAATGAGATAAAAGAATGTCTCATAAAGCTGCCCGCGCTCACAGCCCCACTTCCTGGCGAAACCCTTACATTGTACTTGTCAGCTGGAGATCGCGCCATTGGCGCAGTATTATTGGTGGATCGCAAGGGGATCCAAACGCCAATATACTATGTGAGTCGAGTGCTCACAGACCCTGAGACGCGCTATTCCATCATGGAAAAATTAGTTTTGTCACTAACACACGCGTCGCGCAAGCTACATAGATATTTCAATGGTCATCCTATTGAAGTACTGACTGGTTACAACATCCAGCAAGTCTTGCGACGTCCCGCGCTCTCCGGAAGGCTGACAAAGTGGGCGCTGGAATTAGGTGAACACACGATCACTTATAAGCCCCGTCCAGCAATAAAGGGTCAAGTTTTGGCGGATTTCATCACGGAAATCCCAGAGGGAAAGATTGAAGAAGCTCAGCGCGAGGTAGACCCTCCGCGACCAAATGATGAAGAAGATGTTTGGAGGCTGTTCACTGATGGAGCCTCCAACAGCGAAGGGTCTGGCGCAGGTCTCAAACTGGTGGACCCTGATAATCATGAATATACTTATGCTATCAGGTTGGACTTCAAGAGTACCAACAATGAGGCTGAGTATGAAGCCCTGCTGGCTGGTCTGCGCATCGCGCGCAAGTTTGGGGTTAAAAGACTAGAGGCGCATGTTGATTCTTACTTGGTAGCTGCTCAGGTCAACGGCCTATATGACGCCAAGGAGAACACAATGCCTCTGTATCTAGAGCAGGCAAAAAAGCTCGTTGAGCAGTTTGACTTCTTCAGAATCATACACATCTCGCGAAGCGAAAACAAGTCCGCAGACGCGTTGAGTAAAATGGCATCAACTAATTTTGATCACTTTGGCAAAGATGTCAGGGTGGAAATAATGAGCAGCCCGTCAGTGCAAACGCAATCGGTCCTGGTAATTCATACAACTCCTTCATCCTGGATAACTCCAATAATGGAATTCCTGAAAGAGGGGAAGTTACCGGATGATCGCGCACAGGCGAGAAAGATAAGACACAAGGCGCAGAACTATGAACTACTTGATGGTACAGTGTATCGGCGCTCTTATCTTGGACCGCTCATGAAATGCCTGGATGCGGAAGAAGCAAGCTATGTGATTAGGGAGATTCATGAAGGAATCTGTGGAATTCACGCTGGTCCGCGCATGGTGGTTGCCAAGGCGATGAGCTCAGGCTACTATTGGCCAGGCATGTACTTGGATGCGCTAAAAGAAATCCAAAAATGCAAGGCATGTCAGAGCCACGCGCCAAACACCATGCGTCCAAAGAACAACTTGATTCCAGTCACCTCCGCATGGCCTTTCCACAAATGGGCCATTGATATTGTGGGGCCCCTGCCGCAAACGCAAGGGCGAGTGAAATTTTTGGTAGTGGCGATAGACTATTTCACAAAATGGGTTGAAGCCAAGCCACTAGCAAAAATCACAGCGGAGGCGATGAAGCAATTTATCTGGAGCCACATCATTTGCCGTTTTGGCCTTCCTATGGAAATTGTGAGCGACAATGGCAAACAATTCACTGACAGGAAGATGTCAAGCTGGCTCAAAGAATTGCACATCAACCAAATCTTCACGTCCGTCTACCACCCTCAGGGGAATGGCCAAGTGGAGCGCGCGAATCAAAGTTTGCTAAATGGGCTGAAGAAAAGATTGGAGGGAGAATCCCATTCTTGGCTCGAAGAGTTACCTAATGTCTTGTGGGCGCACAGGACATTAAGCAAAACTAGCAATGGCGAATCCCCGTTCAGCCTAACCTATGGGACAGAGGCTATGATCCCAGCGGAAATTGGATGCCCATCCCATAGGGTACTCATGATGAGCAAAACTGATAACGACCGCGAAAGAAGATTGGACCTTAACTTGCTTGAAGGGCGCAGAGAAGCGGCTATCATTACTGAGGCCAGATACAAGAAAAAGCTGGAAAAGTATTATAATCAGCGCGTTAAAGAGTGCCACTTCAAGAAAAATGATTTTGTCCTTCGAAACAATGAAGCTAGTCGCGCAATACCCCCAGGAAAAATGTCCCCCAATTGGGAGGGACCTTATCAAATTTCAGAAGATCTGGGGAAAGGCGCGTACGCTTTAAAAGATTTGAGCGGAAAAAAAATACCGCGCGCGTGGAACGCGGCACAACTTAGAAAATGCTTCATGTAAAAAGTTCAAATTTGTAATCAAGGCTTTTAAGCCATCATGAATGCTGATTCGCGCTATCTTTCAATATTGGTTCTATTACCTTTGCATACATGTTTCACACTTCCTTTATTAAATTGGAACAATATGACAACATTATATTGACTTCAAAACAAAATAAAGCGAAGTAAAACATACATGCGCGAGCCTTAGCTCAAACGCGTTAAAGAGTCTTAACTCTAAAACGTCAGGGCCTTAGCCCAAAATTACGAGCCTTAGCTCAAACACGTTAATGAGTCTTAACTCTAAAATCGTCAGGGCCTTAGCCCAAAACAAAGAGCCTTAGCTCAAAACACTCACATACATCCATCTTACACCCCGCGCAGCCTGATCATAAAAATCCTTAAACAAAACTAAGGCAAAGTACATGCCATATCATGTTAAGGTCTCAGGTCGACGCCGCGCGCGGAACCATAGTGGATATCTGAGTAACACAAGCTGACATGTAATGGCTAAACTCATACTTCCATACCGCGTGACACCAACGCGCGAAAAAGAAATAACGAAAAATTAGCGTGCATGTCAGCATGAGCAAGATACTGCGAGAGCCACAAACAAAATAGAACAGAGGTTAAGTCAATAATTTCCTTACAACCTTGTTCTTATTTTAACGTTCAAGCATATCTTATATCTATACAACCAAACATGAAGAGATGAATGGAAATGCGCAAGATACGAAAAGGAGATAACAAGTTTCATTTCATTGGATCGAAATTTACAAGTATGATGAGTTACAAACTACAAGTATAAAAGATAAATATACAAAATTTGATGAAGGGCTTCTCAAGTCTCCACGTCGACGTCAGCCGCTTCATCATCCTCATCATCTCGCGCAGCATCTGGCGCGGTCTGCTCTTCATCTCCGAACTGACCATAGTCAAGTTCTTCCTCCTCATTGGAGTCTTCGATCACAACGGTGTCACGAGCAGATTCTTTCGCCGCGCCAGAGCCGCTGGCAGGGGCAACATCCCCCGCGCCACCATCATCGCCACCAGCCCTCTCGCAATCATCAAGCAACTTCTTTAGTGCGCCGAGGTCGGGCTGGTCAGCAAGCGCAGCTATCTGTAAATCATTAGAAAAGTAATGAGTACAAACACTTAGAAATGTTAGTAAAGTAAAACTCATTAAGATCAAGGTACCTGCATAAGGATGGGGATGGGAGTATTCATATACTTTTCCCCCACCGCGGCCATGTCCGCGCAGGCCGCATCGAACTTGTAAGGGTACTCGGATGGGTTCTTCCTCAACATGCCATATTCATACCCATCCGTAAACCCTTCAGCTCGGCCCACCAAACGCGCGGCGGCATTGCAGTCCATCACAAGGGCTTGAAACTCGGCGGAATATTTCATCGCCAAAAAGCAGCGAGCCATGCCCTGTGACACCAGCCATTGGCGATCCTGCGCGAGGCCAGCAACAGACGTCTCGAGGGCAGGAACCTGAGAGTTTAATAACTCAACAGTTTCCTTAGCCTTTTTTAGTTCCTCCTTGTCAGACGCTGCTGCTGCCAAAATTTTTTCTTTCTCCGCCTGCGCAGCACCAAGTGCTTCCTGGCTGGACGCCGCCGTGGCCAAGGCCTCATCTCTATCGGCCTGCGCGGCCGCCAAATCCCTTTTCAGGCGCGCAACCTCGCTCTCCAACGATGATTTCTCAGTAATACTCTTGATGATAGCTTGGTCACGCGCCTCGGCCTGCTGTTCCAAGACACGCACTCTGCGCGCGTACTTGGCAACTTCGGCCTCCGCCAACTGCTGCTTCTCCCGCGCAGCCTGGAGCTCATGCCCGCGCTTGATGTATGCGGTGTTGGCACTTGCTCGGTTTTCACTGAGCTCCGCCTGGAGTTTCTCAGCTCGCGCGCGAGCATCAGACAGGTTCCAGGCGGCCACCTTAGCCTCTCGCTGGGCTTCCACAAGAGCGTCGCGTACTTTAATATAATCACGACGAAGCTCTTGGGAAGCAGCGAAAAAAGCCGACCCAGCGAAAACATGGTCGTTCAGCAAGTCCGCGCGAGTGCGCTCCTCTTGATACCTCCTTTCAGTAGGAGGCACGGCATGAGCCCAGAAGTCCTCGCATACGCCCATGGATTGAAAGGAACTTTCTTCATTAATATTCCATCTCGGGCGGTAAACGTGGTCACCTTCCTGCAAAAATGTAAGAAAAGTTCTAAGTCATAAAACATACTTATAGGGAGATACGCGCAGCGGACCAACAAATCAATACATACCTGCGGGGATGAAGCAGGAAAGTCAGCGCCAGCCCCACCAGAGGTCTGCGCTGCGAACACTTGCGGCATCGCAGGGCTGGCGCGATCTCCTAAGGAGTCTTCACCTTGAACCCCCTCGTCCTCCTCGTCTCCTTCAACAGGCCTCTTCTGCTGCGACCTGGAAGGCTCCAAACCAGCCTCGCGGGGAGGGCTACGTGCAGGAGGAGGCGAAGGAGGTCTCGACGCCGCCAGTTCGGCGCGCAACACCGTCTCCTGCTCCTTGGTTATCCCAACAAGGGGAGACTCAGCACTAGCAGGAGCAGGACCAGAACCAGCGGCGCCGGCAGCTGCGCCAGGAGTATCATCAGCAACTGTTGTACCAGCTACAACTCCTATGAAAAATTAAACAAGGAAGGGTTTATGACTAAGTCCAAAAGGAAAAATTCAGAAGACAAATGTGCAACACTTACCTTGGCGCAACTCTGTTCGCGCGTCGAACATCGCCATAAAATTCATCCTACCCTTTTCAGAGGGTAGAACAGGGGACTTCGATGGAGTCCCCGGCGCAGCCGTAGCACCTTGTGGCGCCTGCGGCTGATCTGTTACCGTCGCCGGCTCTGCAATCATTCAAATAACCAACGGTTTAATAATAACTCAGTCAGATGAAGATAAGCAAAGTATACCTGTTGCAGGCGCGGCGCGGCTTCTCTCTTCAGCAGCGCGAACGGAGGAGGCGACGGCACCATACCTCAAGTGGACAGGAGGTCTGCCCACTCTCACAGGCAGAGAACTTAAAGAAACCTTTGTGGTTTCCTTAGGTCTTTTCGTTTGAGCATGGGGATGAGCGACAGGGGTGTCCTCTTTCTTCTGTTTCTTACTGGCCCCTGCGCCAGATTTCCCCTTAGCTTTGCGCTTTAGTAGAGGCACCTCCTCTTCCTCCTCCTCCTCTTCCGCGAGCTCTAGCTCGTAGTTTTCAAGCGCATCTACAAAAACAAGCGACAGAACTGTTAATAAACTTGGGTATTCTAAAGGAATGAGCAGGATTGCGAAGGCTTACCAGGCGCGTCACCGTCAAAGTCAAAATCCAGATCCACTGGGATGAACATGTCATCGAAGCGATCCGGGAAACCAACCTCCCCAACGCCAAGTTCGACGGAGCCGCCCTCCACATGTTCATCATAAGCGGCAAGGATGTAATCCTTGGTGACTGCGCAAAGACAAGTTAAATGATATCAGCAAAAGAACGATGTTCGCGCAACAACAAAAAACAAAAAAAAATAACAAAAACACTTACACAACCCGTCGACTTGGATAACGGGCTCAAGCGCGCTGTCGGCCCAGAGCCTGCTCATCCCGACCCCAACCAGCGCCTCCTCGCAAATTTTCTTCGCGGGGGATGGTTCGGCGGTCAGCTTTTTAACCCATGCGCCAGTTGGGTTCTTGAGGACATCCTCATCCGCAGGCGCAGAAGTGATAGAGCGCATGGTCATACGGATGGGGATCACACCGGCCTTAATGTAAAAAAACCTCTCAGACCAGTCATGAAGGCTCTTGAATGAAACAGTGGAGCACTTCACCTTCTGACTGCGAGGAATAAAAGAGATCCAATTGTCTTGGATCTTGGCCTTATAAAAATATTGAAAGCGCCGAGGAGTGGGTTCCTCGCGCTGGGATTTGCACATGAACTCAAAGTGAGTCACGCGCACGAGTCCAAACGGATGGACTTGGGATATGTGAATCCCATAGAACTTCAACAGTGCACCCACAAACCTTGTCATCGGGAGACGAAGGTTGCAGTGGGTGAAAAAGTGGCTATATAGGGATATATAGCCGGCAGGCGGGTCCGCCGCCGTTTGCCCGGACCTAGGCAACATGCAGCCAAACAGGGTGGGAAACCCCTGAGAGGCGATGAGGTTGTCGAGATCGGCCTGCTTCAATTTGCAGGGGATTTCATTCCACCTTTTGGTGGCCTTGGTCCTCCCTACTTCCTCCGATGTGGTTTCAACAACCTTCTTCCCCTTTCCTTTTTGCTTCAATGTCGACATCACCACAGATTTCACACGGCGTCTTCGAGAGGCAACGGAGGTGATTGAAGGGCTAGACGAGTATGAACTATCAGACATACAACTATAATAGCCGATAATCGAGGATTCCAATCGATGTAAACACTCAAATCAGAAATTGAAAGCAGAAATTTGAATTTTAGAAACAATGAAGATGAAGATAAAAATTTCCTAAGGGCCTGCTTTTATAGGACCAGGAGAGAGAAAAGTGGCAGCTGATCGGATTCCACGCGCCCCCACTCGCAGGGGCAACCCAAGGAAGGCGCGACACGTGTCCCTAACAGCTGTGTGAGGGGACAAAAAGATGTAACCGACCTGCCACGGAACAGACACGCGCTCTCACTCGCAGGTACAAACCAATGCGAGTGCGACACGTGTTCAAGACAGCTGTGAGGGGACGTGAAAGGCAACTGTAGCACCTCGAGCACACGAAAAGTCTGACACGTTTACGGCGCACGTCATCACCAACCAACCACGTGTTTGGACCTTTCGTTTTCAACCAAATGGATAGAACTTCGCGCGACGATGGAAACAACCAAGAAAACGACAAAACCCCCTACAAAAGGACAATTCAGTGAGTCTAATATCTATCTTACCGCGCTCGCGCGAGATAAGACACACATTAGACTGGGGGGGCTTGAAGAGGTATGTACCCGCCTCAACACCAATCAAGGCGGGTCAACCCGCAAGATAAAGACATTATGAAGGCACAAAGCCAAAACCCAGGCGCATGGCGCATACAAAACATGCTCAGGCATCATATGCTCGCGCATCACATATGCGCGCGGCGCATATCACACGCTCGTGCATATCACACCTGCGCATGAAATATCTGCGCGTGAGAATAAAAAGAAGACTTCGCGCATCCTCAGGATGGGCGCATATCACACGTGCACATAATCAACCTCGTCCTTATCCAAATCAGGGTTAGGGCAACCTTGATTGTGCACGTCAGACAATCTTCTAGAAGGCATCTTTTTAAGGAGTAAGAATATGCTGATGTTGACAGCTGCCAAATGAAAGGTCGACAACTCAGCATGACACATGTGCTACCACATGATTACAACCAACGAGAAAGCGCCAGGTGTCCCAGAGGACACATGGCGCAGTGCGGTTGGAGGAGGCCAACGAGGCTGAGCCCAACCAGTGGAAACCCTAGCACTATAAATACAGCATCAACTCCACTTTGATGACACATTCATTCACACTCAATCATTGACAGTTACAAGCAGTGATATCACATTCAATCATATTGAATCATACTCACTCACAGTCAGTTACAGAAAAACACACAGTCACATCATCAAGGGTATTCAGCGATTCAGCAATACTCTTGAGATTCACTTACATACAACATTATTATCTTCTCCAAAAGATACTGATTCTCACGCCGGAGGGTTACCCCAAAGAGGACCCCTCTGTCCCTTTCTGAGGGGTAAGTAACGGCGCTGTTCATTTTGTAGGTGGAAGAACACGGATCCAGAAGAACCATCGGTGAAATAGTTTAATCACACCCGAGGAAAGTAGATTTGCTACCAGTGAGTAGATCCACGTTTCTTCATTTATCTATCTCTTACACTCACAAATACTCTACATAATATAAAGAATTCACTCAAAATAATATGAATGATCTGGTGAGAATGCTCTTAATACTTAATAGAGGTAGGGCATGTGTCATTTTAAAAATATCAATTCAAAATTGAGACAAATGAATATGCAGACACAAATCGTGCAACATCGAAGTCTAGTACGTAGAAAAACCAGATTTTTAACGTGTTTATATTTATTTAGGTTAAGTTTGGAAATTTATCAATCGCCATCTCTCATTAGAAGTTTCATTCATCTGATATCTTATCACTAACATCTTTTATATCTCTTTTTAAAGTACATGTAATTAACTAATTATTCATAAAGATGTATTTGTTAACACTTTGATTTATTTCGCTTAACAAGGTTTATTGACTTTTTTTATATAATAAATAATGAATACATATATAAAAGTCAGCTGTCCGTTGGAAGCATTGATTTGTGCGGCACGGTGACTTTAGCTCCGTTTTGTCGTAAATCACCGACGGAAGATCTTATGGGCTCCGCTGATGTGCCATTTTTACTTTTATATTACCAAATGTTTACTAAATCAAATACTCTTTTTCTTTTTAAATAGACAGAATTACAAATTTTGTCCTTTAAAAATAGCCAAAAACCGGTTCGTGTCCTTTTCTAAGTTTCCTTGCAGGCGGTGTACTTTAAACTTTTTTTTTTCTACACGTTATGTCCTTTACGCTAACTGGGTTAGAAAAACTCAAGGAAACTTCAACAGGATTTAGATTCTTTTTCTAAATCCTGTTGAAGAGGAAGTAGTGAATGCTTTTCGTGAAATCTTGATTGAGATTCTTTTTCTAAATCCTGTTGAAGATAACGTGTAAATAAATATAACAATTTAGCTAAAAAGAATCTAAATCAAATCATTACAACTTCAACAGGATTTAGACCTAAGAAAATATACGTATCAGGTAATTAGACAAAAATAATAATAATATCAATAATTATAATAATAACAGTAACAAGAGTAATTACAATTTTTTTATTTTATTTTTTGTATGTATTACTCAAATTGCGAAACCTATCATAATGGCACCATTTAAGATGGAATTAAAAGTTATTACACCGTATATTATTTCCCCTTTGATATAATTTAACTTTTACAGTTAGTTTTAGAAAGCGATAAAATAGTCTGTACCTTTCGAAAGACAAAATGTGTAATTCTCATTGATATTTTTTCGTTCTTTTTGTTTATTTGATTTACTTACTTGTCTTTGTCTTTCTATCTTTCACCGTTTATATTTTATAAACTTATCTTTTATTTTTTTTTTCATTAATTAATTAACCTAGATGTTTTTTTATTATAAATTTATTTATATATTTTATTTCATTATAGCTTTATTATAAGTTTTTTATTTATTATACATCTTACCACCAACTCATATTCTTATTGTTTTTCAACTTAAAAATGTTAATTTATAAAAATTATGTTATATAAACAATTTCATTTAAACGTAAAAATTACTAGGAATATGTGAACCTTTTATTATCTATATATAAATTATAAACAATCTCCTTACAACTTATAAAATACTATGAAAATGTTCACGAGGTTGGTTTTGCTAGGTATAAGGTATCCTTTTAATTAAGTGTTAATTATAGAAGGTTTTTTTTAATCGACATACTATGTAGAACTAACAAAAAGATTGAAAGAGAGAAATACAACCTCACGAAGGAGGGGGGGGGAGGATACATTGTCACCAATTAACCCAATTAAGATGGACTAATGTTACTCTATTTTTACCTAAAGAAAACCCTTCACATGTGCGAAGCAGATTAACGATGGGTTGTTAAAAGTCTTGCAATTATTTGTTCTCCAAGTGCGCACTATAGATATATCCTTACTATTGCATGAATAACCTCTTCATGTTTTCTTCAAGAGAGAAAGTTGGTTGGTGAGGTTGATAGTCATCTCCATGTAATCAATTGGCACTGATGGGAGATTGCACCAAGACTAAATGTGAGTATGTGACCAAAGTAGTTTAGCAAAACCACACGAAACCAACAGAAGATTGTTGGTTTCCGTTGATTTCTAAAACATTTTGCAAATATACAAATCAATAATCATCTCTCTTTTAGACAAGGCCTCCATTGCAGGGATACAATTCAACCAAACTCGTCAAATAAAAGCATTTACCTTTTAATAGCACCCCATTTGTTCGACTGAAATTCTTCCGTTGACGAGCCATCCAATTCAGCCAACATGTGATCATTCTAAACATAGCCCCTTTGCATATAAGGTACCCAAGTCTTTATCCTCATTCCTCCCACACCCATTAGTCACTTTTGACGAAAAATACATCCTTTTGTAGCAACACTTTGTAATTATGTCATTCATATGTTTCAATCTCACTATTAGTTTTCTACTCCAGGTTCATAACTAAGAGACCAATTATATTATGAATTACATACATGTCTATAACTCGATATCTTTTCTTCGCTTCGAGTGGAAATAATTTTTTTTAATACAAACATGTTTATTAAACTGATTAAACATGACAACTCGAAGTTGATTATTTTCATCTCGAGATCATATAAGGTTTCTAATCGTACTAAAGATTGTCACCCTTGACATCATCGCTTAAGTCAATGTTGTAGTGTCATTTCTAGGGCATGATTTTTCAACCCTTCTATAAAAGAAAACTATTTAAATTAAAGACCATACTTTATTAATCATATGTAACTAAGAAGAAATTAAGAAAAATAAGCTCTTACATCATCTTCTAGAAAGAAGTTTATTCATCAAATAAAATAACAAAAACAAAAAAGTTAGTGATGGTGCCATTAGATACGAATAAAATTCAAACTAAAGCATTTTAAATAAATAAGAAAAATAAATAAATATAATTCGAAATATTTATACTAGACATTTTGGTGTTTGTAGTCTTGTTTCATGCGTATCTTCGAGAAATAATATTATATGGTCAATTATTTCCTTATATTTTCTTATTATTTGAAAGTGTTTTCCAATTCACGATACCACAAACATCATGATTATTCTAAAAAAATCATTAAAAAATTAGGTATTTATAGATAGTTACAAAATAAATGAAAAAACAAGTATAAATGTATCGTGTTTTTGTATTTTTATTTATCAACAGACGTTTATGTCTTTTATATATATATATATATATTTTTGTCTTATGTGTTGTCTATTTTAGAAGTTTGGGATTGCATTGACATGGTTATAAGTAGGGGTGTGCATGAGTCGGTTTGGGGCGGTTTTAGGCCAAACCCGTAATCATAACCAATATGTCGGTTAATAGATAATTATAACCATAACCGATCCGTTATGACGGTTTTGGTTAATCGGTTTTGAAGGTTATAGCGAGTCGGTTATGGGTCGGTTAACCGTGACCAAACCAATGTATAATTGAGCCTAAAACTTTGGTACTAAAAACAATAGAATTGACATGACGTATTTCAACAAAATATATAATTATTAATATTAATAATATATATTCAATCAAACGATAAATGGATTAACTTTTTAGTAAAATTAAATCATATAGTTAAAAAATGAGAGCGTTATTAGTTTATTATCTTCTTTAATTTTCTCCAAATTATCAACGTGTGTCTAATTATACTTCATAAAGCTGAGAATCTTGTAAATCGGGCGGTTCGGTTTTGGCGGGTTTGAAATTATCTTTAACCAAAACCAACCGTATTTTGCGGTTTTCAAAAATTCATATAACCGACCCACTGGTTATGTCGGTTATCTGTTCGGTTATGTCGGTTATGGTTCGGTTAATGGTTATGGCGGTTAATTTGCACACCCCTAATTATAAGTCATTTTTATTTTGACGGAATGGTACGGTGATTAGGGTGTAGAATAAGAGATCGATCGTTTAATACTCATAGAGTGTAACATTTAGTCGTTCAAAAAAAGATAACACGGTTATAAAATTCTCAATTTCATATGTTATGTAAATATTAGTTTGAAGGTTTTTCATGTAATTAAGATTTAGGAATCCTTATTTGAATCTCACATGGTTAAAACTTAAAAGTTAAAATATACCCATTTCATTCATATTGCTCGAAGTCAATCAAAGCCACCTAAAAAAAGATAAAGGTACAATTTCATTCATATTACAACAATTTCATATGTATAACAATTTCAACTTTTTAATAACTTTAAAATGGTATTTATTACTTTTTGAAGTTTATATGATATATTTCTATTTCACTATTTGTATTTTCGATACTGCTGTAATAATGCATGTCTGATATAATAATATATCAGCTAATACTATACTTGTTTAAAATCTGCCAAAAAAATCATAATTAATCATATACCTAACACTCTACATGAATACATATCATGATACCTGTAAAAACCTCTGATGAATCTAAGCGATAGTGTATAAAAGATGTGAGTAGACACTTAATTATGAGAAGTTTTATATAAATGTTAGAGAGATAGTTAATATGAAAGATATGTTCCAGGCTTCTTATTATCATGCCATTACAACATACAAATCCATTTACATATAGGGAGTCAAGGGAATCTTTTCCCCTTGACCGTTGTCCTAGAGTGTACCCTATTATCCAGTGATTTATCCCTGGTCTCTTGACTTGAGTAGGCTTCCCTCTATTGTCCGCTGGACACTTCCCCTTTTGCCTCAGACATGCGTCATCCCTTCCTGATGCTCCAGACTCAAAAGGGACCCTTCAATCGTTGACTTGTCTTTTTGTCTTAGAGGGCTTTAGGCTTCTGGAATTGAGACCTGCTGCTTTGGGCTTCTGGGATTGGGCTCTGCTATCTTGGGCTTCTAGAATTGGGTTGGATCCTAGGTAATCTCTTCAAGTCCCCCAGTCTATTACTTATGTTATTTATGACATAAGCAATAGACTTAACTCTGGACTTAAAATCTCTGTTTCTTTTTGCCACTCAGTAGCTGGGCCTTTGCGTTCTGGACTGGTATTCCTAAGATGGGCTTCACACAAATACACTTTCACAGCCGGCCCATCTTGGATTGATTATTAAGGCGGTAAAAATACATAGTGGAAATTGAATCGCACGCCTTTTCACGCAAGGATTATTACCCTGCCATCTTAGCGTCCCATCTCATAAATCACCTACCCACTCTCCTTTTCTCTTTCATATTTTTCCGGCGACCCTTCCCTTTCTGTTTAGCATCCTACCTTTGGTCAGGTTAGTATCTTCTTCTTGTTTGCCCAGGATCTGATGCTTCGATTATGCGCCCGTTACCAAATACCCTTGTCATTATCTCCTGTGTTACCCAAACCCCACGAGACGGCTCTCAGTCGCCCTGAGCTACTCACGTTGTACACCAAAACCCTAGAATGTGCCAATATTCGCTACCCTTTGACCGAGTTTCAGTTGGCTTTGTTGAAATTTCATAAACTAAGATTCGATCAGGTCCACCCTTTAGGTTTCCTGCGTGTCACCCACTTCGAAATAGCGTGTCGAGCTATGGAGGGTTTCGCTACGGTACCTCTGTTTCGTCGTTTTTATCGTTTAAGGTAAGACGGTGATTGGTTCACCTTTGAACGTCGTCCAGCAAACAAGTATCCTTCATGTTGTTCAAAGATGCCGACAGGGTTTAGCCCCAAAGAGTGGAAAAACAGCTTTTTCTTTATGTCTCCCAACTTTGCTCCGGGTTTTCTCAGCCGACGTCGTATAGACTCCCTCATACACGATACGCCTCCTCGTCCTCCTACATCTCAAAATGATCTGTATAAATTGTTGATCAGCAACCCTACTGAAGCCATGACTTATCCTGAACCTTTATTGTGTATGGCTGGACTGAGCCGAATATGGTCAGACTCCTCTACTCGTCCGGCCATATTCAACGGCAACCGAGGTCTCCAGTCCCTCGTTTTTCTTTGTTTTATTTGTTTGTCACTTAGACATCCCTAAATTTGTTGTTTTCCTTGTGCAGAAATGAGTTTGAAAGAAACCTTGCTGAAAGTTCCCTTGAAATCTGCTTCATTTGTGCTGATCCCGGTGACTCCTCCCGCTAGCTCAGAAACTGCATCTGCCTCCTCAGACCAACCCGCTCCGGTTATTCATGGCGACGCATCCGACACTCCCAAACGAAAGAACGCCATGGCTTAGGTTTATAACACTTCCTTGAAAGGTCGCCTAAGGAACTCGAAACGACCTTATCCGGGCCAATCGTCCTCGTCTCACCCAGTGACCTCTTCTGCTGAGCCTGTTGACCTAGAAGGTGATTTCGAATTTCCCGTGGTTACTCCTGCTGACATGCAAGCATCCGGTGAATCTAGTCTGGTTCGGTTTGGCTCTCCAGGCAAACATCCTGAAGGGTCTGTTCCTGCTTCCCAGAGTCTACCTATTCCTGATTCAGAGGATCTAGGAGTCGATCCTGTGTTCATTCCCCAGTGGAGCTTGAAGACCAGGGAATCTGTCCTGACACCTTTGCAAGCGCATGACTTCCTCACCGGTGTCGTTCCTCCCGTGGATTTGGGTCACATCCGTACTTTAAACCGAGACCAGTTGGTTGGCGACTTAGGGACCCATATGTACAGAGCTCTGGCACTCGGGGAAGTCGCTCGCCAAACCGTTATTGACGACGGCTAACTGTTGCAGCAACTAAAGGAAGAGATTCACCAACTTAAACAGTCGTATGAGAAGAATCATGAGAAGATTAAACATCTAAGACAACAGGTCATTCTGGCTCAGGAGGAGGCTCTTGGGATGCCTGATTTGAAGGCGAATTTGAGGAAAACTCAAGATGAAGTCATTCGGCTGGAGGTTGAACTGTCAAAAGCTCAGGTTGATCGGGACAAAACTTTAGAGGTATGGCCTTTTTCTTCTTTACTGATTTCTTTTCGTTTGTCTAGGGGACTTATCCCTCTTTGATACCCTTTGTTGATAGTTGGAAACCAGTTTCAAGAGGATGTGTGAAGAAAATGAGAGGTTGAAGGGTGAGGTTGAAGCGAATCGGGTTCACAATGACAGGTTGATTGAAGAGTTTTCGGAGAGGTATGATAAGATGGAGCAAGAACTCAACGGCATCAAGACCGATCGGGCGTTGATGGTGTCCGAGGGATTTAAACTAGTTTTCGGACGGGCCCGATCCTGCCGTGATACTTGCTTGGTCAGGGATGCCATGACCCGGGCTGTTTTCTCTTCAGGATACCAAAATGGTCTGAGGGAGGGTTACGAGTTCCAGGCAAAAGGTCTTCAGCTTGTCGAGGTGCCCATTTATTCTGAGACCATGGAGGTGGAGGCTGAGACGGCCTTTGTCACTTACATCTCCTATGAGCCCCCGTTTCTGGAGCAACTTTCTGTCGTCCCCGACATATCGGTGGAAGAGATCTGAGCCATGTCCTTGGTGGTTGACCCTCCTACTCCATCTCCTCAGGGATGATCATCGATTTGCTTGAACGGTTGCTTCTTTTGGGTGTCCTTTATGTTTTACTTTAACTATTAGTTATTTGTAAGAACATTTGTCTGTGCTAGCCCTTGTGTGGGCTTGTGCTTTTGATGTAACCGACATTTTCCCCCTCTAGGGGTTGGACTTTGTTTACCACGGAAGTGGTTCAGTAGTTTTAATTGCCGGAACTTTGCTATGCTTGGTTGTGTTTTTAAACCCTGTAAGGTTTATTAGAATAGTTTTGGACATTTCGTCTCATTTGATGAGTTTTGTTGGTTAACCATGTAGCCTATCAGCGAGGCCTCCCTCTCATCTTTTGCGATGACGGGGTATTTGTTAATCTGAGTTTGGGAGTCGTCTCGGAGACGGCTACCCTTAGTTAAGAAAACTAGATTTCACGGGGAAAACATAATGTCATTCGATTTCATATCCTAGGCATCAAGCCATATTGCATAGATTGATTACAAAAAATATAGTATCAATGCCCTATTACATGGGTTCCCTCCGGGAGAGGTGATTATTGGGACGTGAACATAGTCACGGAGGAGAGTGCAGCCAGATATCACAAAAAATGTTGTCAGAAAGCTCTTTGCATCTTATCCTTTTCCTTCTCCTTAGGTAGGGGCCTTCTAGGCATAGTATTTCCTGAGTTGCATAGCATTCCACGTACGGGGTACTTCTTCTCCCGTGTGGTATGCTAACTTATAAGATCCTTTATCCCCCTCCCAAATGACTTGATACGACCCTTCCCATCGGGTCCTAATTCCCCCTATCTCTCTTGTCGACTTGCTTCATTTTCCCGCCACACCAAATCACCCACCTTGAACTTAACTTCCCTCACCCTTGAGTTGTAGTATTTCTCCATTGCTTTTTTTTGTAATCGACCTCTCGCCGGGCTGCTGCTTCCCTCCTTTCTTCGGCGAAATTCAAATTTAACCTGAGATCGTTTTCGTTCTCTTGTTTAGTCAGACGCGTCCGATGCGTGGGAACATTAATCTCCACTGGAATCATCGCTTCAGTGCCGTAGGTCAAGCTAAAAGGTGTTTCCCCGTGGCTGACCTTGGGCATGGTTCGGTGGGCCCACAAGACATGTGGCAATTCTTCGACCCACGATCCTCGTTCCCTTCCTAGGCGACTGGCAATCCCTTCAACTATGCTTCGGTTGGCCCGTTCCACTTGCCAGTTTGCCTGGGGATGTGCTACTGACGTGAAGACCTACTTGATTTGCAGCAGTTCACACCACTCTCGGAAGATCCCCCCTTCAAATTGTTTCCCATTGTCACTCACTATAGTGTGGGGTATTCCAAAGCGGCACACAATGTTTTCCCATGCAAACTTTTTGACCTGTTGCCCCGTGATGGTGACTAGAGGCTTCGCTTCGACCCATTTGGAGAAATAGTCGATTGCGACCACCAGGAATTTGGCCTTACCTGATCCCTCCGGGAAAGGACCCACAATGTCGATTCCCCATTTCCGGAAGGGCCAGGAAGAGCTGACCGGTATTAGGTTGAGCTTGGGTTTCTTGGTCACCTGGACGTATATCTGACAGATGTCGCATTTCCGAATTTCTTGTAGGGCGCTCAAAAACATGGCTGGCCAATAGTAACCTGCTTGCATGGCTCGGGCAGCGACCATCTTGGCTCCCATATGCATTCCACATATCCCCTCATGGATCTCCCGGATGATATACTCGGCTTCCTCAAAACCAATACATTTCAATGATGGGCCCAAGTAGGATTTCCGGTAGAGGGTACCGTTGATTATCTCGTACTGCAGTGCCTTAATTCTCAGCCTCCGAGCTTCTTGTTTGTTTTCAGGTACTATTCCCTCTTGCAAGTAACGGAGGATGGGGTCCATCCAACTGCATCCGAGTGTTCCCACACTTCCGACTGTCCTCTCCAAAAATGATGGTTGTTAGGGCGTCAGCCTTCTTATTCTGTACCCGAGGGATGTGTACCACCCTCGCTTCTTGGAAACTCTTCAATAGCCCCTTCGTCTTCTTGAGGTATTCTATCATCTTATGGTCCTTTGCCTCATAGTCCCCACTGACCTGGTTGGCTACCAGCAAAGAGTCCACGTGTGCCCGGACACGTCGCACCGACTTCTCTTGTGCCACTCTAAGGCCGGCTAGCAGAGCTTCGTACTCGGCTTCATTGTTTGTGCTCGCAAAATTCAATCGTATGGCACAGGTGAATTCGGTCCCCTCCGGACTGACTAATATTAAACCGGCTCCACTTCCGTCCTCGTTAGAGGCGCCGTCTGTGTGTAGGTTCCAGACTGGCTCGCTAGGATCGGTAAGGTGTTGACCTTCGGTGAGCCCCAGGGATGGAACTCTCTCGTATCCTGCCTGTCCCTCTCGAGAGGGAGATTCCTCGGCTTCGGATATCGGAGCTTCGGAAAGAAAGTCGGCTATCACTTGTCCCTTGAAGGCGGTTCTTGGTTTGTATTCGATGGAGTATTCCCTCAGTTCTATAGCCCACTTGGCTAACTTTCCGGATATCTCCGGTTTCATGAGTATTCGCTGAAGGGGCTTGTCGGTTAACACCTAGACTTCATGTGCTTGGAAGTACCGCCTCAGCTTCCTTGCGGTATGAACCAACGACAACGCCAACTTCTCAATGGGAGAATATCTCTCCTCCGGGCCCTTCAAGGTTCGACTCACGAAGTATATAGGGATTTGTGCTTCTTTCCTTTCTACCATGAGCGCGGAACTGATGGTTTGATTTGTGCATGACAGATAGAGAGTCAGCTTCTCCCCCGGCAGAGGTGAGGTAATTAAAGGGAGTTCACTTAGGTGTGATTTTAATTCCCGGAAGGCCTCATCCGCTTCCGAATCCCAGTAGAACTTGTTCTTCTTCATGCATCTTCTTAGCACTGCCATGAACGGAAGGGTTCTATCTGCGATTTTTGAGAGGAATCGGTTCAAGGCGACCAACCTCCCCTGTAGCCTCTGTACTTCTTTGATGTTCTTGGGTGGGTGCATCTGGGCCAACGCTTCTACCTTCTCGGGGTTTGCCCGAAATCCCTCATTGGTGACGAAAACCCCTAGGAACTTTCCCTCCTCCACCCCGAATGAGCATTTACTCGGGTTAGGTTTCATGTTGGCTTGTCGAAGGGTGTTGAAAGTTTCCTTAATATCGTCTAGCATCTTTCCCTCATCCGTGATTTTGATGACCAGGTCATCCACGTAGATCACCACGTTCCTTTCTTTTTGATGATCGAATAAACGGTCCATGAACTGCTGGTATGTAGCTCCAGAATTTTTAAGACCGAACGGCATATTGGTGTAGCACAAGGTTCTGTCGTCTGTGTAGAAAGCGGTTTTCTCTTCGTCTTGGGGGTTCATTTGGATTTGGTGATACCCTTTATACGCGTCCAGGAAACATCGGAGCGGATATTGGGCGAGGGACTCTATCTTCTTTTCAATTTCCGGGAGAGGGTAGGAATCCTTCGGGCAGGCTTTATTCAAATCTTTAAAATCAATACACATACGCCAACTGTTGTCGCTTGTGGCAATCATCACTTGATTCGCTATCCAACGGGGATATCTGACTGCTCTTACTATTCCTGCCTACACTAGCTTAGCGGTCTCTTCCCGGACTGCTTGGCTCTTCTGGAGCCCTAAACTTCTTCTTTTCTGCTTGATAGGTTCCATCCAGTGGAACTCATCCAATGTTCGGGGAACCCCGTCATATCCTTGTGAGTCCACGCGAATACATTTGCGTTGTGCAGCAACACTTCTTTTAGACCTGTCTTTCCTTTATCGGATAGCTGCGATCCTATCCTCACTGTCTGTTCAGGATGCTCCCCGTTGAGTGCCCATTCCTCCACTCCTTTCTTTCCTTGCGTCTTTTTGTTGACACTAGCTATGATTTCCGTGGACGACCGAACGGTAGTTATTTCCTTGGGAGTAGGAAACTTTATATATCCGTGCACCGTCGACGGGACCGCCCTGAGCGCTTTCATACCCGGTCTACCCAGAATGACGTTATACTTGGACGGGGCCCAGACTATGGAGAAACAGAGGCATATTGTCCGGGTTCTCTCTCCATCTTGGAGGGTGAATGGTAAATTGAGGGATCCCAATGGCTCTACTACTTCTCCGGAAAACCCCATTAACGGGCATATATCCTCTTCCAGCCTTTCCTGGACATCCCTTTGTAGCCTTAGGAAACAGTGCTCGTACATCACTTCTACCCCGCTGCCTCCATCGACGTGCACTCTAGCCACTCGATATCCGGCTATGCTAGCCGATACGGCATTTCCCGGGCCTCACTTTTTGTTATGCCAGGGAAATGGACCTCAGCTTTCATCCACGCCGTATTCATCAGTGGAAACTCCTTTCTTACCGCCTTGTAGGGTCTTCCGGGGCTTCCGTTGCCCTCGTCTCTTCTTCGTTTCATATCTACGAAATGCTTGTCTCCTTCTTCCTCCTTTATTCTGGGTGGCGGTTCTTTAGCCGGGGGAGGCAGCTGCCCGGTCTTTAAAGCCGCTTCCCATAATCTTTTTAGTTGAACACAATTTTCCGTGGTATGCCTGGTGCTCTTATGATAATTGCAATATCTAGATGGGTTGGGTTTATATGCTTGTTTAAACGGCCTGGTGTTCTGACAGGATATTTGGCCTTATCAGCTACCAACACGTCTTCTTCTATCGGGCTCACCTTTCCTCCGTATGGGGGTCGGTACCTACCCCCCTCGGGTCTGATGCTAGGAAATCGTGGGGGATGATACGTAGTGGAGGGTATGTACCCCGAATGATTCCCCGGAGGTCTGTATGGGGTGAACCGGGTTCTATCGAATGGCGCTCGCATCTTACCTGGACTTGCACTCCCCTGGATCTTGCCTCCTAACGGCTTAGGGCCTCCCTTCTTGGTCTCCCATTCTCGCAACTTGGATCCTGTATCTTTCCCCCTGACGAAGGCTCGAACCCGATCCATTAGCTGGTCAAAGGTGGTGGGGAAATCTTCCCCTAGCTTTTCCGTGAGTTGGGAAAACCTCACCCCATTTATGAACCCACTAATTTTCATAACCTCTGGGACACCCTTGATGTTTATGCTTTCTGCCACATACCGGTCCATGAACTGTTCCACCTTTCTTCGTCCCTTCTCCGGATATGCATGATTTCATTAGGGTTTTTCATGGCTTTTCTCTGTTGGCTAAAATTCCGTTAAAACTTCCCTCTTAGCTCCTCATAGCTATCTATACTCCCCGACTCCAAACTATCAAACCATACTCTCGCTCCTCCCGTGAGAGTTTGGGGGAACATCAAACACCACGCTGGCATGGTCCATCCACTGACCATGCCTGCACCTCTGAAACCATGTAGGTGGTCTTCGGGGTCCTACGTCCCGTCATACTTATCTACCGTGGAGGGGTATTGTAGTTTCGGAGGCAGGGTAGCCTCCGCTATTCGTCGGGTGAATTTTGACACGTCAGAGGTATCTGAGGGACGATAGGGAGCATCTAGGGCGCTGGGTATGGACTTTTCCTTACCTTTGACCAAAGATAGAAGGGTTACAAGCGATTCTAAATGGACTCCGGGGTCTTTATCAGTCTCTTTCTCCGGCTCTTCCTCATTCTTGGACTTTGGGGTATCAAACAGCAGGCGCGTCCGAACTGCCGCGAGTTTCTCTTCTTTTTCTTGCTCATCCAGACAGGCCCTGAGCGCGTCTCTATGAGCCCGTATGAACTTTGGAGTTATCTCCCATTTTTCCTTGGAGGCTGGGTCTTTCTCCCGCTCTCCCCTCGCATCCTCCTTCTCTGTCTCGTCCTCTATTATGACCGGACCCTCCATGTCTCGTACGTTCTGCAGGTTCGTTTCTTCGCTCGCCCCTATAAATGTGGACTCATTTCCGTTTGATGTCCCGGGCTGAAGCCCCGAGACATTCTGCTCTAGATTTTGATCAACCATCTTCTTCGAAACCGTGGTGGGGGACTTCCCAGTTGCAGAGGTCCCACGGATGGCGCCAATATAAAAACCTCTGATGAATCTAAGCGATAGTGTATAGAAAATGTGAGTTGACATTTAATTATGAGAAGTTTTATATGAATGTTAGAGAGATAGTTGATATGAAAGATATGTTCCAGGCTTCTTATTATCATGCCATTACAACATACAAATCCCTTTACATATAGGGAGTCAAGGGAATCTTTTCCCCTTGACCGTTGTCCTAGAGTGTACCCTATTATCCAGTGTTTTATCCCTGGTCTCTTGACTTGAGCAGGCTTCCCTCTATTGTCCGCTAGACACCTCCCCTTTTGTCTCAGACATGCGTCATCCCGTCCTGATGACTCAAAAGGGACCCTTCAATCGTTGACTTGTCTTTTTGTCTTAGAGGGCTTTAGGCTTCTGGAATTGGGCTCTGCTGCTTTGGGCTTCTGGGATTGGGCTCTGCTATCTTGGGCTTCTAGAATTGGGTTGGATCCTAGGTAATCTCTTCAATACCCAACGGAAATGTTTTGTGTTTCAATTTATTTTATCTCTATCCCTGCCTAGACCTAGTATAAACAAAATCTATAATGATATAGTAGTTATGTGTTTGCTTTTTAGTATAGGTTAAGAAAGCCTCATAAAACATTGATTTATAAGAGATATTGAGATCCTAGTGTATTGGGAAAATTCTTAAAATAGTCAAATTGACCAGTATTTTTCAATTTTAGCTATGGTTTTAAAAATTTACCCGAAATAACCATTTTTTTTCCAGTTGAATCCGACAAAATTTCAACACCGTCTGACGAAATTCGTTGAGCTGTAAAATTGTGCCACGTGTCAACGTATTAATGGATTCGACGAAATTCGTTAAAGAACCATTGGATCCGATGGAATTCTTCGTCTTTTATCTCTCAAACCTTAAACCTCTAAAACCAACATTCATCTCCATCTTTTTTATTCTCCACAAAATCAAGCATATTCATAGTGTAAATTGCTTAGTTTTTCAGAAAAACACAACCATAGTGTTCAGTTTCATTCTATAAAACCCCCCAAAATGAAAATCTAGGGTTCGACTACAAATTAAACAGTTGGATCCGACGGAAGAATAAACTGCACCGCTGGGCACAACAGATTATTATTATGTCGGCTACCTCACGAATTAATCGGAAACTTTCATAATCAATCGGATCCGCCGGAAAATTTCAATGCGTGTCAACATCTGATAGACTATACTAATACGTCGAATCAGTTGCTGTTTCCATCGGATCCGACGGAATAGTACGACCATTTTGGAAATTTTTCCAATTCCAAAACCGTGACTGTTTTTAAAATCCATTGATCAAAATTGACCATCTTAGGAATTTATCCTCTATTTTTGTTTGGTTATTGCTTTCATTTTCATCAAATAATTGCCCGCTCCATTCGGACCTTTCAAATCTAGAAATTTGTCGTGCATAATAATAATAATAATAATAATAATAATAATAAATAACTAAAATCACATGTATAATTCAGTAAAAGAAGCATTTTAAGCATGTTGATTTCAAACCATAAACCTAGTATGTTAAATTCCTTCAACTAAAAACATAACCATAGAATCAACCTTAAAAGAATCGGATGATAAAGAAAAACAAAATTAAAGATCCGATTGTCTTCTTTCTTCAACATTATCCACACCAAGCAAGCTAGATACAAGTAGCTGGTCTTAAGGTCTTTGACCTAATTAATTTGTCAAGAGCACACGCTAACTAGAACACTCTTTTGGAAATTAAAATACAAGTGTTTACTGTTTAGTAGCTGGGATTAGAACAACTTGAAGCACAAATTCTTGGTTCAAACCAGATATACATTTATCATCATATGCAACATACCTTACATAACTACATAAGTATAATTACAATGATACATGATGATTTAAGTCATATTATCATGTTACTTAAATGATAATTTTTGTAACATAATGTTCGGTCTATACACAATAAATTGGTTTTAAGTGTACATGAAATATTTGTTTATGTGTGACCTACTGGTATCAAATATCAATGACAGCAATGTTGCACGTTGTGTACTAGACACATAGGTCCAGCAATCCATTGATAATATGTCGTTAGTTGTCAACGACAAATTGTCGAAAATCAATTTTTTTTAATTTTCATCTTTATATATTTGTTATTGTCAACTTTGTAGTAGTATATGGTTTTTTCTCAAGTCCTCAACGCCATGTGTAATTCTTGTTCTAATTATATTACGTTCTTATAAAAAAGTTTGAAAGCAAATTAGTTTTGTTATAATCCAACATTACATCTGGCGTTGACTAGAGACTTCGTTTTGAGAAAGAACTACAAGAATCGTATAACGCATTTATACGCAGTTATTAACAAATACAATGAGGATTTGAAAAACTAAAATAAGTGGTTATATAAAAGTTTTGTATACTAACTTCAAATCTATAATATATATAAACGAAACCATAAAAATCCTATGTGTCGCGATGTGGTCACTCCCCCTTTTTTGGAGTCACCAGATTTCCATGATTTTTAAATGGAGGCTTCTCATGCATTTGACGCGAATTCACGGGTATGAGTCTTATCAAACCCAGATATTTCTTAAACGGGTTATAACATCTCATTAAATTAAAAACTATTCTCACCAAATATTTGATATAAAAATCTTATAAAGTATGGATATACTATAAATTAATATCTGATTTACTTTAAAAAAGATATATATTATCTATAATTAAAAAAACCAATTTTACAGTAAAAAAAATAAACGGGCATTGGATCTCACCAAACCCAAATAGCGTTTAAACCAGGTTATAACATCTAATTTATTTGTGAAACAATTTATCAACAAACCATAAGTTAGGGGTGTGCGTGGTGCGGTTCGGTACGGTTTTTGATTAAAACTGAACCAAAAACCAAACTTTCGGTTTTACGATTTTTTAAAAGCATTCGGTTTCAGTTTTTTCGGTTTCGGTTTTGAATGCGGTTTTTTCGGTTTTGCTAGTCAAGCCAAAACTTTTTGGGTAAAAAACACTTAGACCAAAGATATTGAAATCAAGCATGCCATTTTTATTCTTTAAACTAATAATTAATATAAAATTGAATATTTGGACCTAAAATATTAAGAGATAATAAAAGACATATTTGAAATTAAAATTCAAAATCAAAACCGAAAGTACCTATTATTGAATTTTAATCATACTTGCAAACCAAATATATTTGTATTAAAAATATGTTAAAATTAAACAAATATTCATCGGTAGATTTTGTTTTAATGATTATGGTTAAGATGTTATGGTTATTTTGGTTCGGTTTGTTTTTTCGGTTCTTAACAAAATACAAAACCGAACTAAAACCAATATTTCGGTTTTTGCTAAAGTTCAAAACCGAACCACCGGTTTCTATTCCGGTTTGGTTTTTTCGGTTCGCTTTTTTTGGTTTTATTGGTTTCGGTTCGGTTTTTTCGGTTTTGTGCACACCCCTACCATAAGTATATTATTAACTTTCATACAATAAAAGAAATAAACATTTAAAAAATAAATAAATATTAAAAACAAATAATATAAAACAACTCCGTAATACATAAGATAAAAACTAGTGTAATATACTAATATATAATGCTCTAAATACTGTTAGCGGCCACAGTATTGACAATCCTATTGAGTAGTGACCACATACTTATATTATCAAGTTTTTGTGTAAGTGTAAGAAAAAGAAATAAAAAATCAGTGGTTCCCTGAAGTTGTAGCACAGCTTCTGTCGTTAGGATTAACGTCCGTGAAACATGCGCCGTGAATGGAGAGGTAGTGGAACTGGAATGTCACAAAAGCGTGTTTAGATTTCCTGTTTTATATTTCAAAAAGTTATAGTTGACATTTAACAAGTTTATAAATATGCTAGTTACACGGATTTAGGTGTAGAATTAATCAATTGAACACGGTCTATACTCTATACTCTACGTATTTGTTTATATTAAAAACACGAATTCAAAACTCAGACATATAAAATTTAAGTCACTTATCTTACCGAGTTAAATGGATTGTTGGGTTGCAAACGGGTTTACAAGTTTTATATGAGTTGAAATCATGTTGTAAAGAGTGAGTTAAATAATTCGTGAATAGGTTGACAAAGTGATCTCATAAAAAAATATATATATTTTATTGCTGCTATTATAATTTTTAATGGGTTGACGGGTAAACTAGAGGTGCACAAATCGGGTTCAAATGGAAAACCTGAACCGGTTCTAAACCGGTTTTTTCACACCGGGTTGTAAAATGGCACCGGTTCCAATCAAGAACCGGTTCGGTTCCCGACCCGAACTGATGCCCAGATATGAGAACTTTTAAGAACCGGGTAGGGTATGAACCGGAACCGGTTTTTACGTAAAAACCGGTTCCACCGGTTTTTTTTGAAATTTAAATATTAGAGCCGTTAGGAACCGGTTCCAACGGCTATATAGCCGTTTTTGACCGTTGGAACCGGTTTTTTAACTATAAATAGGTTATTTTCTTACTATAAATAGCAAGGTTTGTTTGTTTACTTGTTAAACAACTTCCAAAACTATAAAACACACTCCAAACCACAATTAACCTTAAACCGACAACAAATGGCAACCAATGATGACGTTGTTATGGTGATCGAAACAACAAGATGCCCCGATGTTTGGGTTCATTACGATTTGTGTCTCATGACCGACTCACATGAGTTGGCACGTTGCAAATATTGCTCGAAGTTTCTTAAAGCAGGGTCCAACTCGACATTACGAAAACATACGAATAAGTATTGTCGAGAGAAAAGAAGATTGGAAGCGAAAAAAACGGAAGTGGGAGAGTCGTCCGGCTCTACAACCCAAAAATAAGTATTCCCGGATTAAAACGACGGACTTTGTTTTTTATGTTTTAGTTGTTATGTTTAGTATCGTTTATATTTTAATAATGTTTGTAATAGTTAGTTTTTAAATATAGGAAACAAGTTATATATAGGTTTGTAATAGTTAGTTTTTAATGGAAACAAGTTATATATAGGTTTGGGCATCAAAAACCGGTTCCAACGGCTATATTACCGTTGGAACCGGTTCCAACGGATCTATTGTCTCAAAAACCGGTTCCAACGGCTATATTACTGTTGGAACCGGTTCCAACGGCTAATTGGTGTCTAAAAAACCGGTTCCAATTTGACTTTTGTTTGACCCTTCAAAAAAAACCCGTCGGAACCTGTTTTTCCGGGTACGAACCGAACCGGTTCCAATTAAGAACCGGGTAGGAACCGGGTTGGAACTGGTACTGACATACAAATAGGAGAACCGGGTACGATTTTCGGGTACAAAAATACCCAAACCGGGTATTGTTCCAACCGGGTTGGAACTGGAACCGGTTCCGGTTCGGTTCCACCAGTTAGGTTCCGGAACCGGTTTTTTTGTGCACGTCTAGGGTAAACTTGTTTAGTTAAATGAGTTAAACATGTCAATCTAGGATGACCCATCCGCTTGATTAAACAACCTAATTAGATAATCTTATGTTTTTCTTACCGCCTTTATATTTCTATTGTAAAATAACCACTTGTTATTATACTATATATAAACAATGCAATATTTTATAATTGGTTTCGAGATAAAACAATCACGAGAGCTGTTATCAACAAAATAAATAATTCAATATACTATTCCGTACACATGTTCTCGGTCAACTGTCAACCCATCATGTTATATTGTTCTCTATTTCAGTATTTCTATTACAAACCACCTCCCATCATCCATTAGGCTGAGGGGTGTGGGGGGCGCGAGAGGGGGCGCGAGTGGCGGCGCCAGCCAATAATATTGTGACGTGTGGCAGAGAGAGAAACTTGATAAGATGGGTGTTGGTAGTGGTGCTCGCGCCCCGGGACATGGTGTGGAGGGGCGCGAGAGGGGGCGCGAGCGGTTTTTTTTTAATTTTTTTATAAATGTATTAAAAAAACGTATTATTAAAAAAACTCATAAATTATTTAAAAAAACACACATTAATTAAAAAAACACATTAATATCTAAAAAAAAAATTAAAGTACTAAAAAAAAACATTATTCTTATTCTTCGGCTTGGTCTTCTTCGATCAACCTCTTCCGGATACGTTCCTTTTGTTTTTCCATCAGCATTTGGTCGACCGGATTTAGGTTACTGAAGTCTCTTGTAAGGAATTCCAAATCTCTCATTCTTTTTTTTTCCTTTTTGTCATTAGAGACCACCTCCATGGTTTTGTTGAATTTATTGAGGGATTCAACAAGATCGTTGATGTTTACGGCTTCCCCCTCAGCCGGTTTTTTCCCCCTGGCGTCCCTTCCCAATGGCCGCCTCCTCGGCGGTGAAGACGTTTCCTCCCCCGCAACGTTTAGGTCGAATCCAACCCGGCAATCCGACCCGGCGGAAGTGCTGTACACTCCAGACGAACTAGTTTTAGTCCGTTTCGGCCCTACTTCCGCATCAAGGTCCGGCGCCACCAGCTCAACCCACTTAGAACACCTTCTCAACCTCTCCCACACCTTTACATCGTCCCACGTCTTCACCGTCCCATACCTCCGCAGGCACTCCTGCTTCCACTATTCGACAGTGAAATTATAAACCGCCAAATCGTCACTGCCACTTGGTCTCATACGACCGGCGTTCCTGTTGAACAGATTAGTAAACAAGCCGACAAATTTTCTGATTTCGGTCCACCGACCCGAAATCATATCGGCGTTCCGCTCTGTACTCCCAACGAGCGAATAGAACGTCTCCCTAACCTTTGTCCAAAAGACCTTGCTCTTTTGGTAGTCCGCTGCAAAATGCATAAATAAATTTGTAAGTCATTTAACTTTTTTATTTAACTTTTTTATTAAAAATCATTTTTAAAAACGTTAAAACAATTACCGCAACGCCGATCCTCAGAAATGATTATCCAAGCCCGACACAGGGCTTCCTTCTCATCCGATGACCACGAAGTGATTTTCCGTTTCGTCCTTCCGGTCGAAGCCGAACCCGACCCGTCCGTTGCAACTTGTTTTTTCCGGTGGACGCGTCTTCTTTGTCCCGCAGCTTCACCTTCTGGTTCTTGTGTCTCCGGAACTACAAAGTTAGGAGACGGTTGTATGTTGGATGGTTGAAAGCCGGATGATTGTTGCGACCCCGAATAAAACATCGCTTGGTCCGGTGCCGACCATAAATCGTCGTAACTGTAATCTGAATCTAGGTTTGGGTACCAATTTCCAGCCATGTTTTTAAAAAAAGGTTTCGAAGATAGGGTGATTTTGGTATGTGATATTGGTTTTGGGTGTGGTATGTGAGAATGGTTTTGGGTGTGGTATGTATTGGTTTATATAGAGGAATATATATGTGATATATAGAGGAATATATATAGAGGAAAAATTTTTTTTTTTTTTTAATACACATTAATATGAGCCAACGGCTCTATTCACGCTTCCCAAGCCTCCTTCACGCTACCCCCAGCCGCTACCCCTCTTGCGCCTGCCTCTTTTTCCGCGCTCGCGCCCCTCTCGCGCCTCGGTGGTGTGGTGCTCGCGCCCCGGGGCGCGAGCGGCTGTCCTCTCGCGCCCTTTCTCGCGCTCCACACCCCTCAGCCTTAGGCTGAGGGGTGTGGGGGGCGCGAGAGGGGGCGCGAGAGGACAGCCGCTCGCGCCCCGGGGCGCGAGCACCACACCACCGAGGCGCGAGAGGGGCGGCTGAGGGGTGTGGGGGGCGCGAGAGGGGGCGCGAGTGGGGGCTTCAGCCAATAATATTGTGACGTGTGGCAGAGAGAGAAACTTGATAAGATGGGTGTTGGTTGTGGTGCTCGCGCCCCGGGCCCTGGTGTGGAGGGGCGCGAGAGGGGGCGCGAGCGGTTTTTTTTTTATTTTTTTATAAATGTATTAAAAAAACGTATTATTAAAAAAACTCATAAATTATTTAAAAAAACACACATTAATTAAAAAAACACATTAATATCTAAAAAAAAAATTAAAGTACTAAAAATCGTCACTGCCACTTGGTCTCATACGACCGGCGTTCCTGTTGAACAGATTAGTATACAAGCCGACAAATTAGGAGACGGTTAGGAGACGGTTGTATGTTGGATGGTTGAAAGCCGGATGATTGTTGCGACCCCGAATAAAACATCGGTTGGTCCGGTGCCGACCATAAATCGTCGTAACTGTAATCTGAAACTAGGTTTGGGTACCAATTTCCAGCCATGTTTTTAAAAAAATGTTTGGAAGATTTGGTGATTTTGGGTTTTGGGTGTGGTATGTGATATTGGTATGTGATATTGGTTTTGGGTGGTATGTGATATTGGTTTTATAGAGAAAAAAAAAATTTTTTTTTTAATAAACAAAGAGCCCAACGGCTCTATTTACGCATTCCCAGGCCACTTCACGCGTTATCCTAGCCGCTAGCCCTCTTGCGCCTGCCTGGATTTCCGCGCTCGCGCCCCTCTCGCGCCCCTCTCGCGCCTCGGTGGTGTGGTGCTCGCGCCCCGGGGCGCGAGCGGATGGGCTCACGCGCCCTTTTTCGCGCTCCACACCCCTCAGCCTTAGGTATGGGGATATGTTGTTTAGAACCATCAATGGGTCATGGGTGATGCACTAATAAACACATTATTTTTTCTATAGAAAAGGTCATAAGTCCAAATATAGCTTCCATTTACTTCATACCATAATATTTTTATGGCCACATGTCAAACGCATGTTGTGATATGCCTGATCTTGTTAGTTAGCAAGACATTAACAGGTCCCTTGAAATTTTTCAATATTGTGATCTAAAAGCATACTTTTAGTTATTAATTTGATAATTCTTAATCCAAAAAAAAATATTTACGAATCACTATTCCCCCACTTTAGAAGAATTTAAGCTTAACATCGTTGTCGACAACTTGACAAGCAAGGAAAGGTAGCTCGTTTCTTTTCCTCCACTGGTTCCGAATTCGTGTTTAAACCTCATCTAGATGTTACTTTTCTTTTTTCAATTAAAGTTTAGTTTTTCTATCAAGAATCGCAACTAACTCTTCCACTTAGTTAACCTTATCATTATATTCAATATCCGTGATGATGTGTAACTATGTAGCACATACATATGATATGTTGTACATCTAACTTGTAAGTTGAAATCAATATGTAAACTTAGCGTTATGAACATATCATCACATGAGCACGAGTTGCATGGGTTCGGATGGGTTAACTACCTCACTAACAATCATCCGTTTATCATCGAAGAAAATTTGTTTTAGTAATGAAACTTTGTAAATTGTATGAGACAATCATGCTACATTAGGAGGAATAATATGCGGGATTAGTGTGAAAGGTAACCATGTCGACTGGTTTTTACTTTATATTATCACTTGAAAGTCCAAAATGCACTCAATTTGGCAAGACAAAGGAGTGGGTTGCACGTAATGTTAGCCCCCCTGATTAATCATTGAAATGATATACAATAATACAAATCCATTGCCACACTTGCATAATACACAGATATCAACCAAATACATTCTAAATTTGCATAAGCCTAAAAGGTTGCTTACTTATAACTTTACACAATTTAATAAATTTGCACAATGTGACGGGTGACACAATTTTGTTGATATACGTTGCACACCTTCAACATATTTAGAACTTGAGTAACATAGGGTGGGAGCACACATGCATCATGTGTCCGATGCACAAGATATTAACTTTCATTACAATTTTCATAAATATTTATTATCGTGTATTTAAATTTGAAAAATATAATTATCTCAAGACACAACCTCAAAAAGCATCTTCTAAATTAGAGGCGCAAAAAAAATAAAAACGATTAGTTGTGCACAGATAGGATATCGGACCATAGCCCGCTCTAAATCCAGTCAACAAGGTCATAACCGGGAGTTTTTTTAAAAAAAGAGATCATGTTTTTTAGGTCTGAATAGGTTCAGTATAATCTGTTGAAACCGATTCCAAATCATTAGGTACAAATCCAATATAGCCGGCAGCTGACGCCGAGTATAAAACAGGAGATTAAGAAACTTATTTTATTACCCAGTTTCTAGTTTTTTTTTGTGTGTTGGGTTTTTTTGTGCAAATGATTCTTCCATATCCAACACTACGAGCCGGTTTTAATCAATTCCGTACCCTATGAGTTGAAACCAATAATAACACAATTACTATGCCTAAACTGCTTAAAACTCAATCGGAACTAAAACTGAATAAACCTAATCACTTTCTCTTCAAACCCTTGTACCTTACCCGGTTATGGAAGTCTAAAACAAGCAAATATTGATCATACGATGTTAAAAATCATAAAAAGCTCAAAACAAGCTAGAACATTAATCTTCTCATAACAAAATTCAAACCAAACTAACAATGTATTGCAAAAGTAATAATTCGTTTTCGACCTGATGGAAAATAAATTTTGAAGCAAGAAACTAACTTTTAAAACTTCAGTAGGTGACAGGCGCAAGGATTTCAAGTTGGGCTCCAAGTTTTTCCTCTGCAGTTTTCTCGGCTTTGGCTCGTAGTTTGTTAAGTTGTTTCTTTCGTTCGTACACGATTTGGGCTTTCTCTTTCCTCTTTTTCTCGAGCTCCTGTAAGTAATTAAAACAATAATCATACAATGCTAACTTATATATTCTGTACTTTTAGGTCATCATAAAAATTATTTATGAAACGCTAAACGTGACATCAGGCACAGCTTGACAGGTTTACAACCCTTATGGTCACAGCTAGGGGTGTTCAAAACCGGATATCCAAACTTTGGATATCCGAAAGTTTCGGATAGTGAATTTCACTATCCGAATCCGTATCCGAAATTTCGGATATCCGTTCGGATAGTGAAACGGATATCCGAAATCATAAATAGCAATTAAGAAATAGATCTTTTCCCAAAGTTCACCCTCATTGTTTCAAGCTTAAACATTGCAGACACATCTGTTAAAGCCTAAAAGAGACTAATACATGTTCCAACAAAAATGCTAGTTTGTTAGCAAAATTATTCAATCGACTAAAACCCAAAATCAATTTTAGAACCACTGTTACCCATTTACCCTTACCCAAATCAACTGTTCTTTACTTCCTTCAATTTTGAGAGCCCAGAATGACCCAGTTAACATGTTAGAGTGTGAGTATGTGTAACCACATATTATAGCAGGGAGGCCGTCAAGGGTAGATCCAATGATGGTAGATCAGATCCGGCGATGGTATCTCATGGAGACTGGATTCACAGAGAGAGAGAGAGAGCATAGAGATGTAGATTTGATACCAGCGGCTCATGTTTAGAACTAGTCATAGTCAGTTAGGGTTTCTCTTATTAGTTTTATAAAATAAAATAAAAAACATTTTTTATATTAAATTTTATATATCGGATATTTCGGATATCCGAACTATCCGAAAAATCTCAGAATTGCTATCCGAATCCGAATTTTCGGATATCCGTCGGATATCCAAAGTTTCGGATAGTTCGGATACGGATTTTCGGATAATTCGGATATGGATTCGGATTTGGATTCTTTTGAACACCCCTCACAGCTACTCGGCAAGATGATAATTTGATATGATTACAAGGCTATACAGAAAACAAATTGTTTTAACATGAACGTTGATAAAAAAACCCAAATTTATAAATAAAATGGTCAATCAATAAAATAATGATCTTTTTTCCAAAAAATGAAATGACTTGATGTATAAGATTAAAACGTCCACAACATTATTTGATTAGAGATTTGATGGTGATCAACAATAACAAAAAGTGTCATTATGCACATGAACAATATAGAACATTGAACATTCCAAAAAACAATAAAAATGATATTCATGATGAGAGTATTTACCTTGATGGTTTCATAATGATTCCATCCAACTTCAGATGAGAGGCGACCAAGCAAACAGTACTTATGTCCAGCAGTTAGCCTCAATACCCTAAAATCATATTAAAACCTGTAAGTTCATATGTCACACACGTACACGCACGCGCACGCACACAAAAATTCAACAAAACAAAATAACTCACTTGAGGGCATCAGGGATAACCATTCTCTTCTTTCGGTTGTAAGGTGTTGGAACTCCTTCATAAACCTTCAACCTAGCAAGTGCAGCAGCCCCACGTTTGGTCTTGTGTGGGATCATGCTATAATCCAAACATACAGTCAAAATCAAAATTAGTCTAGTAAAGTTTAAATGATTTCATAACATTTAACACAGATAAATATGCAAGTGTAACATGACAAATTAATCATGTAACTTTAGTGTGACGTGTGACCAATACAAAACAATCATGTAACTAATAATTATGCTGCATATGATTCAAAAATCACTAGGCCCTAGACAGACAGACGAATAAACATAAGCAATTAACAAAAAATAACCAGGTTTAATCGAAATAGAATGTTTACATGTAAATTTTCAAACTATATACGCATCAAACCCACATTTGACATCTTATGTGGCTTAAATCTAGAACAAGTCTTTTGTCTGATCATATTGGATCAGACAAAAGACCAAAACTCGGTTTAAAAAGTTAAAGCCAAAAGACCAATTTTATGGTGCGACTAGATGAAAGTGCATTGATAGAGTACCAATAAGCAACGATCAATCCGGAATTTTACAGCACTAAAACAATATAGCATTGATCAATACTAAGCAACACAAAATATCCACCTCTAAGTTATGTATGATCCAATGCAAAGCCTAAACAGTTAATGCAAAAAAATATCAGGCATAGCTCAAGGACCAATAATTGAGATATCAGTTATCGCAGAGAGATATCGGTAATTTTAATATCATGCAGAATTTATATATAGAGCACTTTAACATTTATAATCACGCATATAAAATCACTATAGCTACATAACAGTTCTAACTAAACTGAACGAGTATTATTAAAACTAGGGTTTACCCTCGGATAGTACGCCAAAGGATCTTAGACGGCGCACGGAAATGAATGGGACCATGAGACGGCTTGGTGTTCATTCGTTTGCGAAGAAACCGGAGGTACTTCATTTTCTGACGAACAAGTCCGCCGGAGAGGCAGATCTCTTCGCACCGGACGACGGTGACACGCTGGCCGTTGAGTAGCTCCTTAGCTAAGATAGAGGATAATCGGCCGAGCATGTGGTGGCGGGCGTCCACCACCACCTCCTTCGCGCAGATTCCTGATCCAGACACCATTGTTGATTGATTTGTTTCCTGCGGCTCTGAAAGTTTGAAGAAATGAAGAAGATGATGTATAAAAGGTAAAAGAGGGTTAGGGTTTTCGTCATGGGCCTGGGTTCATAGCCCAAATGGCAATTTTTACATTTGTCCAAAACTCCGAATATTAATATTATTTGATGTCTACGGATGAAGTTCGATAACGCACGAGTTAAAATCGTTACATTTTTGAAAGCTGGTCGGTTGGTAATTGGTATAGGCTTGATTCGTTACGGTAAAAGTTGCATCACCAAAGCAGAGAGGTCAAGAATTAAACATGTAAGTTGAAAAGGACAAAAGTTTCATTAGCAAAGTTAATCGGGCCAAGAGTAAATTCGTGAAACTAAAGTTGAAAAGCCAAAAAGTATATAAGTGAAACTATTGTGGTAAAAGTCTAATGAACAAAAGTTGAAGGGTCAAAAAGTATATATGTGAAACTTTTGTGGTAAGTACATAATAAACTGAATATTGTAATTAAAGCTGAGGAGTCTCAAAACTAGTTATCTAATTTAATGAAGGGTGATAATGACAGTTGATTAAATAGATGGCCGTCTATTTTTAGGGTTAATTCGATTCACATGACTTTTATGTTAGTCTATTTTATATTCATTTAAGTAGAAGTTTAAATTTTACCTCTCAAGAATCAAGATCAATTTCTCCTTCCACTTTCTTTTTCAATGCTCCTAACAATGGAATTGTTTTTGTGGTTTGAACAACGTGTAGTCATTTTAACGATTGTTTATCGCTTCTAATGTTGCCCTCTACTAGTGAGTATTGCTTAATAGCATTACCTTTGACATGGCTCAAAATCCATATACATGTATCATAATCTCATAATCAAACCATATATTGTATTCACGAACTATCCTACTTAGTTCAAGTAAACCCAGCTTTACCCGAAGGATCATGGAGTTCCTTGACTTTCTATTTCAGTTCACTAAGCTAACTGAAGTCAGCACGCCTTTTACTGACATAAAACCCATCGTTTAGAGTCAATACACACCGTTAAGGCGTTAACCAACACTTAACACGCCTGTTGAAACTGTTAAGACTTGTTTATCCACGTTTTAACACATATGATTAGTTTTTGAGTAAACTTCTCTCATTTTTTTGACCCATTGACCATGAAGATTTCCCCAGCAAGAGAATCAAACTTAATCATGTGAGAATTATGAAATGAGCATTAACTTTCAAATCATCAACGGACAAAATTATAAACAATGATTATTTCGCATTTCAGGTCATACCTGATACAAGTGACTTTTAATTGCATTTCACCGGTTCTCATTTTTACAAGTTCTTAAACCCAAGGTATTGCCAATTTACCCAAAACATTATCAATCATGGAGATTTGTGGATTCTCAGTGGTTGAACTGAACATACAAAATATCATTTTGTATAACTACTCACTAAGCAATTATCAGATTTAAGTAAACCAATTGCCTTCCTTAAGTTTCACCTAGTTTTGGGCCCAATTCCAGCACATGATTGGGTTTAATGCTCTCCATTCTATAGAGAAAAAAAATAAATAAAAAATAAGCCAGATGCTAAATAATTGAGAGAATAGTATAAACTCATCTGTAAGAGGTAATGGTAACAGTTAAAGTAAAAGTAGTAACTGTAAAAATGGACGAGTCGGGTCAAAACGAACAACTTTCAGGACATGTAAAAACAGGCGCAGGTTGACCCGCAAATAGTTACCGTTGGTAATGTTTAAAATTGATTACATAAACTACATGAAGGTTACATAAATAATATATTTTCCAAAAAGGATTTACAAAATTATAAAATTAAACCATTCTTAAATAAATAGACCAAACAGTCACATACTAAAATGTTCAGCATATTTACCTATCAGTATCACACAGCGCCACCACTGCCATCACCGCCGCCGCCATCATCACCACCACCGCTGCCACCAACACCACCACCGCCGCCATCACCATCACCAAAAACAGCACCACCAACTATGTCACCATCAAGAGGAGAAGATGCAGATTCTGGAGCTTGATTACGAGCAAGCAGCAGAAACAACTGCCAACTGTCCACTTAACAATCTGTATATAACATCATGATTTATGACCGCTTTAACCAACTCAAATTGGTGTTGTTCAGTGTGCTTCTGATTAAACCTGCCGGGAACAACCTTCGCACCCGTCGTATAACAATCTCCACAAAGATCATAACTGTTTTTTTCCTTGCAATCTTTACAATGATATCTATCTCCAATTATCGGACACATCTGTCCAAAAATAAATTAGCATTTTAAGTAATAGTTTGCTTCAGACAAGATTGGATTTCCAATGCTGTTTAAGTTGTAAGAAGTTAAATTTGTAAATTATAAGTGAATACAATTATACAAAACAATTGGTAATGTCAATAACCATACTTTGTAATATTAGTTGAATTCAAGGATCGTGGTTGACCAGGCTGAAATCTGCCCAAAGTCTATTCTTAGCGCATACTATCTCATAAATTGTTTTAATTCTTAATGTTATTATACTAACACCATATTTTTATCTATCACTAAGGAATTAAGTTTATAACTTAATTAGAAAAATATACAAAAAAAAAATTTGGCATGCCAAGCTGCCAAACCAACCCAACTTAACCACCCATATTGCCACCTCTACATACAACCATCCAATGATCCACATAAACTTTCCTAAGAAGACAAAAACTCATACTACATATCTTAAGAAACCTCACTTGTTACTACAATAACATTTTCATAACATTTTCTTAAGATGGGGCTGTATAGAAACCAAACTGAACAGGACCTTGCACATTTTCGTTCGTTCAATTTATCTGACAAACGGTCGGTTCAAGAACAGATAACCGAACGAAACATCCTGTTCATGTCCGTTCACTAAGGAAATGGTTCTGTTCGTTTTCATTGGTTGATTTCGTAAACGAGCACAAACGAATATATGTTAATTAGAAAATTTAAAATCAACACTCATAAACTCAAGTATTAGACATAATCAACCAAAATATATAAAAATTTAGCACCTGACATGGTTATCTAAACGACTAAACATACTTCAACATAATAATCCTAAACATAGTATTAAAATTAATGTGATAAATCAATAAAAATTAAAAAAATATATATAAAAAGTTAAAATGTTAGGATAAAAAACTAAAATGTATAAAATATAAAAAAAACCTTTTAATGATCAAACATAAACACATAAATGTGAACGAACATAAACGAATGAACCGTAACATACATAAACGAATGAACCTTAAAAACATAAACAAATGTAAACGAACGAACGCAACCACTGTTCATATTCGATCATTTGGTTAATCGGACATAATTCCTTGTACGTGTTCGTTCATTTATTAAACAAACGAACATAAATGAACTTCTCATTGAATGGTTCACAAACGGTTCGCTCAACATATTGTTCATTTACAGCCTTAATTGAGAAAGATGGCATTAAAGCATAAAAAGGAAAGAAACTTACCCCACAAATATCACACCCAACCCCAGGATGAAATTTGGAACCATAAACAGTCCACCATTGAAGAAAGTTCTCTCCGGGTGGATATGGAAACTTGGAACCTTCTTCTTCATTAGCTTCTGATTATATATTTGTCATTTTGCATCAGTACTTGAAAGTTCAAATAATAGAAATTAAAGGTACTAACTTTTCTAACTTTCAAAAAATTCAATTAAACTGGTTTCCAGATACCATATAAAAATGTCCACAAAGTCAGAGTCCTTGACACGCCATATTCCCCGGTAAGGCGGTAACTTGTGGGATTCAACTTAAATTGAAAACTCTGAAAACGTTAATTATTGTTTTTTAAATATTTTAATACTATTTAGCCCAATTGGCCCAAGATAAGTTGGTCTAGGGTTTCTGCTTCTCATTTGTATATATTACTTATCTCCCCTCTATTCTAATTACAACATTCAGACATTCATCATTCACCTTTACAAAACGTTCTCGAAGTTTTGTTTTTCCAACTTTAAAGGTTTTTTTCTGTGCAACAAAACGATGGCAACCGATCCGTAACCGAGAGAGCCGAACCAAAAAATCCGAGACCAAACAAAAACTGACGGTGTGGTTTTTTGTTTACGTAAAAACAGAATTTTCGGTTCAGATTCGGTTTTGCCTGTAACTAAAACCGAAAAAACCAAACCGAAGTATGAAGTTTCATTTTTTAAATGCTAAGTAATTCATAAGAAATTAATAAATAGTATGAGTCATATAATTCATCCCACATGTAAAATAATCAATTAATCACTAACTAGCAAAAAAAATAGGCCCAGATTCATTATATTGGGCCAATTTTTTCGGGAACAAAAATATAATCCCCAAGTGGTAAACAAACAAAAAAAGGTTTCCGAAAATCTAAAAGCCAATTTTCGGTTTTTGGTACAGCTTGAGCCCAAAACATAATTTTGACCACAGCTTGTTACCTTTTTACGCAATTAGCCTTTAAAAAATGCAACTAATTGAGTAACATTGAAACTATGAAAACTCACCTTTGAACATATTTCTATTTTGAATCTGCTCCTGTGAGGGCTGTGTACTGTTTTTCCTTAGTGCATATTCTGAAGAAAATTGTTCCTCTAATACATAATCAAGCTCCTTACAAACTTTTGGAAAACCGCTTGGATGCCGACACTGACAGGTTTGACATTTAATCACACCGTCTTCTGGTATGGTGATGCATGCCTCACAGTAAACTAAACAGTAATTTAAAAAAAAATGTAAATAATGATATCCTAACAAATTAGAATAGCACAACCTACACTTTTCGTCCTTTTTTATCCCTCTATTTCTTCCTCAAAAATGGCATAAAAATGGTATTTGGTTGAAGAAGGAAAAGAGAGATGTAGAAAGAGAGTAGATGGGCATATTTTTTTTATTTGAAAAAAAAATATATTTTTAAGTAAGTTGGTAAACTGACCAAAATACCCTCATATGCAGTACAAATGGCTAGATTTAACAGACAGATTTAAAGTGGAGAGGACGTAAAATATAACAAAGTGTAATTGTGTGAACATAAAGGATGATTTCAGTTATCTCATTATTTATGAGCGAAAAGTGTAATTCGTTCTTATGAATAAGAAAACATCAAACATCCCTAAAAAAGATATAACTATACATAACAGAATGACAATAACCATACCATGCCCACAGTTAAGAACAACGGGCCCGAATAGCAGTTGCTTACAAGCAGAACAGAGCACATCAGTAACTGTAACCTGCTTACAATTTCCACTCGAATTCCCATCATTTAACTTATTTTCTTCAGTAAAAGAGCTTAAATTGTCTGCAATGCTTAAATGGTCAAGTTCTTCATCCAGAGCAAACCCTGACGAGCTTTGTTGTTTGTCGTCTATAGCATGTAAACAAAGAATTTAAAAACTAATTGTCTAATTCCATGAAAATCACTAGAAACGATTAATTTGAGTACCTTGTAACTAGTACGCTTGTAAACAAACATGAATGAAGCATGTCCATGTTCGTTAGTTTAAGTTTAACTGAACAAACGATTAACAACACGAACATTAAAACGGGAAAAGTTTTCTTGTTCGTGTTCGTTTGTTTAAAAAATTGAACTTGTGCGTGTTCGTTTATGTTCGTTCATTAACTGTGTAAACAAACTAGTTCACGAACGTAAACGAATAAACATGACTAAACATAGATGAATGGACACAATTGAGTTAAAACTAATTAAAAGTAAATGTGAACAACAATTTGTTGGGCCTATAAAGTTATTAGAACTAGACTAAATTGTCATGGGCCTAGACAATTTACATGAATATATTAACAAACGAACATAAATGAACGCAAATAAATGAACAAATGAGACATGTGTTCATGTTTGTTCGCTTATTAGATAAACAAACTTCCCACCGTACGGTTCACTGAATGTTCGATTCGTTTACAGACCTACTTGCCAATCTAGTCTATTCGTAATGCATAAATTAGTAGTTAAAAATAAAAAGTTTACCAAGTGCCTGTTTTTTCCTTCTACCATAGGAAATTGGATACAACTTCTTAATAAAAACGTCTAGCATTTGACAGGTGGCGGGAAAATGCCGATACGGATGCCTACACAATGGACAATGAGATTGACCCCTCATATCCATGGATCGGTGGCAGCACCAGAAGCATGTTACATGTCCACAAACTGGAAAAAAAATAAAACAAAACTAAGAACAATGCTACTTGTAATTAATAAAGATAAATCAAGAACTGAAGCTAGCATTTCATACCTAAAACAACGGGTTTGTATAGAAGGTCTCTGCAACAAGAAACAAAGAGACTTAGTTCATCAATATTATTATTATCAATTATGCAATCATCAAACTGTTAGCTCAGTTGATGATATAGTTACCAATCCTCATGTTCAAATTAGGGCACCAAATCTACTGATATAGGTACAATCTATGTTTGAAGCATACATAAATATCATATTAAGGGATTAAGTAGAAAGAAAGCATTGGATTGAAAGCCCTAATATTAATATGAATTAGGGAGAGATTACATATAAGCAAACGGCGCAAATAAAATGATCAGAAACCTGCTCCGATGCATTGCCTTCTTCCATGCCGGAGGATACTTTTGATTTTGATTTCTAATTTTACTTCAAAGAAATAAATTTATAGAAGGATGAATTGAATGTCAGAACACACGAGTCACGACGTCTATCTAATCTCATTGTTTTCTTAGTGGGCTGGGCCTATGAATATGGTTTTTTTTTTTCTTTCTTTTCTTGAATTTTTAAGTAAATTGTGATTTTCCAATATATACCAGTACCGACCGTCCTGATCATGATTTCCATAAAAGCTTTGTATCAGTATCGAAAATGTCTAGTTCGGTACCATTACAATACTGTTTTAGCACGGGTACATAATACAAAAATTCGTACAGGTATCAAAATGTTCGTTTCAGTACTAATACCTGGTATCATTTGCTCATCCCTATTTTTGTCCGTATAGTCTCTTAAAAAGTGCTATTATAGTTAAATAGTTTAAAACTTGTAATCAAATTTCAATACTGATTAATAATACCATCTCATTTTCCTGTTAACTCAAGGGTTATTTTAGTCTCTCCTTTTTTTTAAGAAAAAACTTAGGTACAAGGAATTATCAGTGGTGGCCCTACAGTATTGTCAGCTAAAGTTGGGGCTTGAGGACCCGGAGAAAATAAGGCCTCTGTTTAAAACGTTTAAATACTTGCATATATACTGAAATACATATTAAAAACATGCAGTTAATATTTATAGCAGTTGTAGATGTTGGCTTGGTGGTTAAGTTGCATGTGTTCCACTTCATAAAACCTTTTTCATTACTCATGTTCGATTCTTCTAAGCTCCTATTCTAGGTGTTTCTTATTTTCTATCCATTTTGCAGTTGTTCATTTTCACTAGAAAGTCGGATGCTTTTAAATTAATATTTATATCTTCTTTTTGATTATATTATACATAAATCAAACTCTTTTATTAAAACAAAATTGAAAATTTGTAATTTCATATACCAAAACACGGAAAAGCTTGGTAATTTGAAAATTAGAAATTGTAAATTTTGTCATTTCGTCTCTCTAGCTTCCGGTAAAGGCCTCGAATTTTTTATTCGCTTTAGGCTTCCAAAATGGTTGGGTCGTATCTGGGTATTATTGTAAGGTAGCATGTAATAACTTTTAGAAACGGTGTAATGATAATGAAATTATCTACACTATATATAAATCATGAATTAGGGACCTCTTAAATTTTAAGAGGTACCAAACTCATTGCTTTATATACAACACATAATGCATCAAAAATTTAGAAATTAGGGGTAATTAAATCTTTACTCACAAGGATTATACAACACAATGTGCCCCCTAATTCAAAACTAACTACCCCATGATATTTTTAACGGCCATAACTTTTTCACACGTTAATATTTTTTCAAAAAAAATTATATCATAAAAACGAGCATTTTATTCTCTTTAATTTGGGTATAATATTGCTATAGTTTTAGTTTTAAAAAATTAGCATGTTATGCGCTTACCGTTTAGAACCGGGTAATAGGTCGAGTCGGACGAGTTCGGGTCATTTGTAAAAGTACAATATGGTCGGAATGAGTCGATACGAAAAAAATGGTTGTGGTTCAGTTCAAGTAGAAAGGGGCCAAGTCAGAAGACTCAGAACGCTGTCGAGTCGGAACAGGTTTGAGGCCAAAACGGGTTGGTTTAAATAAATAATTTATTTCAAATTATTGTATATTTCATATTAACGTATATTTCAAATTAATGTATATTGGTTAAGCATGTTTTAATGTCGGTAACGCGCATTCCCGTCCGGTTACACTGTTAAATCTTCGATTACACGCAACTGGCTTTGCACGAGTTACGCGTCCAATTTTAGGCTACGTGTGCACCGTCATCAGGTGACGTATATACCGACACAGACTATGTGTTCAACGTTGAGTTGCGTGCTTGTGCCGCTGCATAGCGCGGACACCCTGCTAGTTAGTAAATATAACGTGGATGGAAATTTAACTACTTCCATATTTTAACTATTCTCTCGATTATTTTACATATACAAAATTGTGTCAAAGCATTAAATCAAGCAGCTTATATCGATCGTTGTCTTTCATATAACATTCTATTTAACGCATTGATTTCGACATGGAACTAGTCCTTGCGCTCGTACCCATTCCTTGGCCTCTGCGACCGCTCTTTCTCGATCACTAGCCGATGCCTTATTCGCCTTATTCGTACAAGAAAAAGATTGAGACGGCGATGGTTCGGTTGGTTCAGTTGGAGTATCAATTAATTCTATTGTGTCGTCTATTCCATCTCCAAGAAAAGTAAGAGCTGTTACCACGTCTTTGATCAATGGTCGAGCGGATGCATCAACGTTTAGACACATGGCTGCCACCGCGATTGCTTGATTCAAACCTTTGTCGGGGTAGTCTCCTTTTAGTAGTGGATCGGCTAACTCGGTGAATCTATGAGGATACTTGAAAGTTGGATATGCCTGCTCATTGCTCAAGAATAAGTTTATCATCAAATAAACGGAACAAATGTAAATTAGTAACTACCCAAGAAACTAGATTTTGGTCTTTATTTCTCCTCCTTGTATCGATGGCTCTCCTTCCGGCGATGAGCTCCAATAATACTACTCCAAAGCTGTAAACATCAGATTTTACTGTCAGTTCACCAATTCTTTGGTACTCAGGCGCACAATATCCATACGTGCCCATTACTCGCGATGACACATGTGATTTGTCCCCTTCAGGTCCAAGCTTGGCTAACCCAAAATCCGAGAGCTTGGCATTGAAATCTTGGTCAAGTAGGATGTTGGAAGATTTCAAGTCACGATAAATAACGGGAGGGTTAGCCTTATCGTGCAAATATTCTAAACCTTTTGCGGCGTCTAATGCAATCTTCATCCTCGTGGACCAAGGTATTGGGGCTTTTCCTCTTGGAAGATCTACAAATGTGAATTTAAAATCCATCATGATAACCAAATGTAAAAGTAAATCAAAGTTTTAAAAGAATATATTTTACCATTTCATAAGACTTTCTAGCTATGTTGATATTATTGAAATATACAAACTATAGGTTAAATCTTGATCAAGAGTTTATAAATGTCTAGACATTTGTAAACAAACCAAACGAACACGAATAATGGCATGTAGACATATGTTTAATGTTTTCTACGATTAATGTTCTTAGTGGATATAATTACCTAGAAGATGATCTTCCAATGAGCCTGCAGACATATATTCATACACAAGAAGTCTTTGATCGCCGTCAGCACAATATCCTACAAGACTCACCAAATTCGGATGATGAAGAAGGCTCAACATCATAACCTCGACTAGGAATTCACGGTTTCCTTGCAACCCGTTGCGATCCAGTTGCTTCACAGCCACAAACTGAATTAAAACAATTCATTCATGTTATCTTGTTATAAAAGATTTAAAGATAGGCGTAACAACTTATTTATCGTGTTATATTTTTATTTTCATGTGTATTTAAGTTGATTGTGATTCACCTGGTCGGTGTTGGCTAGTTTTCCCTTGTAAACTCGCCCAAATCCACCTTCACCGATAAGGGAATCCTGTCGGAAATTCTTTGTAACGATAGCTAATTCCCGGAATGTGAAAGCTTGAGCTGCAATATTGTTCTCCGCGGATGCTTTTATGGCAGCTTCGTTAGTTATTCTCTTAGGTGAAGTATCATTATGAATATTCCCTTCTGATTGTATATTTTCTATAAAAAAATAAGTGAATTTAATCAATTATGTGACCTTGAAGATCCATTAATCTTGTAATTGGAATAAATTTGCTTTGTTGGCAAAAAAAAATAATAATAATAATTATTATAAATTAATTTTTTACCTATATTAATTAGGTTATGATCCGATGAATAAAAAAGGCGTTCACCAATCGATACTAACCTGGCCGAGGAGATCCATTAGACGGTGACTTTGGTACGATCGGGCTTATCCCTTTTCGACTTGCATGTCTTGATGATGTTTTCTTCTCTTTTGGCGAAAAACATGAAAAACAATTCATGTTTTCAATCAAAACAGAATTTTAATACATGAAGACAAAACAATGTATCTTCAAATCTCAAAAAAACATGCAAATTTTGATATCAAATTGTTCAAATCAATTAAAAAAGTTTGTAAATCTGTTTAGAAGGACAATTGAGGATAACCAAATCTTTAAATTATTAGATAGATAAATGAGATGAAGAAAGATGGGGGTAGAGAGAAGATCCCAAATGTTAGGAATAAGTTTAAATTCTATATAACAAAAATTGGTGGTAAAATGGACGAGTTAAAACATATTGGGTAACACATGTAATTTATATACATGGGTAAAACTGAAAAGATACATCAACGTGTTGGACATGATCTATGGAAGAATTTCCGAAATATGGCAACATTTTGTTAGCAAGTTTGTTGGAATTAGTGTTCTTGAAATTTCAATCCATATTTTCACGTTGATTCTTTGAATACCCGTGTTGATCATTTCCTAACCCCCCAAATTCGACTCCAAAAGGCAGAAAAAAGTAAATTCGTTTTTATTAAAAATTGATCAATGATCGGTCACAAGGTAACTCAACATATTAATAAAGCATCCAAAATTGGCTAACCACATGCCAAACAACATCCCAAAAGAAACCCAAAAGCTAGACAAGAAACATAAAAGTGGCCAAAAAGTCTATTTAGAAGACTTATTTCGGAAAATAAACGGGATAACACGTTTAAAACGGAGGCTCGTAGCCAAAGTTATGCCAATTTTTGTGCAGTATTTCTGGAAACGCGATCTTGAGCCTCCAAAAATATCAAGACCCTATCTTTAAAACTTGAGCCCACATCATTATAGTAGTGACTCCACATGCATACATCTTCATAAGCACATGTTTCTTTTAGTTTAGTTAACTTAACATTTTATAGTGTTAACTTGTAAATAGTGTTTTAAAAAACGGTTCAAAACGGCCGGTTGAATCGTTTAAATCGGATTTCACACAACATGCCGGTATTTTGAGTCTGGTATTTTTGACCGGTTTGCTAGAACATCGTACCGGCGGTTTTAGTCTAAAATACCGGTGTTTGCCGGCAAACCGGTTTTATGTCCGAGACATTGTTGATATTTGCGACCCATATTTTTCAAAATTACTTTTAACCCAACAATTAACATTTAAACATGTAAACTTTATAAATATTTTTCTAAAAATTGAGTGCTTTTGCATTATTTTTTTAATATAGATTAACTTTTCAATTATTTTTTGTTATGAAATCATTTACTTTTGGGGTATTTTGGATTGAAGTTACATTTATAGGAAATTATAAGGCAAATTATTCAACCAGTTGAACCTTCCGGTATAACCCGATTCAACCGGTTGTACCATTTTTTAGCTCATTCCAATACTAGTAAAATACCGGTTTTTAATTCATTGCTTGTAAATGTTTGGAAGATAACTTACTTATAGGGTATAAGTGTAATGTAGTATATGTATAAGAAAGAGATATAGTGTAGTTGATTATAACATAAAAAATGACTTGTTATGACCTACTATGGTCATGTGTAAAACTATTTAACTTGACTCTATAAGTTAAGGATTTTATGTTTTCGTATATACGTTTTTTCAATAGGAACATTTGTGGATTAAAGTAGTTATCGATGAAGAAAAACAGTCTTAATTATAATTTTGGCAATTTCTCAAGGATTTATCTTATCCTCTGTTAATTTATTGTTAAAAACATATTCGTAGACAAGACATAATCAAGTTTGCTTTATGAGGACTTGTTTCAATTTTTTAATAACGGTGATATAAACATTAGTGGTTTTTTTTTTCTTTAGTTAATTAACTTATTAGGCAATACAGTGATCGTAAAATAACAAGGGAAGTAAATTGAAAGTCAAAAAGAGAGATTCCTTGGGAAGACCTAGGCCTCTTCAAACACTCTCTGGTGTCACTCGTTTCTTTCTTTATATGCTCTTCTCTTTTTCCTTTTTTTCTTTTCAGGTCGTCGCCCATTTTGGTGCATATTCAGCTTTTATTATTTTTATTTTATTATTATTTTAACTTTTCTAATGGGACAAATATAACCCTATCCTTCACTCAAGAATTCCAAAACTGTATATACAGAATAAATATATAAGAGCTTTCATAACATGATACGGTTTTTTAGGTCTGGATCTAGGTGGTAATGAGCAAACTTGAAGGACACAAACCTTTTTGTTGTAGAGTAAAGTCTATAAAAACGAATTCGTCTCTATAAACCTGCAGAGGACTGAAGGGATGTTTGGGATTCTTTATTTTTTTATCTCCTTAGGCTAAGTGTAATGGGCGATATTTGAGGACGATTTTGGGCGAAATCGTGGGGGAACACCGCCCCTTGGCGAAATTGGGGCGAAATGGTGCAGGGGCGGGCGCCGGAAGGAGATGGAATTTATTATTATTATATATTACTAGTGTGTGTGTTATATATACATATATATATATTATTAATATATCTTTAAATACTATTAAAGCAATACAATTGTATACATCGCACCATTCTAGGCTCTCCACATAATATGCTAACTAGATGTCATGTAGAATATTTCCTATTTTATTATTTTAACCATTAAAATAAATCAATATTAAATATGTGGAAGACACGGACCCATTTTTCAATATTTATAGCCCATGACCCGTAATAACCCGCCTTGCCCACAGAAAACCATACTCGGTCCATTTTTCATAATCCACAACCAATTCCACCACTCATTTTTCTCTCTAACCTCCTCATGAAGATACGAACCCTAATTCCGTCGCTCATATCCAACATCGGACGTCTACAGTATTTACCAACAAATAGATTCCCTTCTACTATGATTTTCTTCACTTCCAAGGTTATTGATGTCTCCAATCGATTCGATTCCGTTCAATTGATCTTTCCTCAAAGGAGATGTTATAAGGTTTTTTTTGGTCAATTAATGATGATTATAATAGATCGATTCTCCGATGAATATATTAAAGGTAATTAACAATCCATTCTTGCACGTAGGGTTAGTTATTTATTATAATATCCGATGAATATATTCCGGCCACTTTGTTATAAGCATATTTTATGTTTTCTGAGATTTTTCGGCCAATTTGTTATTGTTTTGTTTAGTGAATATTAAGAAGTGAATTTCCGTCCAATTTTTAAATTTTTCCGTCCAGATTTTGTTGTTTTCTTTGTCCAATTCTTAAATTTTTTGTCCAATTTCTAACTGTTTTGTTTACTAAATATTAAGAAGTGAATTTCCGTCCAATTTCTGATTTTTTTTTCCGTCTAATTTGTTATTGTTTTCTTTACTAAATATTAACAAACATAATTTTCGTCCAATTTTTGATTTTTTTTTTCCGGCCAATTTTGATTCAGTTTTATCAAAAGTCAGAAACTTCGATCTAATAATACAATTGTTTTGAATGTTTAATAAATTTGTTTGTAAATTATTTGTTTCATATATAATATTATCTTTAATATTCCAACAATTTAATTATAAATTTACTACTTTTTTATTAATATTTACTAAATTATAAATTTACTAAATTAACTGTATTATAATATTGATATTTAAAATACATATTAAAGTATAATATTGATATTTAAAATACATATTAAAGTATAATATTGATATTCCAAATATAATTTATTCTAGAATTTTCTAAAAATATATATGTACATTAACTTAATCCGTTATTAGTTGACATGTTTACTATAATTTGAAATTTAAATTATATTTAAAGCTCTATTAATGTTCAAATGTTACTCATTATTAAATATGTTATTATGGTATATTTAATTTGGATGCTATTGTTTTATTATATTTTCAGGTGGTGAAACAAAATGAGTTTCTTTTGGTAGAATGTTTGAAGAAGTTGACGGTGGTTTAATATGAAGAACATGTTTATCTTTTATTGATGTTTTTTGGTTGTTCGATGTAATAACTTATAGTAACTTTTAACTTTTAATATCTAGACAATGTAAATGGTTAACGTTTTGGTCTGAAAGTTTGAAGAAGTTTTGTGTTGCTTGAATTTGTTGTTTAAATTTATTATGTTTGTTGACATTTTTTTCACCCGTGTGTAACATGGGCTATACCCTAGTGTGTGTGTGTATATATATATTATATTACTATTTGTAGCCCTACACCATTAAACCCCAAAAACAAATTTCTATCTTTTGCTGACTAGGCGCCACATGTCGCAATTCGTCCCAATTTGTAGCCCCTCCACTACACATGGTCTTATGACTTATGAAAAAGTCACAACTTTCTAACTAATGAAAATTTTCCTCTCACATAGTAACTAAACCCAAATACTTTTTTAACTTTTTAATAAGTTATAAGTCGTAAGTAGGTAGATGTAAGAAATCCCAAACACCCCTTAAGTGAGGTCCATTCTCTCTCTCACACACATATATACACATTTATTAATTTTTTTAATGTGGTTTTCAAATAAAGTGAGATTTTTAAGAAAAATAAAGTGAGATATTTGAGAAAAAATTGAAATTTGATGTGACAGTTTGTGTGAGTACATTGTTATGGATGCTCTAACAAATAATTAAAAAAGCATAACTTTCTTTTGTCACGTGTCACGCTCTATGTACATATATAGTCATTCTTTTTCCTACATATGTCGATGTCTTATTAATAATTTCTTTTTTATAATTTTTCACGTCTCTCCTATTATATGCTATTATATGATAATGATTTCTATAAAGCTTTTTATATATTTGAAAAGAAAATTAGTTTGTTCATATATAAAACATTTTTACACATTGAACATTTAGGGGGTGTTTGGGATTCCTTATTTTCACCAACTTATAACTTATAAACTTTTTGAAAAGTTAATAAGGTGTATAAGATGTTTGGCAAACCATAAGGCCTTATGGATTTTAACTTATGATGAAGGCAAAATAAAAGGGTTTTGAAAAGTTAGGAATATGTAACTTATTAACTTAATGAGTTTGATTTACCTATTACACCCCTCACCCTTAAACCCCATTACACTCTTTTTAAAAAAGAGTGTCCTTTTTAGTCATTTTGGTTTTTCCCAACACATAAGCTAATCCAAACATCTTTTTAAAAACTTCTTTTCAAAATTTCATAAGTTTATAAGTCCTTTTAATCAAAAGTCCCTTTTCACTTAAATAAGCAATCCCAAACACACCCTTATTATATTATTTAACTTGTGTAATATAAATTGTATCGTGTTAAAGGAAACCTTTATAGATTCATGAATCGTCTTTTTATTATCACCCCATATAATACATAGGTCTGTAACCTGGTGATGAGTTTAAATCCTTAAAAGTGTAAAATTAAAAGGATTTTATTTGAAAAAACTGCTATTCAAAAAAAATATAAATTATTCTATAAAGTTTGCATGAAGATGGAAGTAGTCCTTTAGAAAATATAGTAGGGATAGCCAAGTAAATTACTCCAACCACCACCTAGCTAGCTTTATTTCCTTTCCTGTGTACTTCCCTTTAAATGCTTTAATTACTAATACTTATTTGTTTCTCATCAAATTTGTATTCAATTTCAAAACTTCCTTTTCCATCCACATCTCTCTCTATCTCCTTGGGGTGGTGTTGAAGATTAAGTGATTGGGTACATGCAATTGGTTAATGGATATTGATCTCTTGTTGTCTTTGGGGGTGGTTTTATTCTTTATAATAATAATTATTATTATTACTATTCCTATAAACAATCAACTACTACATGGCTAAATTGAGATCATCATCCCAATTCTCAAGTTCTAATCCATGTTCTTCACTTTTTTGTATTACACTTTTGATCTTCATCTTCTTGCTTCAATCCTCTACTTCCGTGGCACGCGCATCCCTTCGAGTCACTTCTTATTCCCATGTCGAATCATCAACAACCACTATGGAACTTCATCCTAAAAGATCACATCATCAACCGCATTCAAAGTCTTCAAGGTCATTAGAAGCCGGTGCACATGAAGTTCCAAGTGGACCAATTCCTATTTCAAACAGGTAACCGTACTTTGGAGCGATGATCAAACGTATTGATAAACCCATGTAAGAGTTTCAAGAAATGGTGATGGTGGTGGTACGTTGTAAGGATACAATAAAAAGCAAGCTTTTCGGAAATGGTGTTATTGTGGTATATACATATATGATTGTTTTAGCGGTTTGTCTTGAATTCACCTTCTTGTTTTTATCAAATACAACATCTTTATCTTTATCTTTATCTTTATCTTTATCACTGGAATTGGTTCTTTTATTTACAGGAAAAAATGTATAGTAAGTGACACTTTTTATTTATTATAACCAAACTACATCGTCTTCATCTTCGTCTTTATCTAATTGTTTCTTTTCATACGTTTCTATGTGAGGTGGCCAGGTGGAGGTGTGCATCTACTTATATATTTAGTGATTTCAAATTAAATCAAATTGAATAGTTGAATGTAAATTAAGAAAATAATTAAAGATTTAATTGTTTTGAAGTAGGTAAGCGATATTAATCAATGAACAAATGCCTACCTCTATTAAGAACCAAAATGTCAAAAAAATGAGGCAAGCTTTTGGAAACATATTCTTGTTGCATTTACTTGAGAATAATGCATCAAAATTGTTTTAATAGAGGATATCAATTGATATCTTTTACGTCTTAATCAACAGGGTATTTTGTTATGTAAATTTTAATAGTTTTAACATTAATCATTCCAAAGTATTGTTAATATTGATTTTTAACTCAATTATTTTATTTAACAAATTTAAGACTCTAAATATTAATTAAACAATTTATTTTTTATAAAATACGAATCCTGCCTATTTGAATTGACAAGTAGAAAAAAGTATTTAATGTGCTTGTAATCAAATCAATCATTAAGTAAAGTTCCCATTTAAAGGTGTGAGATGAGTCTCCAGAGGAATCAAGTTTTAGTACGTAAAGAATTAGTGCCAAAAGCATAGAATCCTTAAAACTAGAATCAAATCTCAGGTTTGTTAAACTCCTTTTCCAGAATAGTTTATTTCATTATTTGTCTTCTTTCTTATAACTTTATTAAATAAAATATATTTATCTTAAAATTTTGATCATACATTAAAAATTCCCCACGTTTTTCATTTTCTCTCTCTCTCTCTCTCTCTCTCTATATATATATATATATATAATCAACATATCAAATGTGTTGTTTATAAATATATGAAGTGCAAGTATATACTGTAAAGTGTAAACAATATGGTGAGATATCTATGAGTTTGAGTACATGTAAAATGAGTTGTGTAGCGGAGGTGCAATGATCACATGTAAAGTCAAGCACATGTGTATTATTTCTGATTGTGTAATACTGGCTTAAAAGTGAAAACCACCGGCTTGAATAAGTTTAAGACAAAAAAGAAAGAAAGAAAGAAAATATCTGACTAACGTATATAAAGAAATGTAGGCATGCTAGAATGTATGCATAGAAACAAAAATTTTACACTTATAAATATAATCTTATTCAAACAAGAGCCGAAGTAGAAAGCAATTGCCAACGACCTAAGAATTCTAAATATAGAGACTCCATATTCATTATATACATCTATGGGTATAAATGTTTGGAGTACATTGTTTTTTTCCCCATGTGGTTCACGTCTCATAGCCATTTTAGCCTAAAGCAAAACTTTTTGACAAATAAACCCATAACGTTTAATTATTTTTGCCGTTTTGGAACCTTAGGCTAACTCCGTCAATTATCTCCCGTCAAGATCTACATGTGCTCCTCACACAAGGTGCAAAGTTGTCTTTTTTTTTAACCTAAATCCCATTTACGCCGTCAAAAATCTGATCAATTGGAAAGCCCCATACTTAAACAATAGGAAGACCCCAATGTGTGATCGGAAAACACTATACTTGACTTGACGATGGTAATATGCAAATGTGGTTCTGAAACGACGATTAAAACCTTGTATACCAATGCTAACCCTGGACGACGATTCCATTGTTGTACAAAAGACGTAATTTTTATCTTGCTAGTTGATATTTTTAGTTTTTTGACATGATGATTCAATTAAAAGTACAGGGAATGGGATGTGGACTTGTTACTCGGGGAGATCCACCCAGGCACCCATGCGTGAAAGGTGAACTTGAACCATACCCGGATTATTAAGTGATATCAGTCATCTTGAAGAACCTAAAAGAAGGAAGGATGTTGAATTTAAGAGGATTAAATTTGCAATTTTTAGTTGGATCATATTTGTCATCTATGTTGTCACAATTGAAATTGAATTCCTTACAAAACGTACTAATTTTATTGAAATTGAATGGTTATGAAATTTTGTTGTGCAAATAGTATGAAATAGTACTTTGTATGTATGTGCAACACTACTCAAATGCACTAACGGTATGAGATGGTACCGTGTTTGTAAATGGTATTGTGAAAATGCTTGTATGTACGGTGGTTTGTCTTGTGCAAATGGTATGTACTGTGTTTGACATTATAGTTACGCAAATTGAACGGATTTGCAATTCAACTTAACAAAATGGAATGGCTATGCAACAATGCACATACAAACACTGCCCACCAGAGTCTTTTATCATGAAAATAAATCATTATTCTCTGATATAAAACATCCGGTTAAAATTAATATTAATTGACGAAACCAAATTTCACAAAATTATATGTTGGAAAATCACCATACAGGGGCGAAGGTTATTAAGGACCCAAGGTGTCTCCGGTTACCCCCGCTTCATAGTGTAAATTTCAACGATCTTGTCTGAAAATTTTTATAGGTATTGAGTCCGGACACCTCCAAAATATATTTCCAAGACTTCACTCACCTCTTTGATTTAGCCCAAGCTTCGCCATTGTCACCATACACGGTCACTGGAGCAAATTGTCCGCATTCATCACGAACCCACCATAGTCTCATCCCCATTTTGTTGATTGGTATTTTGGTGATGGATTGAAGCAACCAGTGATAAAGCAAGGATTGTGATATCGAATTCCAATGAAACGCTAACATGGAGACAGAGATATATTGTATGGCATAGGTTATTCCCACATCATATAAGTTATTTGGACATCATATGCGCCTATACGGCTCGTATAGTGGTTATATGAGCCGTATAGGTACAACATTTTATCCTTTTGTGATGGAGAGTGTCACGTGTTTGAAGCCTATACGGCTCGTATGGTCATCCGTACATTAGTTAGTCATGAGAGGCTCGTATAGCCCATATATGACTCGTATAGAGTTGTTAACACACCATGGTGGGTGTAGTTTGAATATAACGACCCGCGTGATATTTCAAAGGTTTATCCATTGAATTTTAAACCAAGGAATAAATGGATTTAATTCAAAATAGACAAACTAGTTCCCCCTAAAGAAAGAAAAGTAGAAAACAACCCCTACTTCTTCCACTTGACCTTTCTCTTCTCTAAACCACCGAACGACGCCGTTTGAGCGTGATCGGGATGGGGCAGCAGTCGTTGATCTACAGTTTCGTGGCGAGAGGAACGGTTATTCTCTCCGAGTACACCGGAAACTTCACCTCCATCGCTGCCCAGTGCCTCCAGAAGCTTCCTGCTACCAACAACTGCGACGGTCACACCTTTGATTATCTCGTCGAAGATGGATTCAGTCAGTCTCATCTTATCCGATCTACTTTTCTTCTGTTGTTTAACCTAACCTACTCCGATTGTACCTATTATTATTACTACTACTACTACTACTACTACTATTAGATGTTAGAATGCCTTAATTTGACTCCGTTTTAGATGCATCGTACTACTGGATTTATCATTTATGCCATTGCTGCATCTTAGATTTAGATGTAGGTAACATCATGCTATTGATCCAGTGCTTTTATATTTGGATCTTAATCATTATTCTATCTTCTCTGTGCAAACATAAATTGTGCATATATGCAACATATGCTGTAATATGTCAACTTCAATCAGTTTATAGTGGTAAGATCTGGTACAAATAGATCTTAACGTGAGAAGCATAGTAGCCTACTCTACCAATAAGTAGAATAATTATTATTACGTTACATTTGTTGACTAGAATATCATTTTGTATAGTTTAATAACTGGATTTATGTGATTGCATCTTAGATTTCAGTATAGTTTTTGTTGATGAACATGTTGTTCTTAATCTAGTTCTTTTATATTTGGATTTTGGACATTGATTTATAGATCATAACGTGTGAAGCGTACAAATAAGCCGAGTAATTATGGTTGAAATAGAGTAATTATTATTACGCTACTTCATTTTGTTGTAGTGTAATACTGTAATAATTATTGCACTGCAACAAATAAAGTGATGTAATAATATTAATTTTTCTGTTTTAAAACATATAACGTAATAGTAATTACTTTAGTTATTTGTACGCTTCTTACAAATAAAATTGAACTTCTTAGAGAATTGCTACATACCTAGTTCTTGTAATGTTTCTGTTCATACTTGATACACATGGTCACTAACTTATCGTTTAACTTTTTAAATTATGAAGCATACTGTGTTGTGGCGGTTGAATCGGTTGGCAGACAGGTTCCAATGGCGTTTCTTGAGCGAGTCAAGGAAGATTTCACGAAGAAATATGGAGGTGGGAAAGCTGCAACAGCTGTTGCCAATAGTCTGAGCAAAGAATTTGGGTAATCTCATACAGTCATACATACTTTGTTTAATTTGAGGCTCTTAATTTTTGTACTGACATGATTCTTATGTATCAGCCCTAAATTGAAGGAGCAAATGCAGTATTGTGTGGACCATCCAGAAGAGATCAGCAAACTTGCGAAGGTCAAAGCTCAGGTTTCAGAAGTCAAAGGTGTGATGATGGAAAATATTGAGAAGGTAAGATTTAGTGTGTGTTGTAATTAAAGTTTGTAACTCCTTTTGTTGGAGGTTATTTATTTTTTAATTTTGGAATTTGCAGGTTCTTGACCGTGGAGAGAAGATTGAGCTTTAGGTGGATAAAACAGAAAACCTTCGCTCTCAGGTCAGTTTTACTAATTTATAAACTTAACATATTGTTGTCTACGTTTACTTTTATTCAGTGTTCACTCGGTTATGTTGGTTCATATATGTGTAGTTATGTTTGTTTACGTTCGTTTATACTATTTACAAATGAACAGAACACACTCATTTTCTTAACGCACAAACTCAAACAAGAAAGCTCTGTTTGTTTAGTTCATATTTGATCATTTGTTCGGTTACAGTTAAATGAACGAACACGAACATGCCTCGTTTGTTTTTGTTCGGTTTGTTTACAAGTCTATCAGTGAGTCATGATGTCTCTGTTTACCCTATTAAACCGGAAATCCTTCTATCCAAATAATTAGATTATTATTGCAATAACAGTATTCTCTTAGTTTATTAATTATTTCTAGAAAAACTGAAAATCAACACAAAAGTGTTATTGATGGTTGTGAATGGTTTGTAGGCGCAAGATTTCAGGACACAAGGAACACAAATGAGGAGGAAAATGTGGTTGCAAAACATGAAGATTAAACTGATAGTTCTTGGAATCATCATTGCCTTGATTCTCATTATCGTGTTATCGGCTTGTGGTGGGTTTAATTGTGGGAAGTGAAGTAGATGTTTGTGGTCTCATGTTTATTTGTTTGCCAATGATTATCTTTTGCTAGTTTCTCATCTTTTGTGACAAAGAAGGTTGGTTTTATTTTGTGATATAGTGGTTGTTTAGTTTGCACCTTGTGTGGCTATGAATGTCAACATCATGCTAGGAAACAATTTGATTAGTGTTTAATGTTTTTGTGTTTTTTTCTTTAAGATGGATGTTTGCAGAGGTTGTTTGTAGTTGTACTAGTACCATTATATTCTCTGAAAGGCAACTATATTTGCAGAGCTAAAACTTCAGATAACTTTGAAGGTAGACGATTGTCTTGAATGAGTACTTAAGAAAATGTAATTGATTATATTATTTATACTAAGTAATACTATATTTCCTCCTCCAAATGATAGGAAGGGGAATTATTGCAGAAAATGTGTCATTCACTCATTTGATACCGAATCAGACTCCTATTAATATTGTTGTAGGTAAACCGATTGTGTACAGGTGATATTAAAAGTTGTATTTTTCTTTACTTGTTTGATGTGGAATTATGAGTTTGAATTCTTACTCATTGCCCTTATGTCATTTTGGACATAAGAGCATTTGCAACGCTATGTCACACGAAAACTTAATTTCTCTAAGAAGCTAATCGAACACTCGTCAACGGTTCATGGTGGTCAACAATGTGTTTACAAGGACTCAAGATATTGGTTAGCCAATATCTTGCTAACCAATCCGATTAGATAAACTGCAATTTGTGTTAGACAAGTTTCCTTCAAAGGGGTTAATGGCAAAAAAAAAAATTCGAACATGAGAACTCTAATAGAGAGAATCAAACAATTGTAAGAAGTATTTTCTCCATGTAAAGCTTACAAAGTTGTCATGTTGTGGCACAAATTGAGTTATCATGATTTGATTCACATATTTAAACGAGGAATATGTGCACTCGTATAATATAACACCATAATTACATAACACACACACGTATATATACTTACACATCTTTTTATAATCAACATGTGAATAATTACACGACATATGTTTATTATTGCATAACGTTATACACAAGCTACCGACACTTTCTATACGAATCATCGTTTTGTTTAAAATATTGCACTACTATACTTAAATATAAAGACAATAAAATTGTCAATTACAGTGTAACTTTTTTTGAAAAATAATGAAGCGTATAAAAAATTTTTGAATTCAAAAAGTTGGTGGAACAAAATTAATAGAGTTTTTTCGTTTTTGCTTCTTTTAAACACTTTCTATTTTCAAACTTATTACCGTCTCAGCTATTAAAAAAGTTTCATCAACATTCCAGAATCAATCACTCACTTATGAGAGGAGGACAAGTGATATTAGAAAAATAAATAAAAAAATAAGAGGATAAAAGGGAAGAAACAGTTGGTAGAGATGGTAAAATGAAGGCGGCAGGCAGAGAGCGAATAACAACAGTCAGTCAGGGAACCAGTTGCATGAAAGTGTCGTATAATAAAATAAAACAAACAATGTGAGTTGTTAATTCGTACCAATTTTTTCAACATAAAAACAACGCCATTTATTACTTTACTCACTCACTTTTTAAGCGTTTTTCATAATATAACACTCCACGAGTCGACTTAATATTATTTATTTCTCCTAATTCGCAATTATATTGCTATGATTGGTAAAAGTGATAATTGAAAGGATGTTGCTCTCTCCCACTAAATACTTCGTACGAGGTGACTCAATGCAAAAGGCCACCGCCGGCTGGCCCAACCTGGGTCTCTATTGAAAAAAAGAAAAAGAAAAAAGCAAACACAGCCTTCAATTTGATAATCAAGATACATAGAAACATATAACTACTCTAATTCATGACAGATTTGAGAAAAGTAAACCTGCAATATGATAGAGCAATTTACAAGTATCGTTGCATCGCACAACTCTTTCAACGTATCTACCTCTTGGTTTCCTGTGTCAACCACAAAACACAAAGATCATTAATAGTACTACCAGGCATGCTAACTAGCAATTTTATTATTTCATTCCTCAAATCCATATTAAGACCATCAGTTTTGACGAACTTATCCTGTAGTACATCACGTCATTTTGAATCTACATGGATCTGGTCTTTAATCTTCCTCAACAACACATCTTTTAACAAATGGTGAAAATGATGATGAATGACCTTGGCAATCCATTTTTGTTGATAGGTTGAGAATTATGTGGTGATAGGTTGATAATTGTGAGGTGAAAACTGAAAAGTGCAAATAAATTGTGTGCTTGAGAATTGTTCCCTCATAAATAAACATAAATATAAAAGAAAACAAAAAACGTACACAGTAAATTTATTGGGAAAAAAAGGGATTTTAAAATTTAAATGTTCAAATGATTCTCAAGCCGTTCGAGGTAGGTTACAGCCTGTGTCTTGAATGAACTTTCTTGTTGTTCGATCGTTTCTTGATAAAGAAAACCATTTGTTTTGGAGCCTTGATGAGACATACTTTCCCTTATCTTGTATCACACGGAGCCGAACAGAATATCTTTGTAACTCAAGGTTGATTTGTGCCTTCAGAATGCTCTTTGACTATAATATTGTCGGAATCCATCTTTTTCTTTCTTTTTTTTCTTGTTGCGTGTGGTGTTTGCGTTCTCTTCTTGTAGACAAACTTACCCATCATCCAGATGTAGCTCGGTTTGTGTTATATACAAAATATTATTTTAATATTTGTTTTTTGGTTGTTGAGGAAAGTTATTGTAATAGTTAGTTTCATATAGCTATGATTACACTATAATAAGTTATTTAATAACTGAAACAAGTATGATTACACTGAAGTTTATATAGGCATTATTACACTGCTAGTTCAAAATATGTAATTGAACGTATTTGTTGAACGTCTAATGAATTAAATCTTTAATTTTCTCAATAAATTTTAAATTATCATCTAAACATTTAAATTTTAAAATCCTAATTTTTCCAATAAATTTACCGTGTACGTTTTTGTTCTTTTTCATATTTTTGTTTATTTATGAGGGAGCAATTCTCAATTTATTTGCACTTTTCACCACACAATTATCAACCTATCACCACATAATTCTCAACCTGTCACCAAAAATGGATTGCCAAGGTTCCTCATGCATCTTCACCATTTGTTAAAGATATGTTGTTGAAGAAGATTAAAGACCAGATACATGAAGATTCAAAATGTCATGATGTTTAACAATATAAGTTCGTCAAAACTGCCTGTATTAATGTGGATTTGAGGAATGAAATAACAAAGTTGCTAGTTAACATGCCTAGTAGTACTATTAATGATCTTTGTGCTTTGTATTTGGTTGACACATAAAACAGGGACATAAATAAATTGAAAGAGTTGTGCAATGCAATAATACGTCCAAACTACTTTATCAAATTTAAGACTTGACTTTCTCAAATCCATCATGGATTAGAGTAATTCTATGTTTCTATGTATTTTGAATATCCAATTCAACCTCGTTCTTTATAAATTTAATAATCAACTTGCTTGAAGTAGTATTTGAGTTGGACTTCACATTCAACTCCAAATTTTCCATTATTCAATGCAGTTTTGGATTTCGATTGTTTGATAATGCAGTTTTGAATTTCGATTGTTTGATTTTTCAATGAACTGGGTATTTTATAGAAGGTGATGATTGGGGGAAGTTTAATTGAAGAAACTAATTTCAATCGATGACAGAAATACCCTTTTGATAACCGATGTAGCAAGAACTTCAGTTTAATTACAAATACGTCATCGCGTTATGATCGACGTCCTACAGTGTCGCATACCAAATATACGAGAACGTATTATTGTACATTTACCATCCCCACCTATAGATAAGATATATTTACACAGACAGCACAAGTGAAAGGATGCAGTGTAGAAACGCCTGCAGAAGAAAGCCCAAGTCCCCATGTACCCCCATAAACCGTCAGAAGCTTTTTAAGTATTGGATTCCATATCCCAATACCATTTCCTTCTCTGCTAACAGGTTTTCATTTCACAATAATAATCCAGAAAAATTAATCATATACCATATGAATATTAATATTTATTACATGGGTATTTCCATATGTGACACACTGACACGTGTCTTAGTATATTTATGTAATTAGTTAAAACTTGACTAGCCCTCTATCTCTCTATATACATATAATATATAAAATCTTTGCAGCAGTATACAGAAACACGTATTGGTGCACACTTATTCACCTATCCCTTTCTTATCTCTTCTGTACCCAAGCCCATACAATACAGCCCCTCGTACTACTCCATCTCTCTCTCTCTCTCTCTCTCTCTCTCTCTCTACACAAACACATACATGTACATATATATATATGTATATATATTAACAGCTTACCTTCACATTTCCCAAACACAATAACTAGTTTCTGAACTCAACTCTCCTACTTCTAAACATCTTTAACTCTGAAAAATATATATTTTGGATTGATTTTGCCTTCTGATCACCTTTTCTATATTCAAGGTTTGCTTAAATCTATTTTATGAGTTTTAACTTAAAACCAATGAGAGTAGATTATAACTCATGTTTGAATTTTCTCATTGTTTCAGGCAAAAACAAATGGAAGGTGGAAATGAAGAACACAAAACCATCAAGTCTTTCCCATGTCAATTTTGTTCTAGAAAGTTCTACAGTTCTCAAGCTTTAGGAGGACATCAAAATGCTCACAAGAAAGAAAGATCAGCAGCAAGAAGAGCTAAAAGGGCAGCAGCAGCAGCAGTTAACAATGCTACTTCTTTGATTCAACAACCTCCATTATTGTTTGCTCCAACAAATCATATTGGGTTTGTTAATCCAGCTGTTTATATGAATGCACATACAGCAGCCAATTTTTGTCAGTTTCAAGCTCATCAGTTTGGATCGGTGGATAATATTATGTTCTACAGAAGTAACTACTTCAATCAGAACCCTTATTATCAAGAATATGAAGATGAACATCAAAACTTCTTAAATGCACCAAAAGATACTCAAAAGCTTGATCTTTCACTCCATTTGTGAATGGATTTAAGTTTCTTAAGATGATGTGAGGATTTGTTTTATGTTGTAAACACTAGAAAAAGAAAAAGGAGAAAACTTTTTTTAGATTCTTTGTTTTTTCTACTTTTGGCAAGTTTTAGAATTTTAGTCTTTCGTTTCTAGGAATAAGAGAGAGATGGTGGAATTTTGAAGCAAGAGTATTGAGAAGAACATGCTTGCATTTTGGAGAATAATTTGATCGATTTCATTTCATCAATTAATAAAATATATTACAATGTTGATTTGCATACATGTTGGGACACTAGACAAGTTACAAACATAGATTCTTTGTTCTTTATGGTTTTTGCCTAGCACTTTTTGACTTCAACACTTTATATATGTATACTCTCTCTCTCTCTCACACACACACAAGAAAATTATATAAAATTATATATAGCAAGAGAGTTGTTCATTTCAGAACCAAGAACCAAGAATATGTTGAGAACCGCAAAACCGCATAATGCAATTGTACGTAGTGTTGTAAAGGTGATACAAAATCTCACCACTTTCCCACTCTCACTACTTCGATCATCTTCTATGCACCATGTACAAATGCATTATATGGTTCGTGCATTTATTAACATATTTTATTTTTGAAACGAGTGCCTCTAAGAATTCGTGCAATATGTATAAACGGTTTTTCTTAAGCCAGTAAACGAATCACACTTCAGTGAACCATTCGACGCAAAGTTCGTTTATTTAACAAACGAACAACCCTGAACAAAATTTTTATTCATTACTTAAATGAACGAACATGAACACATGCCTTATTCACTCATTTATGTTATTTACGTTTTATCATTTATGTTCGTTTATATACTCACTTCATTTTTTGGACCATTATATTTAAGTCTAGTTTATAAAATTAAGATGTCATCCATTACACTTTAGCAAACTTTCATTTAATTTTAGACCCAATAAATTGATGTCCAGCTTACTTTTAATTGGCGTTCGACCAATTATGTTTGTTCATCGACATTCATTATGTTTGTTCGCTTACGTTCATGAACCGTTCGTTTATGCTATTAACAAATGTTGTCAAACGAATACAAACCTGCTCATTTTCTTAACAAAAAAACCATGTTTGTTTAATTATTCGTGTTAGATCGTTTGTTGAGTTAATTTAAACACGATCAAACAAGAACATGCTTCATTCGTGTACGTTCAGTTTACTAACAATCCTAATTTTTCTCAAGTTAACTCTGTTTTCAGTCTTTTTTAACTTCATTGTTTCCATAACACAGGAACAAAAGAGAGGGTAAACTAAAATCATTTAACTAGCAAATATTATAAGAGGACAAGATAAGGATCTCAGCTTGCACCATCTACTTGAAACCAAGAAACTAACGAAAACCAAAACATAAAACTAATATATGAACTCCAGAGATCACTTACAGATGGCATCGACATGTTAAGAACTTAATCCATTCCCCATTGCCCTAAGCTCCTCCAACTTTGACTTCACTTCATCTTGCATCAACTCTAACCTCTTCGAATAAACCTCCAATTCCAACACACGTTGCTTCCTCCATTTCTCATCACTCATATCCCCAACACCATTCACATCCATTAACCCTATCCCTAACCCTAAACCACTTGCATTGCCGTAAGTCGGCCCATTCGACAAGCACTTAACCAATTCTTTGAACAATGGCAGTAAAGAACTCTTCAAAGCTTCTTCAACCACATTCGCATCCACAGCATCGTGTTGCTGCTGCTGACTGCAATTCTCTTCGATTTTAACCGTAGCCGACCTCGACCGCTTTCTCGACCTCGGTACTTTCTTCTGTGAGTAATTAGGATCATCAATTTCATTACCATTAAGTTTAGGCTTAGGAGTAATGCTAGGGTTATTAAAATCTTCATCATCGATTCCGGCTGGTATAGTAGCTAGGGTTTGATTCCAGATCTTACAAGATAAATCAAAAGTGGACTGATCGTGAGGGCTTTTAAACACGTAGCCTTTACCAGAACTAATTTGACTTAAAACATTCCTATACTTCTTCTTCAACCTTCTAATCTTCTCAACGAGCTGATTCTTATTAAACTCCAGCTGCAATTTACCTTTAACCTGGTCATAAAACGCCGTCGTATCATGGTGATGGTGTCCACGTTGGACAGAGTAGTCCAGAAGCCCGTTTAAAAGCTCAATTTCATCCTCATCCGTCCACAAACGCTGAAACAACCGTCGCGAGTCGTCAACCGCTGCAGGCTTTTTGGATTCTGTAATTGGAGTGACGGCGACCGATGTGGTGGTGGTGTTTGGAGTGTCGGTGATGGAGATTGTGACGTCACCGGCGGCGGATGACGTGGAATCGTCTTCTTCTTCTTCGTCGTCGATTACATCAACGTCGTCTTCGTTGTCAACGTGTTGATGTTCGTCTTGTTCTTGTTCGCTTTCGTCTTCTTCTTCTTCGTCGTTGAGAAATTCGTCTCCGTACGCGGTGGCGGTGTGATCGTCGTCGTCGGAAGCCATCGTGATCGGCCGTCGTTGAGTACGTTGGTGTGTGCAGGGTTGGTTCATTAGGGCTCGCTGTTAAATGAACCAGCCGGCCCGTATAAAACATAGGCCCATTATGACTTTGATAACCAGCCCATATAAAAAAGCAGAAAGGGTTATATTTATGGACTCTAGTATAGGTGTACAAATCGGATTTTTCTACTACTCATTTCCATGTATGCAGGGGCGGATACAGTGTTTGGTCAGGGAAGCGTTTGCACTTTGCACCCACTGAAATCTACTGTTTTCTTTATAAATTTGTAATATATTAGGTCCAAAGACCCAAGTGATACATCCAAAAAATGTTTAGTGACCCATTCATAATTTTTTCAGTCCCCAAAACTTAACCTTTTAAATTTTAAGCCCAAATGTAATTTTGTTATGAATAATAAGGATTAAGCTCATATTAGTTTAATTACTCAACCACTTTAATTGAAAATTTGGAATTAGTGGGAGACGAACAAATTAGGTTGATGACGGCTTCACATGTGGCATCTCAGGTTAGATTTATTTTATAAATTGTGATTTCAAATTCTTGATTTTATTCTAATATAAAACAAACATTCATGAGTCATGGTTCATCACTTGTTAATTTATTTCTTTCGTATTTGAATTCTACAACTACAAGGCGGTAACCGGTTTCGATTTTTTGTTTAAAAAAAATAATGCCATTTTCTTGAAATTCAAAAGACGAACAGATTAGGGTGATCTTTGTTGTCTTATGGTGAATGATTATTTGGTTTCTAGCTTTCTAATTTATTCATTGTATGAGTGTACCATTTATTATTATTATTGTTCTACATTATTTAACTTTGTAATCCATTTTATTTGTACGGTAAGTGCTTTTAGCTACGACAACTGTGAAAAGGTTTTTGTTATTGAAACGACAAACACCATCTGTCGGACCCAGTTTAGTTGATCTAGATAATCTTCCTTGGGATCATGTTGATAGAAAAAGAATTTTAGATTGCCACCCTAATCAAAGAGACGAGATACGAAGAAAGTATTGGCTTAATAGACCTTGCCAACCAGGTGGACATGGTCATGTCTTTCCATATAGAAAGATAGGGTCTACAGAACAACATTTCAGCACGGGTTGATATGATAAATACGGTAATTGGTTAGAGTATAGTGTAATTTGTAGTGTTGAAAAAGAAGCACTTTTAAGTATTACGAATGAAGCTGTAATTGATCGTTTTTCATAAAATGAAATCACGTAGATGTCAATTGTAATATGTATTTTGTTTATCTTTAATGAAATTTTGTTTACATTTCTATACGTAGTTTGTTTAATGTAATTTTTTACTCGACCCGTTTCGGTTTGACCCGACTCATTTTGGTTTGAATCGACGAGTTCTAGGTTGAACTTTTTTTTGCACCCACCGGCTAAATTTTCTGGATCCGTCACTGCATGTATGGAATCTGGTTCGGGTATTATCGGTATTGTAAATATGGTATTGGTAATACTCGGGTCGGGGTCGGGACCGAGTATTGTCTCTAAAAACCATACGATATGCATCGAATTTATGTTGGGTATAGAACCGGGTATTTGAATACCTTATTTTCGGGTATTGAAAAAACCAAGCATAAATTTGGTTTTTTTAAGGGACTTCACTTTTTAGGGTATTTTTGTGGTATTTTTCATGTAATTTTGATAATAGATAGGGTATATAGAATATCCAGTCTTGGGTGTTGGAAAAACATGATTCCGATTCTCATGTATTATCATGTACGAATCAGGTCCGATTTCGGGTACAGGTTTTGATAGTGACATGCATACCCTATCTGTACCGTATGGGTAGGGTCAGATAGAAAAACCCGGGTATTAAAAAAACCAGTTCCGGTATTTTTCGAATCTGGTTCCATGTTCGAGTTATTTGTGCACCTCTAGACTCTAGTGTTCTCAATAGCTATGAGTTACATTGTTACGACGTTGTTCATCATCCATTTTCAACTCAGCATCATACCATCACCTCCATCGTTTAAATCCACCGTTTAGCCTAACTTACACCTATCATTCACCTTCACACTTTTTTCATGAAACATGTACTCGATAACAACGAACACAGGAGCCACAAAGATATGAACGACTTACGTAATCAATATTGAATATGTGATTACTTTCTACTTTAAATTTCTACCAATTTGGTAAGATCATAACGAATTGTATTAGAAAACAAGACGAAAGAATACGAACAACTAAATCGAACAATAAGTTCAACAAGAACTCAAAGACGAACTTCAACGATCAGAGAAGACGATGCTACCACCGGTTTCATTGTTGGTCTGATGGTAGCGAATAAAAGACTAACATGATTGAGAAACTATATTGATGATGTGGTCCTTTTACTCTTACTTTCAATATGTGAACCCGTAACAACATTTAACCAATTATGGGTCAAGCCCACTCTTTAAGTTGTGCCCCATAATGTCAATAAACTTGTTACAAACTCATATTTAATTATAAAAATCTATGCTAACTTTAAATTTAAATTTACATTAGCATACACTAATAATTCAAAACCATGAACAACTCAAAATAATAATAATCAAAGACGGCCCAAACTAATAATTCTTAACATTCCAGATACGAAAAATACAATATAATGCTTCTTTAATCATACTATATAGAAAGCTATCTTGATGCATACTGCAAACTAAAAGTATCCGGTAAAACAAAATCCAACCCGACCCGAACTGACCCGACCCAAATAATCAAAAAGGTGTGTCCATTCCACTTCTTGTTTCAGCTGGGCTATACAAAGCCGACCGGTTCCTCGGTCTATTCTCCTCTAGCTGCTTCACAACTTCATCCATCGACGGTCTAACTGATGCAACCGGTGCACAACAACCCATGGCTAACTTCAATGCCTGAACCACTCCGTCTTCCATGGGACTCCGGATCCCTTTTAACACATCAAGATCAAAAACCTCCATTGTTGTTTCCTCCAAAACCGCCACTTTCACAACAGCTGGTAAATCAACAAACCCGTCACGAGTACCGGTTTTCCCGGGCTTTTTCCCTAATAATATCTCTAATAATAGTATCCCGAACGCGTACACGTCGGTTCTTGAATTGCAGTTTTTCATCTTTTGAAGCTCGGGGGCTTTGTAGCCGTCGGTTTTTGCGGATGCAATGATTTCATCGGCTACTGCAGGGATCATGAGCTTGTAGAGACCGAAGTCTGTGAGCCGGGCCACGAAGAAGTCGTCTACCAGAACGTTTCTTGACCGCACGTTGCCGTGAGTGATGGGTGTGTCGATGTTTGAATGAAGATGGGCTAGTCCTTTGGCTATGGCTAATGCGATTTTGTGGCGGCGGGCCCAGTTCAACACGGGCTTCCCAGGCTGCGGTTCTGAAGAAAGGAAATCACATTTTATTAATGGATTAGATATATAAAATATATCTAGAGGTTGCAAAACGGGTCAAGTTGACATGAAACAGTTTCGGTTCAAAATTTTATAATTTTGTTAGACTAATAAGTGATTTAGTGCATAATAAGTCATATTGATTATGCAGCCACCAAACAACTAATCAACAACGAGCATCCAAATATCCAATATGCATATATTCATACCATGATGCACATTATGCAACTTAAAATCGTCATATAGTACATGATGTAACCATATATCACCGTACTAAAGCAAGTTTGTAAACGCTATGCATATATTGGGGCTTGTTACACAAAAGTGTGAATTTACTTTCATATTTGCGCGTTTATACATGCAAGAAATGTTTTTTAGCGTATGTTCGCTTTTTATACCATTATATGTGGGTAACTATTTTACCTGTTAACAAAAGGTTACCCGCATATAATGGTAAAAAACGAAAATATGGTAAAGAAACTACTTTTCTTACATTCATAAACGGAAAAACGAAGTAAAGTTACATTTTGGTGTAACTAAACCGTTATTCAATGCACATGAAGAAACCAACACCCAATATACATGTCGTAAAGCACATTACTAAACGTAACACAACTATATCATGTATCTAAGAAAAAAAATGTTGTATTTTCAACACCATTGCATGTATTTCATTTTCTACCGCTGGTAAAATTGTGACAGGACGCGACAACTTAAAAAGATAGGGCATGTCACCATTTTATACTTTATAGAAGGTTACATACATGCAATGCTAAACAAAAGAACTCAAAGATAAGAACACATTATTAAGGTTATATGATGCATGATTTCAACATTAATCAATAATAATTCATTCATTTGTACGAGTTAAACGATATTTACCATGTAAAAGCTCATGTAGAGTTTTGTTCTTGAGATAATCATAAATCAACAACTTCTCCCCTCTCTTCCCTTGATAAAACGCCCTTAACGGAATCAAACTCTCGTGTCGAATCCTTCCCAACTGTTTAATAATCGGAAAACAAAACCCGACATCTTTACAACTTCCTTCCCTCAACAACCTCAACGCGATGGTCCCCCCATCCGCCAGTTTCGCTTTATAAATCGTCCCATAACTCGTCTTCTCCATAACTTGACCAGTAGCATTCAACACATCCTCCAAAGTCAAATGCTCACCACCCTGAAACAATATCAGCTTCCCTTCACCACCACCGTTATCATCTTCTTCACCGTTCTCGTCAAACCCGTCGTCCTCTTCATCAAAATGCTTTTTCTTTTTCCCTTGTGAGTACCCGATCAACAACGAAGCGAAAACAACGACCCCCGTCATCAAACTAATCACAATCCCCGCAACCGCACCCGAACTCAAACCACCCGACCTTCTCCCACATCCACCCAACGGCGGCCCGCATAAATTCACATTCCCTTCAAACGAATCCGCCCCGAATTTCGACAAATCCGGTAACACCCCACTAAAATTATTATAAGAAAGATTCAATTTTTCCAAATTCAATCTACCCAATTCATCAGGTACTTCACCAGTCAAGTTATTCCTACTAAGATCAACTTCTCTAAGCGCCTTAAAACCGGTCAAAAACCGAGGAAAATTACCCGAAAACTGATTTTGACCAAAGTCAAAATACAACAAATTCCCACAACTAGCATTCGGTAAAACCGGTTCGGGTACTGACCCGGATAACAAATTCCCATGAACCCGAATAGAAATCAACCGGTCACAAAGATTCCACACAGACGCCGGAACCGACCCGGTTAATAAATTGCTACCCAAATCAATATCCGACAACGAAGAGCTGTACCCGATTTCAAGCGGAATGGGTCCGGATAAAAAATTAACCGCCAAATACAAGCTTTGAAGAGTCGAAAACTCTCCAAGCTCCGGCGGGAGTGTGCCGGAGAGATTTGCCGACGGGAGCTGGAGTGAGAGGAGGTGGAGAGATGGGTCTTTAGCTAGGGTTAGGTTGGACCACTGTGGTGATGAAATGTCCGTACAGGTTAATGGAGATCCGTTAGTGTACGTCCATTTCAAACCCCTCCATTGGCATAGGGGTACGGGTGTGTTCCATGTTTCCAATAAAATGTTTTTAGTATTCCCGGTTTCGCCAGCAAGCGCCGGTTTGATTCGGGTTAGAAGCAAATCGACGTCGGTGGAAACCGGGAATGTATTTAATGGAAACATGGAACACAGAAAGAAGAAGAATAATATGTTAATGGGTTTGGTGGAAGTTGAACTTGCCATGGTGGTGTGGGTGAATGAAGAAGGTTGGGAGTGAGAGATGTGAAGTGTGGGAATATGTGAAGGAGTGAGGAGTGGTAGTGATTTTGTTCCCACTTTAACGTATTTGAAAATGTTAATATTATAATAAGTAATGATATGATAATATTATGGTGCTTTAAGTGTGGGCCGTTGGATGGTGATCGGATGGTCGGAAAGTAGGAGGATTGTTTGGGGAATCATAATAAAGGATGTGTAATCTTTGTTGGATTCATGTCGTTTGACTTATTTACAACAATCCATGGTTTTAGACACTAACCGTTTCAAACTGGAGTAATAATTTTTTTACTTTTTTTAAATAAAGTAACGAAAATTTAATGTTAAAATAGAATGTTTATGAGCATTAATTGAAAAAAAAAACACGCTTATTTGGCAATGGTTAAATGTATCATGTGAAGGCGTTGATTTAGTATGTGCGACCAAGAGACAAGAAAACAATATTTAGGGATTTCGGTTTGATAATATTATATAAAGGCAATTTACTAAAGATAGTTTGATACATTATTTTAAAAAATTAAATTTAAAAAATTGATGATTGTACAGTTTGTTGTTCACTTATCTGACTCTTTGTTATAACTGAATTATTTTGTTCAATATCAATCTTCTATTAAAGATTAGAATTAAATTTTAATGTTGAATATGCTATCATGCTTAATAAGGCGTGTTATTATACTAATTTTTGAAGAGATTATATTGTTTTTTACGGCTTTCTCTAATATGGTTATTTATAAGTTTCTTCTTAGTTATTTATAAGTTCCTTCTTGATGAGAGGGGTTCGAAATTTTTTGAAAGTTTTTTGAACCAAAAGACCACTTCCATTTTAAATAAATTTATTAAATGATCTCGAAGAGATGAGATGAGCCTGCCATAGTGTCATTATTCTCATAAGTTGATCTCGGTCTTAGATCATGGTGCTAGTTAACCAATCTTGAAAGGAGATGCCAATGTGATGTTTAGGATTGTAACTTATTAACTTAATAGAAAGTTATAAGGAAATAAATAAAGAATCCCAAACACCCTTAAAAAGAAGTATCATGCCACAATAAATGTTCTATATCAATTACCATCAACTTTTTTTGTGTGTATTAGTTGTGAATTAGATAAGACATACACATCTAAGTTTGTCTGGTAGGATAGATTATTTCTTAGAAGGTGTTTACTTTAAACGACAAAAAACAAAGTCTTACACTCTTTGTGCCATCTACTCTTGAACTTACCATTTACTATATGGTTATCAGTTATCACCATATTTATAAGTGATGTCTTACTTACTAGTCCGTGTATTATTCAGTACAATAATATTAAACTTGTCTTTGTATAATATTATTTATGCGAATTATATAGATATAGAGAATGACATGTAAGAGGTTATAATAACGATAGATAAAATTTAGAGTAATGTGATGTTTTTTTAGAGAAATAGAGATTCCAATGTGAAATATCTAATACAATAATTATTATCGTATATAAATTATCCATGTCTTAACGTTTTATTAAAAAAAAAGGTTTAAAAATTAATTTTGCCATTACAATCCCCACAAAGTACTTGAGATTTATTACGATTTAAGGGTTGCGTCTATGGTATCAATTACAACTAGTTTTCTGTAATAACTATTAAATGTGTGAAAGAAATAGGGAGGAGCTTAATAATATAAAACAATGATAAAAGAATGTAGGGTTGGTGGGAATTTGGATAGAGATTACAAGATTATGGTGGTGTAATATGATGATTAGCTTTCACAAAGCATGCTAATCTTGTGCCATCATTGTGTTATAAATTACCCCCCAAAAAGAACCCTTCTACAAAAGTATATTATAAGTTATAGGTGGTGAGCACACTAAAGTTAAATTCTAACTACCATTTTTTTTCTTATAAACAAAAATGAAACTGATTTTTAAACCTTTTCATATCCATATATCATTTTATACATATATGATTAGCACAATCATACGAAAAAGGATTAAGTTTTAAAAAATCAGGTGTTCTAATGAATTTTTTATCATACTAAAAAAACCTTATACACACACAAACACAAAATATTCTAAGTGGTCGAAGGTATGAAGCCACCAGGTGCGGCACGTGACTTGGAGAAACATGTATATGCATCGCGTTATTGTTACACATGTGGTTAAAAAACGCAGCATGGCATGCTATGCGTATAAGAAACCACATAACAATATAAATAATCACTGAACATATACAAATGACTAAGCAACCTATATTATGCACATGGGAAAGTTAGAGGAAACAAAAATGAGAATTGTGAGAAAATTTTGTGGCTAAAAAACCCCATAAAAAATCATAACTTAAAATATAAATAAAAAAACTAAAATATTTCGTGTCATTCCCGTTACAAAAAAATGACGAAAAGACCCACTGCCGAAAAAAAGACACAATTACGAAAATAAAACACAATGATAAATAAAAAAAATCATAATTGATCGCAAAATATAACACAATGTCGAGTAATATAACACAATGTCAATGAAAAATTACATAGTCAATGATTAAAATAAGGGAAAATTCTCAAAATGATCCAAAACAAGAGAGAGAGAAAAAAAGATCCTAAATGTGTTCAAGGTCCCAAACTAACCCATGAAATATGTACCGAGCCGACGCTTTGGGAAAATAAACGACGGGATTTTTAAACCAATCAAAAGGTGACATGTGTAAAGGATCTGACACACCAGACGAGATTTTTAAAAATCCCGTCTAGTCCGACCATATTTTTAATTTAATTCACTTTTTATAAAACAGTCTATCAAGACGGTTTTTTTATGTTTCTTGTCTAATCCGTTCATATTTTATTAATCCTAACTTCTTCTTCATCTTCATCTTCTTCATCAATGGCAATCAATTCATCACCATTTGAAACCTTAAACCCATCCCAATTCACCACATTCACAATCCCAAACACCGTAAACCACCGCTGCCACCTCCACACTCCACTCCTCCATATGGCCGTCCTCGATTCCCACATCGCACGTTGGTGGTCCCACTCCCGCTAATAAACAAAATCCGGATAAGCTCAAACTGTTTGAAACCTATTTATAGTAATTTGTCTCGTTAAATACGGTTTCTATGTTATGCTTGTTCAAAGAAATTTAGAAAATCTAAGTTTCTGTTATTATATAATAGCTTGCTAGTTGCTATTCATAATCCATATCTAAAGTGTTATCTAATTACAAGGAACAATATAGTTACCTACTTGTCTTATAAACCGTAGATGCAATGCGCCAGGTATATTATGTTGTGACCCAAACTGATTCTGGTAAATGCCATGTTACGATTATAGGAGGCCAAATGATGTAAGAGGTAGCTAAATGGAGAAGAGCTAACGGTGCGTTTTATTGATTTTCTTTGTTTACTCTTTTGGATCGGAATGCATTGATTGGGATTGTGAATGTGGTGGCAGCGGTGGTTTACGGCGATACGGAGGAGTGGAGTGTGGAGGTGGCAGCGGTGGTTTACGGTGTTTGGGATTGTGAATGTGGTAAATTGGGATGGGTTTAGGGTTTCAAGTGGTGATGAATTGATTGCCATTGATGAAGAAGATGAAGATGAAGATGAAGAAGTTAGGATTAATAAAATATGAACGGACCAGACAACAAACAAATAAAAACCGTTTTAATAGACTGTTTTATAAAAAGTGAATTAAATTAAAAATATGGTCGGAACAGACGAGATTTTTAAAAATCTCACCTGGTGTAAGGCCTGTTCACGAGCCGAGCCGAGCCAGAGCCAAGGCAAGCTCAAGCTCGGCTCGAGCTCGAGCTCTTAATCGAGCTAAAAATTTGAGCTCAAGCTTGGCTCGGTTTTAATCGAGCCGAGCCCGAGCTCTTAATCGAGCTAAAAATTTGAGCTCAAGCTCGGCTCGGTTTTAAATTGAGTCGGCTCGATTTGGCTCGAGTTTACCTGTGATAATAAAAATTATATGCAACCATCAAGCTAAACTAAATAAATATGACGTTAAGATCAACACCAACCAAATACAAACTAAATAAATACGTCTAATAACACCATCGAAAACAAAATATGTTCAACAAGTCTAAACCAAACCAAATACAAAATTAAGAGAGAAGTATTATCTATGAGCCACGACCGATGGCGGAGGTGAATATGAGCGGCTAGGGTTAGGGTGGAAAATGGAGCGTATACTGATTATCGAGTGTGTGAACAATGGAGTCTCATCTCTCGGTTATTCGGTATATGGAATTATGAATATGAACTATGGAGTGAGAAAGGAAATTGGGCTGGATTAAAGGAAAGCCCATGTGTTAAAATAATTGGGCTCGATAATTATATGCATGTATGTATATATATATAATAAATTAAAATAAAATAGTTCGAGCCAATCGAGCGAGCCTATCGAGCGGGTTCGAGTCGAGCCGGGGCTAGCTCAGGCTCGGCTCGTTTAGAAATCGAGTCGAGCTAGGCTCGGCTCGTTTACAATTAAGCCGATTTCGAGCGAGCTTTCTCCGAGTTTTTTTCAAGCGAGCTTCGAGCCGTGAGCTTTTTGAACAGCCCTACCTGGTGTGTACATATTTCATGGGTTTGTTTGGGAACTTGAACACATTTAGGATCTTTTTTTTTCCTCTCTCTTATTTTAGATTATTTTGGGATTTTTCCCTTAAAATAAACACAACACACGGTGATCTTTTTTCCTCCACGTTGTTTTTTAAAACGAGTTAGATTGTGGAAACATTTTTGTGTTTTTCTTTTTTATTTTTTTTAATTATATTTTGAGTTATGATTTTTTTATTAACTTTTCATTACTTTTTTAAATGGTTTTTTTTACTACAAATTATTTTTATTATTCTGATTTTTGTCTTCATTTGTAAAATCACTTAACCCATTATCCATAATGCACAATAAAGTTACACACGGTATCACACACTACATCGAGGTTATCATAAGAGGATGTTTGAGTGAGCTTTTAAAATTGTTTTTCTTGGCTTATTTACTTTTTAAAAAGCAAAATCTACTTTTGAAAGCTTTAATTTGAAGCTTTTGGAATAGCTTTACTAAACACATTTTGTTTTTCAATAAGGGGGGAGGGGTGGTGGAAAGCAGTGTTTTGAAACCCGGCCCGGCCGGTCGAACCGGTCTGACCGGACCCGGTGCTGATACCGGTCCGGGTCAAGGTATATTGCCCGTTTTCTGTTGGACCGGCCGGGTTTTACGGGTGGCGGTCGGACCGGACCCGGTGACCTGGCGGGTGAACCGGCAATTTTTTATCGAACCCAAAATCGGACATGGTCAAGTGTAAATTAGGTTAAAATTGGGTCAAAATTGGACAAAATCGATCATGTGGAACGCATTCTTATCTTAACTAGACCCAAAATGGAAGCAAAACTGGACCAAATTGTATATGTGATTAAGCATGCGCGTGTCTCTGTTTGAACACTTTGAACAGGGGAAGACGTAAAAAGCTATGGTGAAGATGTGAGTGGTCAGGGTTTATAGGGAAAGATAAGTGAGAATCATAAGATATTATGTTTTGGCATTTTAATAATTTAATCCCTCAAAAATCAATGGTTTATATTTGGTTCATAGATTTTTAAATTTATGCATAAATGATATATAAATGTACTATATATGTATAAAAATTAGAAAAAAAATTTATGACATCATCCGGGTCAAACACTGATCCGCCCTCCCAGGCCGGTCCGACCTTTGACCCGGTAAGGTGTCCGGGTCGACGTCCGAGCCGGGTCTAAAAACATTGGTGCAAAGCTCATCACACACCACCTCCAATGGTGGTGTGCCACATCACCAACCACAAATCCATCACATGTGATGGGTTTTTACTAGAAGTGGTGGTGTGGTGTTATTAATCCATCACATGCTCCCTCCAACGGCTCCTCCCATTCCCGACGGATACCTCTCATCGATAAACACCCATCACTTGCGTGATGGCTATCACGCAACTACACCCCATCACGCGTGACAATTGACCGGCAGCGGTGTTCACTTAGCCATCACGTGTGATGGGGAGCTCATCACGCAGTGCCCCGCCCCTTCTAAACAAACAAACAAATAAACAAGTTTTTAAAAACTCACTCAAACACCCCTAAATACTTTTTAATGAAATTTATATACAAATAAAATACTCATACTAAAGGAAATTAAATTCTCTCGTTTATGGGGTAAATCTTATTAACAATTTTTTTAACAATGATAATATTTCTACCTAAAATCCCTCTAATCTTACATTTATAAGGATTTGAACTCACTATCTTCATTTTGAAAGAGTGGACACCATATCACTAGACAATCAAGTCATATTAAAAAGTTGTTTGATTTTTATTTTCTAAAATACCATAACTAGATGAAACTTAAAAACTATAGGCTTTACCCATTTTGCCACTCACGTCCTTTTAATCCGTTTATCATTTATACACGTGGTGTCCCTAATCATCTCAACCATTGATTTGATTTGCGTTGACCAATGGTTGAGATTACTATTAAACTTTGTAAGACAAAAACACGTTGTATTTGTTCCTCATCTTAACAAGTCTTATGCATATTTAAGTTTATTTATTTTGTACTTATGTAGAGGTAAAGTTGTCTACATCTTACCCTTCTCAGATCCTACAATAACTTTGTTATCGGTGGGATATACTGAGTACGATGATGATGATGATGATGAGTTTAGACTCGTTTAAAGTTTTCTCAAAAATTATAAGAAATAACTAAAAACGTATATAAGTTATTTAATAAATAACAAGCGAGCCGACCCCGAGATTGAAAAATCAACTCACGATTCAAGCTTGTGCCCTAAAAAGTTAAAATGATCTGAGCTCAAGCCTAGTCGAGCTCTGGTTGGCTCGGCTTGTTGATACCCTTAACCCGAACCAATTTTAAACTGCTCAAATCATTTACAAGTTGGAAACCTTAACATGATATTGGTTATAGCTTTCCATGTGATGGCCTAGAAGGAGGTGGTAGTTGTTATATTTCGGCTTGGGACGCGTTTTATTCGGCAGTTTATTGGATGTTAAATATCGTTGGATGGGTTACTTTTTATTGACATTGGAAGCAAATTACATTATGGTAGGGTAATGTTTCATAGTGTAATGTTTTTTCCATTTTTTTTAAGAGGAAACGAGTAATTTTATATAATTTACTATAAAACGATTACAATAAAGTTGCAGGCAAACGGGCAACAAGCTGCGCCGCGACCCCCTTTTGAATAGCAAAGCTAATCCTACTAAAAACGAAGCTTTGGGACCTAGAAGCTGAAGAGGTTTCGTGTACGACGCGCTGAACCCTAGTAAAAAATTTCACAGCCTCTGGAGCCAGAAAACCAAATGTATCAAAGGCAAATGGTAGAAAGACATGTTGATTATCTAAACAAGCTTTCTCGTGTTTAACAACTTTGCCCGATTCAGCCTTCAACGCAGCCTGACCCACAACAAACCCACGGTCCCTGAGCCCAACAAGAGGAGACACTCCTGTAAGATCCATACAGGCGTGTTTCCCCCCTGCCCACCCGAACACAAGAATATCAGCTGGTCGTAAAGTAGACCTCCCTTCAAGAGGATCCGTGAGAAAGTTAACAGGGGCCTCTTTTTTAGCAGAAATCCCTGCCCGTTTAAGAACATCACACAGAACATCCCTAACCAGATCATGTCTGTATTTAAAGCCAGGCAATTCTTTGCAATGCACCGCATGGTCACCAAAAGAATCCAAACAGACCTTGCGACAAATTGGGCAAGGTTCATCCGTCGGGAACATAGGGATCATTAACCGGTACTTACGGATAGCCTGATACTCCAAACCCGACATACGTTGGCCTAATCCTTCAACGGGGATGGCCGTTAGAAAATCCGGAGCCCGAAGGCATTCAAACACCGCCTTTTGGGGAGGGGATAAATCAAATTTAACTTCTAAACTCTTGACGATTCCACTAAATAAGGCACTCGCCACAACATGTTGGGCTTTAGGGGGGGGGGGCGGTGTCCTTATTAGAGAACCCGCTAAGATCAAAATCTAGAAGTGAAGTACGTAAACGATCCATCGCACACCCATAATCAGAGTCCAACCCATAAATATCACAACCCTGAAGAATATGGTCTTGCAAACACCACGACTGTGCTCTCGAAGCCACAAAAGCATATGTAGATACATCCTCGGCCGAACAGAGACCCAACCCCCCATAACGGGTCGGAAGTGATGCCAACCTCCATTGGAGATCCCCAAAGAACGGACCTCCACAAACCACGATGTCCTCAATCGCCCTTTGAAGACCATTGTCAAATATAGAAACAGCTTCCCCCACATACATAGGTTGACACGTTCTCAAACCGAACAAAAGCTTGGCGACTCCCATACATGAGCGAAGCAAAAGAAGCTCGCATCGAGGATCCCGAAGTCTGGGAGACAGCTCATCAGTTCCACAGCGCTAGATGTCCTTTTCATAGCCAAACTGCTGATAAACCCCGCATCCTGGCTTACAGCACCACCAAGGAGTTTCACGCCAAGCACCGGCCTTCTAATCCCGCAAGGGAACAACCCCTCCTGTGCCTTCACTCCATTGTATGTTGGCCAAAATAACTCTGTTTTCTTAACGTTTAATTCAAGACCCAAACGAGGCCCCTCAGACCTGATAATATCTAATACTTTGGCTACCTCTCTAGTATCCCCAATAATCGTGCCATCATCCAAGTATCAAGCATGAAAGAGAAGCTTGCACCGATCTCTGATTTGGTGAACAAGTGGGTGCAAAGCTAAGGCAAAAAGGAGAGGCCCAATAGGGTCCCCCTGTTGAACCCCAGTGGTGGATTTAATGAAAGTATCACCCACATATAACCTAGCCGACTGCCCATATAAAAAATCCACCCAAAGAGAAATGGAAGGACATCGACTCCGGACCTCATGTAGAAGGTTCGTCCTATCTACTAAGTTGAAGGCATTGGATAAATCAGCAGTAAGCATAGCCAATGACCCATCCGAATGAAACTGATTTAGAAACCTGTTCGCTCTATGAAGCACGACCTCTGCCCCACTGGGGACTCCCACCCCAAATTGAAAGTCACCGAGGTATTTAACCATCTCCTTCCCGACACCCCTCATTTTTCCATTTATTTGATGGGTTGATTATTAGAATATTTGTGGTTAAACTCTTCACAACATATCAATGGATATAATCATCTTGTTCTGGGTACTAGATTTATGTTTTTAGTTTTTTGGCGTGGATATTGGAAGGAATAAACTGAAACGTTAGCAACCGATACCGATTTTGACTTTTGTTGATTAAACCGAAATCTATTTGGGAACAAATCCGTTTCCTAGAGGACCTAAACTTCTGCCTTCCGTCAGTTGTGATGGGTTTTATTTTATAGGCCAAGCCTTAGAACTTTAGAAGTAGTGCGATAACATGGGCTAAAGTTAGCAAGTTACAGTTCATAATAATGGGCCTAAACATAACAAGCCCACAAACCATCCGTATACGAAATTGAATCATATTATATGCTTTCTTGTAAAGAAAGATAACAATAACCACAACACCTTCAAAACCCCAATCTCAGATCCTAAATCAATCAATCCACCATCCAATTCACAGCCATGGGACAAGGTACACCCGGCGGCATGAACCGGCAAGGCCAGCCCGGCGACCGTAAAAACGACGGCGACAAGAAGGAGAAGAAGTTCGAGCCAGCCGCTCCACCGGCTCGCGTGGGCCGGAAACAGCGGAAGCAGAAAGGACCAGAGGCAGCAGCCAGGCTACCAACCGTAACACCACACTCAAAGTGCAGGCTAAGGTTATTAAAACTCGAACGAATAAAAGACTACCTGTTAATGGAAGAAGAGTTTGTGGCGAATCAGGAGAGACTGAAGCCACAGGAAGAGAAGACTGAAGAAGATAGGTCGAAGGTGGATGATCTACGTGGATCTCCGATGAGCGTTGGAAACCTTGAGGAGCTTATTGATGAGAATCATGCTATTGTTTCGTCTTCTGTTGGACCTGAGTATTATGTTGGGATATTGTCGTTTGTTGATAAGGATCAGTTGGAGCCTGGGTGTGCTATTTTGATGCATAATAAGGTGAATTGAACTGTTGATTTGATACTTTTGATGCTTTGGTTTACCTAGGGTTTCATATTGGTGATTTGGTACTTTTGATTTTGTTATGATTTAACTTAGGGTCTGAGTTGTTCAGAGTCAAATTAGCATATGTTCTTAGGTTGTGAGCTGATTATTAGGATTTAAAGTTCAATTTATTCTTTAATTGTTATTAGACTTATGATATAGGTTTTTTAGCTTTATTTCGGGGGTGTTTGGGATTCCTTATTTTACCTCTATATAACTTTTCAATAAGTTAATAAGTTACAAAAGTGTAACTTATTAAGTTTGGGATTGCTTATTTTCATCAACTTATAACTTATTAACTTTTTGAAAAGCAATAAGGTGCTTGGGATTGCTTTTGGTGAGAGAGAAAAGTTAATAAGTTACGGTTTTGTGACTTGTTAACTTATTGCAAAGTTTTAAGGAGGTAAAATAAGGAATCCCAAACACCCCCTCGGTATGTAAAAGCTTAAAATGATAATATATTATTAGTTACACAAATGTTAAGATCAAACTTAGGGTTTGAGTTGAGTAATTAACATATGTATTTCAGTTACATGGATTTAGAGAATTTTTTCTTTATTTGCAAATGGATTTATGATATAGGTTTTTTTAATAGTATGTGAAAGATTAAAGATTTAAGGCCATGATATATTGTTATTTACATGAATGTGTTAACTGTTAATCATTCTATTATCAGGTTCTTTCTGTTGTTGGACTTCTTCAAGACGATGTGGACCCGATGGTGTCTGTGATGAAGGTTGAGAAGGCTCCTCTAGAGTCTTATGCTGATATTGGTGGGCTTGATGCACAGATACAAGAAATCAAAGAGGCGGTTGAGCTTCCTTTAACTCATCCCGAGTTATATGAAGATATTGGTATCAAGCCTCCAAAGGGAGTTATACTCTATGGTGAACCGGGAACAGGCAAAACATTACTTGCAAAGGTATGCGTTTTTAACTTCTTTTCATGCTTTGGTTAATGGTCTTTTAGGGTGTAAACAAGCTGAGCCTGAACTCGACTAGCAGCTTGCTTGACTTACAAGAGGTCAAGTTTGAGCACACCACGCTTCGAGCTCCTTTTTTTTTTCCTAAAGCCCAAGTTCGGCTTGTGAGTTGTAATTTTTTTCAAGTTCGAGCTAGGCTTCATTTCTAAACATCTTGAAACTAGGATAGAAAAATACAGGTCACATGAGCAACTTTATTGTAAAGCGTCTTTAACGTCCAAAACAATGTTGAGGGACTTTTATGATGGAAAGTATGTTGGGTTTTGGTGGTATTTACCTGATACATTTTTAATTATTTTTTTATATTATTCAGTTATTTTTATCAAAAATTTATGTATAATAATTATTATTGTATAAAGATGTATTTAATAGTTTGAATAGAATTATATAAATAACAGGCTAAGCTCAGGCTTCGGTTTGTTTATAAGATATGCTTATTTTAAGGATCGAGCTTGTTTGCTCATGAGCTGGCTTGGTTCGTTTACACCTATGACTGTATTGGTTGCTCAATTGAGTCACAATATATTTAAGGGATCTTGTTTATTATTTAAGGCAGTGGCAAATTCCACATCAGCAACGTTCTTACGTGTTGTTGGTAGTGAGTTGATTCAAAAGTACCTCGGGGATGGTCCTAAGTTGGTGAGGGAACTCTTTAGAGTAGCTGATGATTTGTCTCCATCAATTGTCTTCATTGATGAAATTGATGCAGTTGGTACAAAGAGGTATATTTATGGCTAAATCGCACCATCGGTTAATTGTTTAGCCTGGTTATGGCTTAACCCTGCTCTTGGTTAAATGTTCACTTCAGTTAATTCTGTTTGGCTTGGTGGTGCAGATATGATGCACATTCTGGCGGTGAACGTGAAATTCAGAGGACTATGCTGGAATTGCTGAATCAGTTAGACGGTTTTGATTCGAGAGGTGATGTTAAAGTGATACTTGCGACTAATAAGATTGAAAGTCTTGATCCGGCTCTGCTTCGACCGGGTCGTATAGATAGGAAGATTGAGTTCCCGCTTCCTGACATTAAAACTAGAAGGCGTATATTCCAGGTATAGTGTCATGATTTTGTAATTTTCTTCAGCTGGTGCCGGTTCGGTAAAATATACTTTAATTTGAATACAACTTCGTTATTAATAAACTTTATATCAGGGTGTTGAAAAAATAGTTTTAACAGAACTGTGTACTTGGATTTTTTAAAACGTATCTAATGCATGTTATTGGAGAAGAATCAAATTCAATGATAAACGAAATATTATCTAAAAGGGAAACCAAACCATGAAAATGAATACCATTGTTGATACTGACCCAACAATGAAATATTATTTGAATTGGAAACAGAACCATAAAAACTTATATCGGCACCGGTAGTGATGTTCGGTTTGTGTCGGTTTAGTTTGCTGCAGTATCTGTACAGTTTTGGTACTCGGTATACTTGACAATTAAAAAGAACGTTATTGCATTACAACTCCGTTTTAAATAAGATTTATATCAGAACGAAAAGAGAAAAAACTAAACATAACTGTGTATTTCGATTATTTTTTTAAGGCTAACAAACAGAATAACAACTATTCATAATAGTTACTAAACGTGTCTGCATGTACAATCGCCGATATAAGCTAGAAGATAGTTTGTTAATGGATTTTTGTTGATTTAGATACACACATCGAGAATGACCCTAGCTGATGATGTGAACTTGGAAGAGTTTGTTATGACTAAAGACGAGTTTTCTGGCGCTGATATCAAGGCTATTTGTACCGAGGCGGGATTGCTTGCGTTGAGAGAACGCCGAATGAAGGTACAAAAAATGAATGAAATATTAATAAAAGGTTGATTTATCATTAATTTAAAGTTGCTTAGTTATTAATCATATGGTTGTGATAGGTGACCCATGCGGATTTTAAGAAGGCGAAAGACAAGGTTATGTTCAAGAAGAAGGAAGGTGTACCTGAAGGCCTTTATATGTGAAAACGCTTCTTATATTCATGCATATGCCCCTGGGCGGAGTCAGTTAAGATACTTTGTTTTGTATGCATAATTGTGTGTTTCTGTGACGTCTTTGACTATGTTGTTATTCGGGTAGAAGTTCTTCCTTTTTTCCCGGGCTTTGTTAATTTCAGGTGATATTATTATAACCAGTAATCTTTTACTGTTGGAATTTCAGTATCGTTTAAATATAGTATGTCATCCCATTTTATAAACCTTTTGAGACTAATTCATATGCTTTACTAATTAATGAAATCTGTAATGAGTAATGACCTGTATTAATTTACCAAAACAGTCTACTATTGTTATCAAACTAGTTTCAATTTTTATGATCACTGGCAGTAACTAAGTCGATAGGAACCAAATAAAGTGTCAACCGTATTAACATATTAATCGTTGCTATTTCGTTAAGCATTGTTTTGTTTTAGCTAATAGCGTGATAGCTGGAGACCTATGAAAGTAGATGTTTGTTCTATTTTGGGACGCATTTGTTGAAATATGAAAACACGCTTGTTTTTGTTTCTTATAAAACACTCAATTAAGAACTCAATAATTATTATTGAAATAGTTTCATCTTATGGTAATTTAGATGGTTCAGAGAGTTATCCATGCAATTACAGTCTTTAAATCTTACAAAGATTACAGTATTTCATGAAACATGACGGGTGATTATGTTGGAGACATGATAGGTAAGTTTGGGATATTGTCCTAGTCACATCGGCAGACTCCCTTTTTCTGTTTATCAAACTACTGAATCGACCAAAGAACTCACTTGAATCGAAATATGACCGAGAATACCTTTAGTAAGAAATTCTTGGTAACTAAATTAGTAATTACAACATGGTCAACCTGCCACATAACATGGGGCGGTTTACTTAACATAATTCCCACATAACATGGGTCAGTTTTCTTAACGTTACACGAAGATGGACGGACCTATCTTCGTGTCGAGTGTTATTGATGAACCACCTATCTCTTCTTGAAATTTTAAGCATATGTTGAAGTATAAAAAAGGAGAACAATCATTGGTTTAACTTGGCAACCACCTTAAAATTGAGGAGACCTTAAGCTTTAAGGGCTGATGAAGTTGACAAAACCAAGGATAAAGATATTGGTGGACCCTCTTGTGTGAATCTAGTTGAAGAAGGCAGGCAAAGAAAGAGATACATTGAATTCAAGGGTAAAAAAGAAGTTAAGAAAACACACAAGGAACCAAACAAGAAATCAAAATTGGCTTGTTGGAAGTGTGGTAAACCTAGATATTTTAAGAATATTGCCAGGTTGATAGAAAAAAAACAAAGCTGGAACAAATGGTTATGGTTAAGGAATCAAGGATCCAAGGACTATAGAATATGCAACAAGGTCAATTTTTAGATAATAACACATGCACAAGAATCGTCATTGATTACGTCTATTCGACGAATAGAATGCTTCGTATGGGAACGTGTTAACCGAACTCATCCTTTGACAAGGAAACTTGAAGCTTCAATTTACTTATGGAGGATCTTTTATTTTTTATTTATTATTTTAATACTTGGAGAATATTTTATTGTGTATGAATTTAAAATAATCTTATTTATGGTGTTGTCTGCAAAAATAAGTGACAGACTTGACAAGGATATCTTGTCAATGCATAGTTCTTTTGTTGCATTTGGATATTTATGTAACATGTTTATTAAATATCAATGCTATGCTTAGTAATGATATCGTACATATAGCTAGCAGCCTAGCACTCTCATTACTAAATCATCTCTTTGATACGCATACATTTTAGACACTTACATTATGAAACGTAGTAATTATGCGATTAATTTCCGTGTTTAGGGGAAAAGAAGTATGTTATTGCATCTATAGATTATGTTCTAGAGATTTTCATGTATATTAGTTGCATACTAAAGATGAAGCTCTAGATAAACTTAAAATCTATACAAAAAAGAAGTAAAGTGTAACAAAATGATGGGATTGAGAGAAATATGAAGCTTTTAAAGAAATGGACCATTCTAATTCTTATCATACTTGGGATTCAATTAAAGGGTTTTTGAAAAAATAAGGCAATAGCTACAAATAAAAGGAAAACAGTTAGGGGTGAGCAAAAAACGGTTCGGAAACGTCATAACTGAGGAACCGGAATCGAACTGGTGCCTCGGGACCGTTAATGTGTGTTACCTTACAGTTCTCGGTTCTCAGAATTTGCATTAAACGGTTCCCGTTTCGGTTCTGGGTAAAACCAGCGGTTCTAGACTTGAAACCGAAGAACCTGAATATTAAAAGCGTTTTAAATAAATTCACCAATCCTCATTTTTATAGAATAACTTATTAACCAACATTCAATCATTTTTTAATTCAAATCTTCTTTATTTTCGTTCAAGACCTAGCAACCATGATCATTTTTTATATAAGTATCAAGGTAATTTGATATAAAATGATATGATCTTCGGTTAATCTATCGTTATTAACGATTTATTTAACTTCAACAATCAGGTTTTTAATAAAAAATATAACGGATGTTCATTTTGTAATCTAAATTAGTTTTAACATGAAAGAATACATACAATTGTATAAACTTGTTTCGCAATTTACAAAGTTTGCACAACTCATTTGATAAATAAACGATTGAACCGGTTCTAGCCAGAACCGATTAGCGAGAACCGGCTTCACTGGTTCTGAAACCGAACCGGTTTACTATAATAGGTTCCGGTTCTATTTTTCACTCATTTTCAGTTCCGATTCCTGTTCCGGTTTCAGTTCAATTTCCATAGTTTTGAACCGTTGCACAGCCCTAAAAACAGTCATGAGTCACTTATATCAAATTTTTCATAAAAGCCATAAAGACTATCTAATAACCCGAATTGACACAAGACCATAATCGTCAAAATTCCCATAAAAAGTGAAGCACATGACATTCCTGCCACAAACTAGGAATTTAACTACAAAAAGATTCTTTAATCAAGTGGATGATTGGCCCAACATATACAATTATTGTAACACCCACATCAACAACATATTTTTAAAAGGAAATTAATTTGATTTTCCATTCTCACAAAATATCTAAAAATCACATATATATTTTTCAAAATCCATGCTCTCAAGTCTCAATCAACTTGTTTTAACAAGTCAATTCTCCTCTTTAATTATATTTAGCAGTAACAACTCACTGAATACATCATTAACTCCTACATCTATGAAATATCAATTTTTTTTTGAACGGCAAATTAGATCACTTACGGAACACTGGAGTATCATCGTGTCACCAGCAGAACCACGCGATCATATCCATCTCTACTAGGCAATAATGTCTAACCACCAATTCAGGAGGAAACCCAATAGATATTGGAAAAACAGCATCAACTTTTTTTTTTCGATATATATAATTTCTTCAATCCAAAATAACACCGTTGTCACGACTCACGACTGGACCGGAATGACCAGTTTCTATTATTATTTTTATTTTTTTCTTCTTTTAAAATATCATTTACTTACTGATCATCTTTTTAAAAAATTTTGCTTCATATTTTAATTATTTAAGCGTTCGTATTTTACTAAGATTACAAATCTACACTAAAACATAGATTTTATTTATTTCAACGTTCATATTCTCTTTAAACTGAAAATCTACTTCAAAACATAAAGTAAAGTAGTACACAAAGTTACAAATAGAGTAAAATGTTATTTTCGTCATTGTGGTTTGACAAATAATAAGAATTTAGTTCAAAAAGTTTATTTTTTTTGCATATGGACCCTCAACGTTTCCCAATTTTTGCCAATTACATCCAAATCACTAATCCTGTTAAATTTATTCGTTAAGTCAGGGGTAAACATGTCTTTAGACTCTTTCTTTACTATAATACTTATTTCAGTGAACTGCGATTTTCGTCACTCTGGTCTAGTGTTCTTAAATCCGACCCGACCGGCCCAACCGGTCCATTGTTCTCCTAAATCCAACCCGACCGGTCCGGTGTTCGATTATGTAAACATTGCATAACATGAGAAGTTTTCAAGGAAACATACTGTATATATTTAAAAACCAAACTACATAACAAAAATGATTAACAAATTATATAAATGAGCCAGATGATCGTCTGGCTCCTTTATATAAAGAAGATGAGAAAGAAACGACCAAACAACATGCATATTGGTTAACAACCAATTCTACTTTTATAATTAAATATATTTTGTAACGGTAAAAATAGAATCAAATAACGGTATATATAACTAATTACATGAGTAAACCCAGTCGGTTTTGTTGATACATAGTTGACAATCTTTTGATCCTCAAGTCCTTACGCTACAAAATTTAGGCGGCTGCGAAGCCTGTTTTCTAAACAACCTCCGAAGAATCATCAACCTGAAAATAAATTAAATTTTCTTACGTGTCCGTTCATGCTTAATAGTCTATGTAACAAAAAATAAACCAGAAGCTTGTTCGTGCCCGTTTATTTAACAAAACAAACATAAATTCTTGTTCATTTTCGCTCATTTAATAGAAAAACGTACACAAGCTTCACTGAACATTCAGTTAGTTTACTATAATGTTATAAATCTCTTGTTTAAAAATTTTGTAATGTGTGTGTTAAAAAAATAATTTTTTTACACACTAATATGAAGAAACTAAACAAAATTAATGAGTCGGTTGGTCGAGCCACGAGTTGTCTCAAGCTTTTAACCAGCCGAGCTCGAGGTCAACATTTCAGCTTGTTAAAATAATCTAGCAAAGCTGAGCTGGCTCATTTAAGTTCTAGAATCTAGCCGGAGCCCAACCTAGCTTAATCCAGCTCGTCTCCTTTAAAGGCGTGATTTACATAGGGTATGGAACCATAGCACCATTCATCCCCATTCCCATTCCCATACCCATGCCCATACCCATAGCCATTGGGGGCACATATTGTTGGACACCCGGGAACATCATCGGTACCATATTGCATCCCATGGACATCATCTGCAAAAACACAGGTACTAAGTTGTGGGCCTATATATATAATTAGAAAACAAAACATTTGATTATTCGAGTTTTACATACCTGAACTTGCATTTGAAGTGATTTCAAGTATTCGATTGCTTCATCCAGCATTGAAGCTTTGTCGGACTAAAATACAAATAGTTTTGATGTTTAAGAGGGGGACAAATCATGAAAACGTGCTTCGTATATATATTACTTGAAAATTAAGGAATGTACATGTGTGCTACCGACCTTATTACATCGTGGTATTAGATCTTGCAAGGCCTTCATCTTTTCATTAATCCTATCTCGACGTCTCTACACAAGTATTATAATTATAAGACGACAAATTTAGCAACTACCCATAAGGATATTATATTGTGACAAAATCACAAAAGCAACTACTCCGTATTTTCTAAGTGTGTTACAACTTATTTAGCCATGACATATCAGACTTTTTTCCACCAATAATAATGGATATTATATTGTGACAAAATCACAAAAGCAACTACTCCGTATTTTCTAAGTGTGTTACAACTTATTTAGCCATGACATATCAGACTTTTTTCCACCAATAATAATGGATATTATATTGTGACAAAATCACAAAAGCAATTACTCCGTATTTTCTAAGTGTGTTACAACTTATTTAGCCATGACATATCAGACTTTTTTCCACCAATAATAATGGATATTATATTGTGACAAAATCACAAAAGCAACTACTCCGTATTTTCTAAGTGTGTTACAACTTATTTAGCCATGACATATCAGACTTTTTTCCACCAATAATAATGTAGCACGCAGCACCATATCGTCTATGTATTAAAATTATCGGGGTGGCATTTAACACAGATTTAGGCAAGTAAATGTAGATGCGTGACCAAAAGATCCACCTATCTCATGATTTTTACCTGCAGTTATTCTAATATGACCTTATAAATGTAACACACTTAAGAATTACTACTTTGGTGTTTTTCTCTAGCTGATATATATTATTATTTGAGAGGAAGAACACAAACCCTCTACGAAAGATTGTGGACCTCCGCAGCACGAGACCTTTTTGTAGAGGTTGATCCAACGTGAGACTGCTTCTTTCCATCAGCATATTCAAACTCAACGTCCTTCACATGAAAGATTATAATGATATATGGAATGTGTCATAGATATTATTTAGCATGAACAAAGTGCTTTTAAACAGGCCCGGCTCCGAGAATGTGAAAAAAATTTTGGGCGCGAAATTTTTTTTGGCCTTTAATAGAAGGAACATTTTTTTGGGTTTATATAATTTAATTACAAATGGGCTTACTTTATTATGATTTTAGTTGTGTAAAAAGATTTTGTATAAAATAAGCTTAAAAATGTCTCAAATAAGATCAGAACTCACAACCTTTTGGTTAGATGCCATACCCATCACCACTAGACCAAGCTAATAGTCATGTAATTGTGTTGAAACATTGAATACACATATATTTTTTCATAAAAGTAAATATAATTTTAAAAAAAAAATCGGGCCTAGCGGGGTGTCGGGCCTGTGGCCATCGACTACCCCGCCATACCCCATAGCCGGCTCTGCTTATAAATTTAAACTGTTCCAGTCAGTGGAGGACACAGGGAAAAAATTCACAGGGATCGAAAGAGGGTCGGTGTCAAAATTTCATAAGGGCCAATCAGGATTTTAACATATATATACCTTTAAAATAATTTTTCACAAGGATCGGCCGACACCTACACCTTTGGTGTAGGTCCGCCACTTGTTGCAGTTCACCTCGTTTTTACTTTGGTAGTCCAAGTTAAGGATATTTTTACTTAATTTGTCATGTATGATGCCATAATAACAGCTTAACACAATGATCATGAATCCATATATGTTTTGACTTCTTGCTTTTATCCTTAAAATGAATGGAAGCGGCGGTGATTATAGTCGAATTACAAAATAACAAAATAATGATACCTATCACAATATTTAAATAGACATGCATATATAAAATAGTAACAAACAAAATTAAAAATATATAATAGCTATAATAGATAATAAACTCGGTTAAAATTAGTATTCCTTGTGAGCATACCATATCAACCGAGTTTATGAACATGATATAGGGTGAACAAATTTTCTATTGGGTTGATAACAAACATTAAGTTGCCGAGTACATGGGAAACGAACTTTCTATTATTATTATTATTATTATTATTATTATATTTTGAAAATATATACTTTTACACATCTAGTGGTTATGTTTGTATATAAACTACGAGACATAGTTTTGTTTGGATGATGCACATTCAGTGAACATAACACATGTTCAGAAAATACACGTGCCATGCTAGTCAGTGAACTTAAGTATGACGTGGAAACAAACAAACACCCACGCATGCATTGGAACTTGAGGATTTACCCACCACAGAACATGATACTATGAATTCTACTTTTATGATTTATCATCATACTCTTGGAAGTTTCCACAACATGTCTAAATCTTCTACACAATCTTAATCAAAGTGTTCCAACATATAAAATTTCACTATTTATCAACTAACTTATTAGCTTAAAACTTAAACAATATTTAGTAAGGATGAATTCTACTTTTATTATCCCTACTATACACAAAGAGTGATTGCTAAATCCCTAATTGTTATTAATTTTTAAATTGCATTAACCTTAAATGTATTAATAAAATACTTTTTAGCATAATAATAAGTTAGTTTCTTAAATCAACAATTTGTCTCGTGTTCAGGCTACACGACACCCGGAATGTATGGACAACAAAATATCAAGTTGATTCCAAGTTTCCAACAAAACTCCAGTGTACAACCCTCAATGCACACCTTAGTCATCAATATATGATTGCGTACAAGTATCTATGCGTCATCATACGCACGCATATATAGATTTTCTCCTTTAAATAATAACAATATTATTATTTGAAAAAAAGTCTATTTCTCCTTTAAATAATAACATGTTTCGATGCAATCATTATTTTTTAGTTTTTTAAACTTTTTTTAAAAAGAGACTTATTACCTCACTGTGGCCGTCGGTGTCGACGCCCTTGCGCTTCCGATCATCAGTAGCCGGTGGTGGCATTTCAGACACCGGCTCCATACCGGCACTTGCTCCCGATCCACCTGAACTGGGAGACGACGTCACGCTCATGTCACACGTCTCCGTTTCCCTTCCGGCGCCAACACCAGAAATTGGCGCCGGTTTATCCGACACGCGCGAAGCCCTAGATTCCTGAGGGTTCGCCGATTGCAACGTCCGCGTTGAACTCGACGGACCTAATTCCGGACTCCTAGGTCTCGTGAATTCACCTTCCACACGCCGGTACGGCGGCACAGGAGGCCGAGGAGGAATCATTACTTGCGGTGGCGGTACGGAATTAGGCGCCATGGAGATTATAGGAGGCGGTGGAGGATAAATGAGATCGGTACCGTATAGATAATTTTCTAACGGATTATCCTCCACCGGATACTGAAGCCACGAGACCATCTCGTCTTCGTGCATGAAAACATCATGAGATGGCCTCGTGTCTTCGTCACCGGCTGCAGCGTCTGAAGTGAGACCCCTGCAGCCGGCTTCTTATTAGATCTTGGATTCTGGTTGAGCATCACAACCTGTCCGTTATGCCATAGCAGCTCCATAATATCATCATTTCCTCCCCTGCATAATCAAAATAACCGAAAATTAAGCCCTAACTCGAATCAAATAGCTAGTCATCCAATTCGTAAGTAATTTACATTGTTGATTTGTTACGCAGCTCAGGAGTCGTATAATCTTCTTCCGTTTCAAAATTAGGAACTATATGATTCATCGTCTGAAACAGTACTCTTTACTCGGACTCGAATCGAAATCGAGAGTAAATTCAATTGAAACGTCATCCACAGAGTATGAACAAGTGAATAATAATTGAAGTAATAATAATAATAATAATGATCCGAGCTAGGGTTAGAAGTATAACGAATCTGTTAATCAAATTAAGCGTGGATTGTATGGATCATCTGGAGCAGCTACAAAAGAAATCTGATGACAGTTGCAGAAAAATCAGAAGAATTGTTTGATAATTTATTATTATTATTATTATTATTATTATTATTATTATTATTATTATTCATGAAAAGGATGGAGAAGAGAGGAATGAGTTGATATTTGAATGTCAGTGTGCGCCTCAGGTCGAACCTAGATGATAAGGCCTGTCTTTTTCTATCTTTTCTTTCTTTATTATATCGTTTTTTATTTTTTCATTTTTTATTAATATTAAAGATATTTCATTTAAAATTGTGCTTGGGAAGTAAGAAATACATTATTTTTTTTCCTTTCTTAAAATGTTGTTATTTCGTAGAAGAGGCACGGCCGTGTTGACAAAAGGCATGTCTGGATTGACAACAATTCAGATAAAGTAGGGGCGTACCTCTTAAAAGGCACGCACATGTTTACGGGATTTGTGAAAGTCATGGTTGTGCTCTCCAAATTAGCATGTGTGGGTCGACATGAACAGCTAAACCTCGCCCGTGCTTTGACAAAAGTGACAAAAAACTGCAAATCTGACAACCACCTGTGTACGTCAATAAAGACATGATCGTGCTCGAACAAAATTTTGGCTACAAATAATGGAGGAGATCATGCGTTCGGTACATCCACTTCCACCCTCCATTCTATTGTTTTAATATGATTTTATCTGTTCAAGAGAGTCATCATTCTTCACCAAGCATCAAGAAGTATTCTACCAACTTTTTTCTTAGTTATAGTTTCATAACAAAGTTTAAACCGAATGATAGTATTATCTTTATTCCACATAATTGGAAGCTAAGTAAGAATGAGATACGTATTCATGCACGTCTACAAAGCTTCATATGGTCTAAAAGGTAAATGAAATTTAAGATCGTTATTTAGGGAATGAGCATAAAACTTTACCCAATAAGGACCGCATTATGTATGGGTTCGTTTTCTTCATGGGTCCCAATCCAAATTTAGGGTGGGTGGTAGCTAGGAACATTTCATATCAATGGTGTCATCTTTTATATTATTAATATTATCACCAATCATTGATTTTATATTTTCATGCTCACCTTTTTAAATACTTTTATGTAGCTCACTTATGACTATTTTACATCGGTTTTATAGAAGGTGTGAAACTTTGGAACTCGAAAGGGGTGGGATTGTATCTTTTTCCATGCTTAGGGTGTGTTTGGAATTGTTTTTTTTTATTAATTAATTATAACTTATTTAACTTTTTTAAAAATAATAAGGTGTTTTGAATTGCTTTTGATGTGAGAAAGAAAATTTATAAAGAGTTTTCATAAAGAATCCCAAACACTCTTCTTAGCATCACCCCCATTTACTTTGGAAAGGGAAGAAAGAAGAGGAATAAGAACAGTTTTGGCATATACGTCTAAAAAATCTATAAAATAAACATAATTTATCTTCATAATTAAACAAATTTTATGTATTTTTATCTATGCTTCGCTTTTCAGATAATATGCGTTTTTTAAACATTATGTGTTTTTTTATTAAAGAAATTAATTAATATTAGTTCTTTAAAAAAAGTTTTTAGAAAGTTAGGGAATTTAATTTGAAACGACATCATGCATTTAAATAATTGAAATGAAAAGATTAGGAAATGTGATATGACGCTGATGTGGAAGAGAGTTATGATACATGAAGTTAGGGTAGAACCAACCATCCTTTCGATTAACTTGCTCACAACTCGTGGAGAGTCATGTTACCCATCTTGAGTGTCACAACTCCCCTCGCCCTCCCAATTTTTCCAACTCGTTCTCAAGGCAACGCTTCTCTATTGCTAGCTCCACAAACTCCTCCTTATTTATATGGTTCAACTCCTAATGGCTCATTTCTCTGACCACACACAACTTCCTCATGTGTAGGAAGTGTCTTTATCAATAGGAAGTTGTTCCACATCACGTTAGTCTTCATTTATAATAATAAAATATTAATAGTAATATATCATCAACAATTTACTCTCTAATATTTAACTTTTATTTCAAGTTACGATGGTAAACTTAATGTTTTAACACTATGTTGATCTTTGACTTCTTCAATGATAACTTACACCACTAAGTCACGTATTAATTCTATAGGGGCAACAAAACTATGTATGACTTTTGTATGGTTTTAACCCATTGAGTTTTAACAAGAAACACTTATTTTTATTTCCCAAGTCAAAATTTTCAATTGAACATTTTATTTTATGAATTGATGACTCAAATGTCGTTATTGTTATTACTATTATTATTGTTTTGCCGGCTTTGAGTTTGACACATGAAAATAACTGAAATAACATCCTTCATTTATTAAGTGTGTCCTCTTTTTGTTTACAACTACTCCACCCATTGATAGCTCAAGACACCAACCATTCAACATCCCCATTCAATACATTGATATCACTTAAATTAAATGAAAGATCCAACACCACCACACCTAAACATTTTCGTAACTATGTTCCTTTGTAAACCTCTCATGTTTAGAACCACTCATCTCTTTATCACATTTTATTTTATTAAAATAGTGAATTGTTTTTATTGCATTTTTAGATTCTTAATTTATTCTTCATGTCTAATTATTAATTATTCAAATACAATATTATAGTAAATACCTTAAAAGTTATGTAGTTAAACTACTTATGACACAAATAGAAAACAAACTTTGAGATTTGTTTGACACGACATAAACATATTAACTCTTATGTCACTACCGTTGGTCTAACACTTCCCCTCCCACAATATACTACCACCACAACAAAATGTGGCTTTAAGCACTCCCCAGTCCCCATGAGTCCAAGAGACACTTTTCAACCCAGTAAATAATATTATCTTCTGTCATAACTTATATTTAAAATATTAAAATAATAATTCGAACGAATTCCTATGACTATGGGTCAGTAGACCCTTGACCCTCCTCCCATGGTTCACCCCTATCCAAAGAGGTTGGGCGAGTTTGTTTTTAAATGCGATTGTACCCTTTGATTTTTCTATGATTTTTATTTTTTTTCCGTAAATTAATCCCGAGCGACCCCTGAAATTTCGAAACTAACCCCATCAAATTTTGAGATCGGCAAAATAAAAGTTTAATTCAAATATAATTATATATGACTATTCTAAGTTCTAAGCAACAATATAAAACAACTAAAAATACGATATTAACTGTAAGAGGTGACCATACCCCGGGTAAGACCCGCGATAGCTGAACTAGCTTAGACCTTGTTATTTACAACTGGGTCGGTTCTCGGGTCCGGGTCGGCTCTCGCGGGTCTGACCTATTTGCTTCTTACATAATTCGTGTAAGACTTGCGCGACCTCAACATGATTAGACCAAGGTCGATTTCCGTGTATTGAGAATACCACTAAAAAGTCCCGGGTTGGATTTGCTCACCTCTAACTTCCAGAATATTTAGCCCATTAAACAGCAAAATGCAATGCTCACCACAATTTAGCCCATTAAAACGTGTAGTGAAACTCACACGTCCACTTACACCGAAACCCTAAACCCTACTCAATCACTTCACCGAAGCCTGCGATTATCTTCGTCAATTCAAAATTTGATTCTACTCAACTCAATAGTAAGTCACTCATCTTCAGTAATCTGTTCAATTCAAATCGTTTGTGATGTTTCATTTCATTCAGTAATTATGATGCTAGTTAATTGAATTAGTTAGTTAGCTAGCTAGCTAGCTGATTCAGTTATGATGCTAGTTAATTGAATTAATCGTTATGTTAGTTAGCTCTTTGTAACGTGCTGCTTCTGTCCTGTTAAATTAGGGTTTTTTCGGTTTAATTTTTGTTAAATTCATACTTCAAGTTTATATGTCTACCGGTCAATGTATAATATAATAACATTTTGATCATTTTTGAATATTTTCATTTTTCAGCAAAAATGGCTGTCAATGCAATGTACCTTTCTGTGACTAATCAGCCTTTACTTTCGAGTCCGGCTTCATTAAAGCCACTACAAGTTAGATCATTTACTGTCAGATGCTCTACTGGTTCTGCCTCCACGGGTGCTACAGTTCCGGTACTCTATCTTATAAAAATTCCAAGTTTCATTTCGTGTTTATGACTCTAGACATTTGTGATGCTTTAAACCTTCATTTAATGTTTACGTGTATGTAGCTCCTTGGAAGCTATCGGATGCTAGACTTGTGCTTGAAGATGGGTCTGTTTGGAGAGCCAAGTCGTTTGGTGCTTCGGGGACCCAAGTTGGTGAAGTTGTATTTAACACTTCGTTAACAGGGTGGGATTGAGTTACACTTTTTAACTTAAAAAGATTAATTGTGTGTCGTGTTTATTTTCTTGATGATGTGTATTTGTATGTGGATCTGTAGGTATCAAGAAATTCTTACGGACCCTAGCTACGCAGGCCAGTTTGTGTTGATGACAAACCCGCACATTGGCAACACAGGGGTAAATATAGGTGAGTAAGATGTAGGATGTTAACTTGGTATTATAAGTTTTTTGTCATTATTGAAACATGTTCGTGTTTGTAGATGATGAAGAGTCAATACAATGCTTTCTGGCTGGTTTGATTATCAGAAGCTTGAGTATCAGGTATGCTTACATCTTAGGATGTGCATGATACGAAAATGATAAACTGTAACTAGAATAACTGAACCTAATGAAAAACAAAGGTTTGGTCTTACGTTTTTAAAATACCAATTTTTCAGTTTTGTAAACTGAACCCAAAAATCCGGTTTTAAATAATTTATCAATTAGTAAATGTCGTAGCCCAAAAAATTTAGGTCCAAATGTGTAATAATCAATTAATCATTTATGAACAAAAACAATTTTTAGTTCCAAAGTTTTAGGCCCAGGCTCATAATTTTGGGCCTTTTTTCAGTCTAAATGGTTAAACTGAAAAAACTGAACTCATTGTGAAAAACGAAAACCGAAGAAAACAATTTTGAAGTAATTTGTAAGAAAATAATAAATGGTGTAGCCCCAAATTTTATGTCCAAATATGTAATATAATCAATAATTAATAAAAAATCTAGGTTCAAAGCTTGGGTCTTTGTTGGGCCAAAATTTTAACGCCCAAATGATAAAACCGAAAAAATCGAACTCATTGTGAAAAGTGAAAATCGAAAAAATCAAAACCGAACGGTTTTCAAAAACGCAAAAAGAGAGTTTTCAGTTTCTGGTTTGGTTTGGTCTGAAACCAACCCATATGCCTACTTACATCCATGATTTATGATCTTGCTTCAAAGTCAACCCAATCTGACTCTGGTTGACTAAATATTTTCGTTTCCAGCACTTCAAACTACAGATGCACGGAATCACTTTCCGACTATTTATCAAAACGAAACATCATGGGAATATGTAAGTTCTCCATCTTATATTACATAACCTGTCTACCTACCTAGTATTCGATTTCATGGTTATTCCTTGTATTTAACAGATGATGTTGACACGCAATCACCCGTCGGTTACGAGAAGATGGAAGCCTGATTGGTGTCTTGAGCACAGAACAATCCAAAACCGATGAACAACTTTTGGAAATGTCCCGCACATGGAACATTGTTGGTAATTTATAATGACCTGTGTTGACCCGTTGACTAATTTAAGTAGACCCAAATTGACCGGTTGACTTGTTTGACATTTTGTTTAGGTGTGGATTTAATTTCTAGCGTGTCCTGCAAGAAACCGTATGAATGGGTTGAAGAAGCGAGGAGACTTTCCATGTTAGTATTTCTCTACTATTATTATTGACAGAATTACAAATTTTGTCCTTTAAAATAAGACGAATTACGGTTCGTGTCCTTTTCTAAGTTTCCTTGCAGGCGGTGTACTTTAAACTTTTTTTTCCTACAAGTTTTGTCCTTTACGCTAACTGGGTTAGAAAAACTCAGTTAAATACCCTCACGTGAGGCGCATGTGAGGGCATTTTTGTCTTTTCGCCTGTAATTTGTCTAATATATATTAAAATGATTCTCTCTCTCTCTCTCTTCCCATCCTCTCTCTCTCTCTCTCTCTCTCTCTCTCTCTCTCCACACCAACACCACCACTTCTTCTTAAATCCGGCACCATCTCCTGGAAACAAGCCGATGAGGCCATTCCGCTCCGGCGAGGAAGACGACAACACCATCTCCGGTCTTCTTCTCCGGCGAGGAAGACGGCAGCTTTCATGAAAATCATGACTAACCTGATTTTGACTTTAAGGTCAATTACATGCCTGCATAATTTTACATGAAACAAAAACCCATTAAAGCAGCCAAACAAAACAAACCCGGATCGGAAGAAAATCATCAAAATGATAGATTTTATTATTATTATTGGTTTCTAATATGAATCAATAATATTCATATTCACCATCTAATAATAATAATAATATAAACATCAGATCTACCGGAAACCAGTCATGCGACGAGCCGGAAGACCCAAGACCGTCGCCGGAGATCCGATCGGACCGCCGCCGGGCGAGCCCCGGTACCGCGGCGTCCGTAAGCGTCCCTGGGGACGGTTCGCGGCGGAGATCTGTGACCCGTGGAAGAAAGCCCGTGTTTAGTTAGGTACGTTTGATTCCGCCGAGGACGCCGCACGCGCCTACGACTCCGCCGCACGTGCCCTCCGTGGATCCAAAGCCAAGACTAATTTTCCTCCTTTAACAAACGAAACGATTGATGATATGATGATGACGTCAGATCGGCGTCACGGTCACGCCAACCCCGTGCTGACGATGAGCGGCATGAGCAGCACCGTGGAGTCCGCCACACGGCCGACTGTGAACCCGGTTCATAGATTGAAATTAAAGCCGGTTCAGGTGGATGACGATTGCCATAGTAATTGCGACTCGTCGGAGTCGGTGGTGGATGATTTTTACTGTGACGTGGATCTGACGTCATCTTCGTCACGGAAGCCGTTACCGTTTGATCTGAACCTGCCTCCGCCGCCGGTGTCTGATGAGTATGGACTTTGTTCTAGAGAGAGAGAGAGAGAAGATGGGAAGAGAGAGAGAGAGAGAATCATTTTAATATATATTAGACAAATTACAGGCGAAAAGACAAAAATGCCCTCACATGCGCCTCACATGATGGGATTTAACTGACTTTTTCTAACCCAGTTAGTGTAAAGGACAAAACTTGTAGGAAAAAAAAGTTTAAAGTACACCGCCTGCAAGGAAACTTAGAAAAGGACACGAACCGTAATTCGTCTTATTTTAAAGGACAAAATTTGTAATTCTGTCATTATTATTTATGAAAGTGGCCACTGTAGTCTAAATTCACGAGAAAATTGCAAAGTTGATTCTAATATTTTAAAATTTTCAAGCTTCATGTGGACTAAGACACTAAGTTTGCAATTTTAAAACCCAGAGACCGAACTTGCAATATAGTCAAATTACAGGGACCATTTGTGCAACTTTTGTTAAGTTTAATTAAGTATATTTTTTTAATGAAGGTGGTGGCATATGATTTTGGTATCAAGCACAACATATTGAGGCGGTTGGCGTCTTACGGTTGTAAGATTACTGTTGTACCCTCAATGTGGCCAGCATCTGAGACCCTTAAAATGAACCCAGATGGGGTTCTTTTCAGCAATGGGCCAGGCGACCCATCTGCGGTTCCTTATGCTGTGGAGACAGTGAAGGAGATTATTGGAAAGGTTCCTGTTTTTGGAATTTGCATGGGGCATCAGTTGCTTGGTCAAGCCTTGGGTGGGAAAACATATAAAATGAAGTTTGGTCATCATGGTGGAAATCATCCCGTTCGTAACCTTAGGAACGGTAGTGTTGAGATTAGCGCACAGGTATTTAACTATTTAAGAATAATAATAACTTTTTAATAGTTTCTAGTTTCTAAGTTCTAACATATCATTATGGCAAATACTACAAATAAACAATTTCCCTTTCTGTTTTTTCTTGTAGAAGTAACAATTTTTTTGCACGTGTAAAACCAACATATTTTATGTGGTTCTCTCATAAAGGTTCTTTTAACAGTATTTAGCACAAAAACGTGTCTCCACATGTTATAATTATACAGATCTGTGATTTTTTTACTTGTTAATATTAAACGAGGAAAGAATTGAGATGAATGAATGTTTTAAGTTGGACTATGAGTGGGATCTACTGGGTATGATTGTATTGTATATAATGTTTTAAGTTGGACACGTGGCAAGGCATAGTCGGTTCAATGTTCATCTTTTCTTTTCCATTTTATATTCAATAAGTTGATAATAACAGAATAATCTTTCAAAAACAATATAATAAAAGTACATGAGCTTGGATGACCCAACTAAAAATAAATAAAAATAACTAAAAACATATAAAATTGCTTGTATAAATTTAGAATCATTACAATGTTATCAACCAATGATTTGTATTGCTATTATATTGTAGTCAAATAAATGAAATATTTTGATTTTCAAGTTTAACTTGCTAAGTGACTTTTATGATTAAAAAAACAGAAAATACGTTGGTTTTTAATGCGCAAAAAATTGTTAATAAGAAAAAACAAAAAGTATGTTGCTTTTTATGGTACTTCTACTATTTATTGTGATTTTATAATATATTTGGTTTTAATGCGGGCAAATGGGTTGCAGAATCACAATTATGCTGTTGACCCGGAATCACTTCCGAGCGGGGTGGAAGTAACACATGTGAATCTTAATGACGGAAGCTGTGCGGGTCTTGCTTTCCCTCAACAAAAGCTCATGTCTCTTCAGTACCATCCTGAAGCGTCTCCTGGACCCCATGATTCAGACCTTGGCGCGCCATCTTTAATTCTTTATGATTTTTTATAGTCTCAGTATCAGATTATTATTAAAATGCTTCATATTCATGTGCAGTGTTTGATCAGTTTGTGGAGCTAATGAGAAAAGAAAAGCAAAGTTCATGATGGAAATCTTGATAAACGGCCCGTATGGAAAGAGTTTGTATTGACTGGGGTACTTGTGTGTCTATGGCTAAGTATTAGTTGTCGCAGGAACATGGAGTACTTTAATAATGAATGTTTTTTTTGAGACCTGTATGCATTACATGTTTTTATGCGTATTTTTTGACCACCATGCCAAGACAGCAAGTCGCCTCTGGACCCAGATGGTTTTTGATTTGCCAAGGCTGACCCAACCGGGTCTGGCTTTGACCGATGTTTTTATGCTTCTTGACCAGTGGCTTAGGGTGTATTGGTGTAAACAAGCTGAGTGGAGCAGAGCTTGTGCTCATCTTAAGCTCTTTTCGAGCCGTCTTTCTAAGATTATGCTCGGGTTGTTTATTATTTTTGTATTAAGTTGTTAGTTTATATATATAAATTATAATTTTTAATCAGTTAGTATATATATATTATTTAGTTATTTTATCACTTTAATATATAATAGTAAACATTTAATGTATCAAATAACAATGAATAAATTGTAGGCTTGTTTAGACTTGTGAGGCTACTCGAGATTGATCAATGAAATTTGGCTCGAGCTTGTTTTAGTTTGACTGGATTTGGGCTTTTAATGTATCTTCGAACTTGTAAATAAATTGTGTCGTCTTCACCTCTAGTATTGCTTGATCGACATTAGTTTGGTGTAGACCAAAGCATTATACCAGGTTTTATCAGGACACCTCTGTTTCCTTGTGTCTTTCTTTTACTAACCATCATATCCAAATCAATCATGAACCCTAAACGTTGCATCCAGGTTGATGTGAAATTGTTAAGAGCCATAATCTTTGATTCCAACTTGATCGTCCATGAACTTGTTTCAACCACTGTTGACCATCTTCGCCATCGTAAGAACAGTAGTGCAACATCACCTTTTGATTCATGTCTTTTAATCAGGTTTCTAAATTTGTTAGTTGTAAGTAGTGTTGTTTTAAATTCGAGATTCTGAAATGCCTTGGTTAAAATTTTTTTAACCGATTTGAAATCAGTACCATTTTTGATTTAGAATCCAATTCATTTTGTTTAATGCGGCTTACAAACATAAAATTTATCTTTCTTATGATGACAATTAATTTTGTTTCCATGAAATTTGGGATCCAAAACATACCATTACAGGTTTTTACATGGGATTGGGATATCATACAAGATTTGTATAGCTTAATCAAATTTATGAAGAATTGCATGACGTCAACATATATATTTTTTTTAATTTTAAATTTTAGTTTAGTTATGTTGTTGATGATAATAAGGTTACTCACAAGCATACCATACTTATTGTAATGATTTAGCTAATATTAACTTTGTAGGGTAAAGTTAAAATACAAAGGACAACAAAAATGAGAAGGGTGAGAAGAAATTCAGTCCATTGATCTTAGATTTGAATGGCTGAGATTAATTTAATAAATTAAAATTGATGAAAATGGCATTAAGGTAATAACCCATATTTGTTGACTTTCTCTCTCCACATGCAAGGCACATGCCAGTTCCTCCATCATTTTAAAATGTCCATAACTTTTTCATACGACATTATTTTTTAAAAAAAAATTCACCATAATAATAAGCGTTTTTTTATCTTTAATATGAGTATCATATTGTTATATAAAAAAAAAAATTAATGGGTTTTTTTAATTGTGTTTTTTTGTTGTTCATTGTGTCATTGTGTAATATGCTGTTTCTATTGTGTTTTACGTTTCAAGTCATTGTGTTATATGTATTCACCATTATGTCTTACGTTTTAGGTAATTGTGTTATACGTATTCACCATTGTGTCTTACGTTTTAGGTCATTGTGTTATACGTATTCACCATTGTGTTTTACGTTTCAAGTTATTGTGTAACATGTATTAAGCATTGTGTTTTATGTATTAGATAAAAAGACACAATGGTGTGCGAAAAGACACAATGACGGAAAAAGACACAATGATAAGCGAAAAAACACAATGGTGTTCGAAAAGACACAATGACGAAAAAAGACACAATGGTGTGCGAAAAGACGCAATGGCGAAAAAAGACACAATGACGAAAACAGACACAATGATAAGCGAAAAGACACAATGGTGTGCGAAAAGACACAATGACGAAAAAAGACACAATGGTAAGCGAAAAGACACAATGGTGTGCGAAAAGACACAATGACGAAAAAAGACACAATGATAAGCGAAAAGACACAATGGTGTGCGAAAAGACACAATGACGAAAAAAGACACAATGGTGTGCGAAAAGACACAATGACGAAAAAAGACACAATGGTGTGCGAAAAGACACAATGACGAAAAAAGAAACAATGATAAACGAAAAGACACAATGGTGTGCGAAAAGACACAATGATGTGATTTTTGTTTTAAATTTTATATAACAAAAATTATACTCATATTAAAGATAAAAAAACGCTTGTTATTATGATGAACTTTTTTTTTTAAAAAATATCATACGAAAAAGTTATAAACGTTCTAAAATGATGGGGGTATTAACATGTGCATTGCATGTGGAGAGAGAAAATGTGTACAATTACCTCTATACCCTTTTTCTTTTGGTCTCACTTGACACATGTCAATTATTTATGGCTTCTCACACTTCTCATTTTTGTTACACTTTGTAGAATAACTTGTACTTATTTTTCCGGCAATAACGGAAAATTTTGTGATTACATACGCTAATGGTCCATAATTAGTAATCTATCCATGAAAGTACGTTTCTTTTTTCTAGGTAAGATATCCTTCCGTAACTATCGACATATAAATATATATAAGCGGTCAATTCGTGTCTTAAAGTGTTTAACATGTTATAAACTAGTGGCGGTCCAATGATTTTGTCCCAATGGGGTCCCATATTTTCGAAGTTCAGAATTTTCACAACCAAAGATTAGAATTTTCGGGTTGCCCGCCGTTCTGGTTGGGACGAGAAATGTAATAAAATACAATATCATAATAAAAAGTTTTATACACCGGTTCCCTTTGCTATTAAATTTTGATGCCAATTTCCAATTGATAATATGCAACTATGGAAGGTTTAAAAGAAGATTATATATGAAAAAAAAACCCAAAAAATGGGTTTAGTTGAAAGAACCCAAATATTAGGTTTCGTGGGAATCGAACCAACAACTTAGGATGGATAGCAAGGGATTTACCACCACATTAAAGTTGATATTGATACTATGAGTTTCATCTACTTATTCTTATAGGGTCCTTGAAAAAAACTAATACCTCGTCTCTAAAATTTTTTTAAAAAACATTGGGTCCCGGGACCCCGATCCACTAAGAGTGGTCCGCCCCTGAAAACGATGTGCTTAACACAAGTATCAAATATGAACACGACTCGTTTCAAATACTGTATTTTTGTATTAACATGTTTTGTTGTATCTTAAACAAGTGCCCAATTAACAGCTCTATATAGTCATATCATTCACTTTTTTTGTTTCTATTTTAAAGCGCCTCGCTGTTTCGTTGAACAATACTGACAGGCATGAGTGATGTTATAATACATGGATAAAATTCAATTTTATAGTAAGGTGACATATTTTTTTTAGTGAAATTGTGCCCCTAATTAATATAGGATGGAAGATTATTTCTATTTGGCGTTCACATTTGATGTTATTAACTAATGTGGATGATTAAGAAACAAACTAAATATATAAATAAATAATTTAACTATATCAAGTAAAAGTAATAAATTTCATTCAAAGAATGCATGAAACACACTCAAAACATTCTTCATAAACTTCTTATGTGTGCTACACATGCACTTTATTTTTATGAAACTAAATTGAAGAAACACGGATCTGACCCTCGGGTATGGGTCCTGGATCAATGATTCTACAGGGTAAAGTACGATAATTACAACTAAGATATGAGTAAAGCTTCCCAAAGTCCAATGACTGGAACCTGCAAAACAGACACCGTGAGTCTCGTTACGGGAAGGACAAGAGGGGGATCTTCCTGTAACCACCCTCTGGCGTGAGAATCAGTAACCTTCGTAAATGAAGAAAGTACTGAAGTAAGCAGACTAAGTGTAGTCAGAATGCAAGTGAGTGAATGAATACCTCATTCCTTTTGACAAGGTATTTATAGCTGAAGGATGTAGGAAGATGATTGGGCCAGCTGTCCTCTTCCAAAAGATCTTTGATAACTTCCTGGACGCGTGTCCTCTTGTGATAGGTTGAGCTATACGTCCCATGTGCATGGGCATAACAACCTGGACACGCGTCGCCCGATGATAGGATGGATTGCACCTGGCCATGTGCACGGTTATAACAAACTGGCCAGGTGTCCTTTATTTATTGGCTGTTCAGTCACGTATTCTCCAAGTAAGAATCATGAACCTTCTTCTAGAGAGTATTTGAGTTCTGACAGCTGTCCCGCTGGCCTTGTCTTCCGGATGGTTAGGCGGATAGATATCCTATCCTACGGATGACTTTTGAGGAAGCCGGGATGCTTCCGCATGTGTTATGAGGACGTTCCTCCTTATTCGTGATATGCGGGTGATCCATGTGTCCCGCGGGTGGTTTATAAGAGGATTCTCTGTAACCCGCGGGTGATACTTAAGGGTATTTGGGTCTTTTTGGTATCCTACCTCTACATAAATAAATAGTAATAGAGGAAAATGCATGCAACTTGTAAATTTAAAAATCAGCTGAAATGCATCTTCTGTGTCTAAGAACCTTCTTTTTTTTCAGGTTCCATTCTTTATTCCATTTTATTCCTATATCTTTTGATATTTTCATTGCATCAGCAGTAGCACCAGCCAGCCCTTTCCTTGTAAACCCTGATGCATATAGCCCTCCTTTTCCCTTCCAATTGTTCGGAAACGATGTTTTCGGTAATCCATTTTCAGCGAAGAATTCATTCTCCAGTATGTTCAAGAGAAAGCGTAAGTTTAAAAATTCGTTTCAAAACTAGGGGTGATATATATAAGGGTGAATGGATACAAGTCATTTTCAGGCGGAACATAAACGTGTCGTGTTCATGTCAACAACTAGATGAATATTCAAGTGTTAACATGTTTAAACTATCTTTTTTTTTTATTTATAAAAATGTGTTTTATCTAAACTTTTTGTAATGGATATAAGTTAAAGTATAAGTAGACATAAGTACATAACTACATTTGTATTTTATGTTCTAAAATCATAATTTTAGAAAATTAATATGCAAAATATATAAGACCCCTATGAATCAAAATGATGACACAAGTGTTAAATTTTAACTCGTAGAGAGCTCACGGTGTTATGTTTTGCATGATATACTCGTCTGCGCTAAGAAGGTTTATTAACCCATCGTGAGGAATACTTAACCATAACCCTCGGACTAACGTGTTATACCTTGAGGGGTGGATTTGTGTTTCTTCACTTACATGAAGCCAAAATGGGACGTTGCTGAAATAGCCAGTTGCTAAGATTACCGAGTCGATCTTGAGGACGACACCACTGACTAGTTCGACTGTATTTCCTGAGAATCTTTTGATTCCAGGCACCACCGCAATGTCACCCGACCGGATTTTCTCAAGTGTTCCAATGTCAAGAAACGGGGTTTTCCCATGGTTGTTTTTGAGTGTTAATGGACCTAAGGCTGGTTGTGTATACCGTAACGCTACATGCTTCCGATCTTGAACCTAGCAGAGGTTAATATTATTTTGTCAACCATCAACAGAGGAAGCCATTTCATCAGCGTCATGGCTAAATCAAATGTGGATTTACCAAACATCTCTCTTGGTAAAACATGAAACTGAAAACATATATGTAAAATAAACAATGAATTAGAATCTTAATTTTTGTAGCTTTAGGGTTTTTGAATGTTAACTTAACTACTTAATTACCGAGCTTCGAACAACCATCGATGGCTTTGCATTATGGTTTGAGAGGTCAAGAGACACTTCCATGCCGGAATTCCCACAACCGACAACCAAAACTTTCTTTCCAGCATTTTTCACACCGGACTTGTAATCTTTTACATGGATTACTTCACCAGAGAAGTCTTTTAAACCTTCTATTTCTGGTATTACCCCCTCGGCATTTTCTCCAGTGGCCACCACAAGCATCTGGCAGGTATACTCCGTCTCAGACCGGATTAACTCGATTGTCGAGACGGTTGTAACCCACCATAGCTAGGTTACAACGTTCGTCATATTTAGCTGATTGAACACACTCGTTGAATTGTGGTTTGATGTCAAAGTGTTTAGCATAGTTTTCAAGGTAAGACACAAATTGTTTCTTTGTAGGGTATTCTAGGTATTCATTAGGGAATGGTATTTTTGGAAGTTGACAAAATTTCTTTGGGAGGTGGAGTTTGAGGCGATCATAGGTGCTTTTTTGCCATAGAGAAGCGATGTAGGTAGATCTTTCGATGACCACAAATGGAATCGTTTGGTCTCTAAGGCCAGCTAAGATGGCTAGCCCAGACGGGCCAGCTACTATTATGACTGGCCCGTTCACCCACACACATTGACGGTCAAGCAAGTTATTTTTTCGTGAAAAGCTAAACATAACTTGGAGATTTCTTGGGAAAATTGATTAATGACTTTGGATGAGAAGAAATAAAGGATGTTGACGTTTCGATACACTAAGATTAAAAGTTAAAGAGTCAGATCATAGCCAAGAGGTTGTGGGTTCTGACCTTGTCTAAGGTAAAATTAAATATTCTGTCGTTCAAAAAAAAAGGTTCACTTCTTGAAAATGTATAATACACTTTTCAATTATAAAGATATGAGCAATATAGATTACTAGTTTTTATCCCCTGTATTACGGGGTCGTTTTATATTATTTTTTTAATATTTATCTATTTTTTGAATTTTTATTTTTTTTATTGTATGAAAGTTAATAATATTCTTATGGTTTGATATTAAATTGTTTCACAAACAAATGAGATGTTATAACCTGATTTAAAAGCTATATGAGTTTGATGAGACCCAAGACATGTTTATTTTTTTTACTATAAAATTGGTTTTCTAATTATAAATAACATATATCTTTTTTAAATAAATTAGATATTAATTTTTAGTATTTCCTACTTTATAGGATTTTTGTATCAAATATTTGGTGAGATTTAATTTAATGAGATATTGTAACCCATTTAAGAAATATATGGGTTTGATAAGACTCATACCCGTAAATTCGGATCAAATACATGAGAAGTCTTCATTTAAAAATCAAGCAAATCCGGTGACTCCAAAAAAGGGGGAGCGACCACATCGCGACACATAGGATTTTTATGTTTTCGTTTATATATATTATTATAGATAGATATAGATTTGACTATGTATAACTTTATCAAATTACTTTTGCGTATATGACACTTGAATCTCACCCGCACGATACTTGTAGAGATATACATTGCATGTAATAATATACTCAAATCGTAATATCATAAATAAATGATATGCGAGTCTAGTTAATTCGAGTAAAATATATTTGCTAATTTAGTAACATCTAAAACGGATTTACAAGCACTACATAGGACGAATTCAACAATCAACATTAATAAAATAAAAATGTTGCAAGTGATAGTAAATCGAAGGATATACATGCTAATGAAGTAAATCCATAGCTAACCATTTTAAGAAGCAAATAAACATATATGTGGAGAAAGTAGAAACAATGCTTAATTAACAACAATAATGGAAGATGTGAATTAAGATTTAAGTGTAACGGTCCCAAATTTAACTAATTCCCTAATTTCAATGTATATGGTCTAATATTATCTCTGCAATTCACTCAAGTGCTAGAACTTGGCTGCATATACAGACAAATCGATCATGTCATTGTTAAGGACAAGTTGACCACTCGCAGGCGCATGAACAGGTGATGGGACGTTTTTTACGGCTGTCACTGTATCTGACTGTACAACTTTTTTCTCTTTTTCGAATTTCCCGTGTGACGTGGCAGTCACTGGTTGGATGATGTTTTTCTCTCTCTACTGTTCATATAGCATTGCATTAATTGCGATTGGTATAAATAGTGGGAGTTATCTTCTATTTGAAGTTTTATCGTCTTTATTCTCTAGCCATGTTTTTGCTTTTCTCTCTGATAAAGTATCAAACTTTCTTATATGTCGAACGTTCAAACAGAGGTTGACGAGATAGAGATTTTATGGGATTATTCTGACTATGAGAAGTTGTTAGAGACTTATGGTATTCCATTAGAGTGGGAACCAGAGTTCCCAGGCCCTGGTTCAATAGCCAGTTTCCCACCTCCTGGGAAAATGGCTTTGTATTCTGATTACTTTGTTCATGGGAACTTCCGTTTACTTATAACGAAATTCCTTGAAAAAGTGTTAACCGTCTATGGGATCCATATATCCTAACTGCATCCACGTGCTATGATGCGAATTCGTCACTACGAGTTCGTATGTATAACACGTGATATTGTACCTCATGCTGACCGACTTCCAGTTTTTTATCGTCTTGTTAATCGTAATGGCTGGTACGTATGTCAAGAAGTTTCCGATCGGCGTATCGGATACGAAGTTGAAAAGCTTTCTACGGACTGGCGGAGCAAATTCTTCTGGATTTCTGAAGACGTTATTCCTTTATCTATGATCCGCCGTCTGGTAAATTCTGCTCTCCCGGATGTTGTGACGGCTGCTCACGAAGGTCGTGACTGGTATCGTATTCTCATGACGGAACCAACACCTATGCGTGCATTGCCAGAGGAAGCCCTAGTGTGGGCAGGCATGAGCCGTTTGTGGCCGTCAGAATTATGGAACCTATTTTTGTGGACCTACATGAACGTAAGTTATTTGTTATCGTGTTTTTTCTTACTCGAGTATTCTTATAGATCAACTTTTATGTTTTCAAGTTGGAGTTCCATGCTTAATGCCCTTTTTGAGGACAAAGGGTGTGTGCGTAAAAGCATCCGCGAGGCGGGGGATCAACACATCCTTGCTAAGACTAAGTCTCGATTCCTTTTTCCAAAAAAGGTTCGGGCTGAGCCTATCACTACGGATGCCACCTTCGAAACAGGTGCGTATGTTTTAAACCCTCCTCCCCTTACTGCTGTTACTTCCGGCGGAACGATTGCCATCTTATCATCTAGTGATGATGATGAAGATGATTCTCGGTTTTCTGCTTCGGGATGAGGAAGAAGATTCTGATGAGGGTGCTTCTGAACTTTCCTTTGTCTCATCTTTATTAGCAGAATTGGAGAAAAAGAGAGCTTTTGCAGCTTCTCAGACGGAGCACACAAATGTGAAGGTTGTGGATACTGAAGCGGGGCCATCGATGAAAAAACGAAAGGTGCACCGTCCCAAGAAACCACAATATAGCCTTTCTGACCGCATTGATACCGTTGAAGGTATGTGTCTCTCTTCAAATACTGTATTCTTTCTATGAGCGTTTGGCTAAGTGTAGCTTTTTATGTAGATCCATTGATCTTTAGTGAGGATATATCTGAGAAGCTACCTACGCCAACTCCTCATATTGAAAAACCATCGTCTCCTTCTCCGAGGGAAGATGCTGAGGTTAATCTAACCACTCCGCCGAGTGGCCTTAATGTAGAAGGTCAATCGACCCTTCCTCCCAGTGAGACTGTTGTGGAAGACAGGGTGCCAACGCCGCCAGCTGATACTGCGACGGAGGAAATTCATACCCAATCTGGACGTGATACTCGTTTTGACTATCTGTTTCAGGCTGGGGGTGGTACTGGCGAGCAGGAAAACAACCCTGTTGTTAATGAGGAGGGTTTTCGGACTGAAGAATCTCCTCCTCGTCCTCCTCCACAACAACATTTTTCTACTCCAACTCGTCTTAAACCTTCGGGTTCCCGTTATTACGGGGATACGGGTCTGGGTAACACACATGAACTGTTTGTCCCTTCATGGGGAATTACTAATGGGTCTCGATTTTCTCGCCCTGGAACTTGCATGGATTTTCTCGAACATTGTATGCCACCTACTGAGATGGCGTATCAACGCGATCTTTCCCGTTATGATTTTCATACCAATGTGGCCTATCACCTGGCCAATGCTTTAGCCGGTAGCCAAGAAGTCCTGAGTGAGTGGCGCACCTTAGGCGGGAAAGTGGGAGAGGCTCGGCGGGCCACTGAGGCTGCCTAGAAAGAGGCTGAGGAGCACCGTATTGCCGCCCAAACTGCTAAGTGGAAGTAGGCTGATGCGGAGAATGCTCTTAAGAGCGAGCTAGATCGTAATGCTAGCTCCGCTCGCCGATGGAAAGAAGCTTGTGAGAAGCAAAATGCCATCCGTGAAGCTAATCGGGCAAAAGCCCAAAAGGACAAAGATGACTTAATCCGTGCTCAGGAAGCCAACTCTGCATTGGAAAATCAAGTGGCCCTTCAGGGTGCCCGAATTCATGATCTTGAGGCGGAGCTGAAGTTGCAAAAAGAGCAGGCCAAACTTAAGGATCAGAGTGCTACTGAAGTTCAAGGTGCCTATGACTCTCTTCTTCAAGCCCATGAGGAAGCTGTCGTGAAATCAAAGGAGTTCCAAACACGGTCAAACGTGCGGAGCAGGACCGTTAATGGTTCCTTACTCGGGGCGTTGATGCTGTAAGTTTTCTATATTACTTGTTATTTTACTCTCGCTTTTTGATACTGGGAACTTAAGTTTTTGTCTTAACAGGTAATCCGCCATATCAAAGGGAGTAAAGAGCTGAATGATAGTTTCGCCAATGTGATGACTGCTTCTTCTTCCCTTGGGCGTGTTGCGGGCTTTCATGAAGGAGTGAGTTACACCCGAAGTAACCGTACATTCAAAGATCATCCGCTTTATGGAGTTGATGTTAAGCAAGCCCGAATTACGCGGGTAAAAGAACATTACGATCTAGTGTTCCCGCTGCAGCACATGCTTCCGGAGTTTGCGTCCGCTGATGACGGCTTACAACTCTTGAAGATCTATCTTGGTGAAGAGTCTGAGGACGATTCTTCGGAAGATACCTCATCAAAGGGTCCAGAAGGTGAAACTTCCACAAATCCGTAGAATGGATTCGTAGGTTTTTGTAACTTGTAACCTTTTCTTTTCTCTTTTTGTAATTATTTTTTGAATAATGAGAAAAAAATCTTATCTTCTGTGAATATCCTTTTGTTCAAAGAAAATATCTTTTTAGAAGATATTTTTGAAATCTTCAATATTTTGAAATATTTGAAAGTTTCGGATAAATATGCTGATGTGGCGGAGGGAGAAATTTCTTGAGGGCAACTGATAAGACGTGTATGACGTCGTTGACAGTCTGGTTGCACTATCTTGAATTTCCCGCCTGACGTGTCAGCCATCTGGTGGTCCGCGGTTTCTCTCTCCTCTGGCACTTAATGGATCGCATTTATTGCGATGGGTATAAGTATGACCCTTGTGATTTCCATTTAAATCTTATCGCTTTCAGATTTCTCTCAAGCAGACAAAACTTTTCATCATTCTCTGAAATTTCTTCCCCTTTTCTGTGATTTCTTAATTTTCTTGAAATTGAAATGGCGAAAGAGAAGAAGAATACCCCTACTATCAGCGACATTGTCGTATGCCTTAAAGAAGAGGACTATAATGACGTCGTTAACGTTTACGGATTAACGACGGAGTGGGAGCCGGAGCGTCCTGCTAGTGGTTCTATCGCCACTAGTCCTCCTCCGAATAAAATGGCTGTCTACGTGGATCATTTTACCACGGGGAACTTCCGGGTTTCGATTACCAAATTTGTCGGATCGGTCTTAACGACTTACGGGATTCATCTGTCCCAGATCCATCCCTTTGGGATGTTGAGGATTCGACATTTTAAGTTTTGTTGCCAAACTCATAACCAAGAACCGACTGTTGGCATGTTTGCCGTTTTTTATAAGATGACTTTTCGCGATGGGTGGTACAGTTTTGCACCCATCGAAAAGAGGACCATCAGAACGGAATGGCTCCGCAGTCTTCACGGCTGGAAGCCCAAATTTTTCTAGATTCATGAGGACGTCATTCCTTCAAAATGACCAAACGCAAGGCGGACGCCCCCATGCCTGTGGTCCCGCTAGTGCCCATAAGGACCAAGCGTGGTATAAAACGCTGACATCTACGTCAACTTCCCTGCGCCCAATTCATGAAGGGGCAATAGTGAGTGCCAAGATGAGCTGCTTGTGGCCATTTCCAAGTCTGGAACCGTATTACAAGGAGACCAACAAGAGTAAGTTTGTTGTTATCTCTGTTTTGTCATTAAGCATTTTCTAACTTTGTTTTTTTTTGTTTTTTTTTGTGTGTAGGTGAAGGTTCCGCCTTTAGTACTTTGTTGGATCGCGAGGGGGTATGATGGTGCGACGTCCAATCGATACGAGGGATGCGCCTTTCCTTGAGCGCACCCGTTATAATTTTATATTCCCCCACAGCTTTCCGCCCGGAACCTAAAGTTTCTGAGGCGATGTATGCCAAAGGTGAGGCATATGTTAAAGATTGTATCCAGAAAGGTGAGGGCATTTTGAAACCCAAACCTATGACTGCTCTTTCTTCTAGCGGAGTGATTGTGCTCTTCTCGTCTAGCGAGGAGTCGTCACTTTGTGAAGAAGTTTGTTCAACTGATTTTAACAGAGCTGGGGACTCATCTGCAGGTCTTACTCGTCAACGTGCTGCGTCCCACCAAATGGCGGAGTAAGACGATGCTACCACTGTAGCAGAAGGTAAGAGACCTGTTGCTGAGGACGTCACTTCTGAGGGTGATCGTCCAGTTGTTGATGCAGGTTCTTCCAAAGTGGCGGGCAAGAGCAAGGTTAATCCCGTAAAGATTATTTCTAAGAAGAACAAATCTAAAAAGACAAACCCTTCCGCCTTGGGAGCGCGCCTGGACCAGCTTGATGCTGAGGATCCTTCGTTAGGTATGCAAAGTTTACCTTACGTTCTCTTTATTTATTTTTGAGTTGGAATATTTCTAACCCACTGTTAATGGTCTTTAATGAATCTGGATAACCTGTCTGAAGGTATTTCCTGTTTAAAGGATTCCCCTGTTCGTCCGCCACCACCGCCTCCTAATACCGCCGAGGACCCGGTAGTTGTGACGGATGATTCGCCTTTGAAGGGTAAGGGGGTCGACACGACTGATCATGCCAAGGTGTCGCCCTCTTATAATGTTCACCGTTTTAGGGATCAAGGGGGGATAAGCACGTTCCCTTATGCTTCCCAAACTTCCCCTACTCATGAAGAGGAAGACCCTACCCCGCATCAACCTAATTGGACCTTACGTCGGGATTCTACATTCCGTGACATGAACACATGTTATGAATTTCTGCGGGAGGGTCTTCCGCATGGTGAAAAGGAAAGACGTCGCCTCAGCGTCCGCCAGGAGTTGCTGAACTCTCGTACTTACTATGTGGCAAATTCTATTTCCACTACCCATGAGATAACCAGAGACTGGCTGGGGATGAATGAAGAATGAGATGAACTGGCGGCCTCTGCTTCTGATGCTAAAGAAGAAGCCCTTAGGGCTATAAACGAAGCTAGAGAAACCGGCCAAGCCCTGGAGGCGGAGAAGGTTGCTCGCTCCGCAGCCGAGGAAGCTAAGGTTGCCCTCCAGGGACAACTGGAAGAACATGCCAAAGCAATGGCTGAACATGCCAAGTTGATTGGGGCTCTGCAGGCTGAATCAGCGGCCAAAGACAAGCGTCTTTCTAATCTTAATGCCAAAAACTGTGACCAAGCTTTGGAGTGCGCTGGTCACAAGATGGAGCTTGTGTGAGCCAAGGCAGACCGAAAATGGCTATTGGCAGAAGCTATTCCCAAGGTACGTATTCTATTATAGCCACAAATAATCTAAGTGTTTAGAGTTATTTACACTAGATGATTTTGACATGTCATTGCTGATGTCCGGGCTAGTGATGAGCTTGGGAATTGTGTTGCTATCCTTCTCAAAGCTTGTACGTCACCAGCCCAGTTGCCTGGTGCACAATGTGCCATTGCTTGAACTTCTACGGGCTTGGGTTCGAACCCGATTTCACTCACTCAAATTTTGGGAAACTGTAACATCCTAAAATTTATAATGTTGAATAAAGGAAGTTATGTTTAGTGATTTCGCGTAATTAATTAAGGTCGGGTAAGGAGCGGACCATGGACTTGGATTAATTGAGATGGGTTAAATGAGAATGGGATCTAAGGGATATAAATATCCCCTAAACCCAAAATATCTTCATTTCCATCTTATCCTTTCACACTTCCAAAACACACACACACCACACACTACAACCGCCGGCCGGCCGGAAGAGAGAAAGGCGGCAGATCCGAGGGAGAGAGAGAGAGATTAGTTGTGATAACGAGTAAACAAGACCCAAACAAGCTCAAAAAGGTATGATTCTTGATCTTTGAAGTTTAAAGATCCGAGCTTTTAGTGTATAAACGACCGAAAATGGTCGGGAAGCGTAGTGGGTGATGTTGGACCGTAACAAGGGTGTTAAAATCGCTCGAAATGTTGGACAGAAACCGAAACAGCGGCTATCTGGGCAACTTCGCCCTCATATGGGCAACTTCGCCTTCAAAGCGATGAACTTCGCCTGCAAGCCAAGTTCGCCTGATGAACTTCGCCTGCAAGCTAAGTTCGCCTGATGGCAACTTCGCTGTAAAGCTAAGTTCGCCTAACTGGCAACTTCGCCTGAAGCTAAGTTCGCCTGATGGCAACTTCGCTGTAAAGCTAAGTTCGCCTGATAACTTCGCCTAGAGCTAAGTTCGCCTGAGGTTTAACTTCGCCTAAAGCCAAGTTCGCCTGATAACTTCGCCTAAAGCCAAGTTCGCCTGATAACTTCGCCTAAAGCTAAGTTCGCCTAAGGTTTAACTTCGCTTAAAGTCAAGTTCGATTAAAAAATAAATTAAAAATCTAATGAAAAATGTGTTAAGACAGTTAATGGAAATAAAATTTTTCCAAGCTGACCTGGCAGCTCGACCCCAGCCAGGGGCTCTGCCCCTTGGACCCTGCTAGGGGCTGCCGCCCCTAGACCCCGCTGCCAGGGGCGCTTCCCCCGGACCCCCGTTCGTTGTGGGTCATATAAAGATAGAAATACATTATGAGAAGTGATAGTTAATTGATACGTATACTTGTTATACAGTCAGCCGTGCACAACTGAAGAAAGGGATTACGATTAACGGTGAACGTAACCGTGTTCAGGTGAGTTTCTAGCCCCATTTATGTGTTACGTTTTCGGGGCTGTGTGCATACTCAATATGTTTGTTAATACACTTATCCTAAGAGATAAGTGTATGCCTTATGTGGATAATGTGAAATGTATGAATGATTGCTTGATGGTACGTGAACGATCTTCGGATATTGCACGTACTGTCAGGTTGTAACGCTATGTATAAGGTAAGTATGTTATGTATGTTTATGTGTATGAACATGATAGGGATAATAGAAGAAAGAAATGATAATGTATGGTTGTATGGTTACGAAAAGGGTACCGAGCCCTAATAATACTCGAGGTATGATGTATGGTTGTATGGTTACGAAAAGGGTACCGAGCCCTACTAATACTCGAGGTATGATGTATGGTTGTATGGTAACGAAGAGGGAATCGAACCCTACTAATATTCGAGAACTAGGGAACCAAACCCTACTAATATTCGAGGAAAGAGGGTACCGAGCCCTAATAATACTCGAGGAAAGAGGGTACCGAGCCCTAATAATACTCGAGGAACGTAGGACGTAATGCTCTTTATAACGTAAGATATGAAAGTAAGTTAATACAAAAGAAAGTAAGAAAGTATGAAAGTAAGAAAGTATGAAAGTATAAAAGTATGAATGAAAGGATATAATTTTATATCCTTTCATAAGAATCAGTCATCTGTTAAAAAACCTGAAAGTGGAAGAGTGAGGAATCCCAAAAGTGAACTACTTTCATGGTAGTACTTCAGTTATTCTTATATAACAGTTTGATTCTTTTGAACTAAAAACTGAAGCTTAGTTATTAAGTATTTTAAACTACATGTTTGTATGGTTTCAGGGTGGAGGCTGAGTCATTGAAGTGTTTATCAGCCAAATATTGTCCTTTAGTTCCTTCTCCAAGGTCAACAATTGCAGTAGCGTTTTGTGCAGATGGCAAAATTCTTGCTTCTACTCAGTATGTTATTGCTTATTAGTAGTCTTTGTTTTCTTCTTTTCAACTTGTAGTTGTTATACTTACTGAAGTCACTTGTTTTTTAATTTGTTAGTGGTGATCATACTGTTAAAATAATTAACTGCCAAACTAGAAAATGTGAAAACGTTCTGACTGGGCATCGCAGAACTCCTTGGGTGGTAAGGCATTAATTCATTAGTCACTATTTATGTTATTGTTAGAATTTGTTATGGTCTTTTTTTCTATTTATGTGCTAATTATGCCTTTACAGGTTAGATTTCATCCATCGCGTTCAGAGATACTTGCAAGTGGAAGTTTGGATCATGAAGTTCGACTTTGGAATGCAAGTACATCAGAATGCATCGGGTCTCGTGATTTTTGTAATCATTAACCATATTTCCTCTCTTCTTTTTCGAGAACAAGTTATATTTTATTAAAGAAAATCCTTTTTTATTGTCATTTGTATAACACAGTTTTCGATATGCATATGTGCATGTTCTTATATATGTGTTCTTGCTTTGTGGCAGACCGCCCTATTGCTTCTATAGCTTTTCATGCTGAAGGAGATTTTCTTGCAGTTGCTGCAGGGCATAAGGTGTTATCGAATTTTATATAAATAGTTATATAAATTATTGAATTTTATAGACATGTTAGAATGCGTTCAAAATTATTAAATTTTATATAGTACAAGAAGTTTGTTATTATAATCATAATCACACCCTTAAGAAAAAGCGATTTAAGAGGTTTTATTCATTAATAATACGCTAGGGGTGACCTGTTCGACCCCTTTCTTTCTAATTCAATTCGACTCATGTACATTTGATTAGATTGACATTAGTTTTATTTCTTTCTTTATTTTTCAGTTGTATTTTTGGCATTACAATAATAGAGGAGAGGCTAACTCACCTGCTATTGTATTGAGGACAAGGCGCTCTCTTCGTGCTGTGCACTTCCATCCACATTCTGCTCCATTTTTGTTAACCGCAGAGGTAAGATTCTTTTCACGAAGGGTCATGTAACAAAATGGGTTAAAACATGCAGTTTTTTGGATCACTCAAAACGGCTCAGGTTGACACAAAACACTTTCTTTGTCCATTTCTCAAAACTGTTTATAAATAAAAGTTCATTATATATGATCAAAAACTTCGTTTTAAAATGTGCGATGCGCTCCAATGCGTCTTAATCCAAAAAGCCAATGCGTGATGCGCACGCATCACATATACATTCCGTTTAGTTTTAAAAAATACTTAAAATTATATTTTAACTCATTAAATTTTAAATGCTAAAAATAAGAGATTAAAGTAAATAAAGTAAAAACTAGCTATAGTACCACCAAAGAAGTCCTATGTATAACCAAAATAAGTTTTTTTTACCAAAGAGGCTTTATGTGTACATGTAGTCTATGTCTAAGGTACAAGTAATCTATGCAGGAATTCACTTTAACTCAGAAATGTGCGCATCAGACTGCATCACGCATTATGCGTTTTAGAGCGCATCATCCTCGCATCATGGAATTGGAGCCTATCGTATCATGCGCTCCTGATGAGCGCATTTTAAAACCAAGATCTCAAAAACTATATTATTACAATATATTGATAATCTGATATTTGACTTGTATTTTAACAGGTTAATGATCTTGACTCTTCCGATTCTACAATGGCACCTGCAACATCTTTGGGTTATTTGCATTATCCTCCTCCATCTGTATATATGGGAAACATGCATTCCATTGATCGTTTAAGTTTAGCTGGAGAGTTACCATTGATGCCTGTACCTCTCTTCTGCTCTCCTCATCCAAATCCTGATTCAACGCCCCACCTACAAATCGCCAGTAGACCCGTTGGCCCGGTCAACACACAATTAGAATCCTCTGATCGACTTCAAGTTCTTGCAAGCGCAACAGAACTGTATGAACAAATTATGGCCTCTAGCATGGATACTTCTGGTGGCGGGCCCACAGACGAGACTAGGCAAGTAATTTTTACAGACCCTGTGTGTTTGGAGTTACCCTTTATGCAAGGATGGTTAGTTGGTCAAAGCCAGGCTGGCACTTCATCGACCACATTGCCATCTGAGTCAGCCGAGGTGCCATATGGTTCAAATGGTGCATCGACATCTGCATCACAATATGATGGTGATTCATTTCCGATAACGAGTCGAATACAGTCTCAACTTTCTGCATCATTAACCGCAACTGCTGCTGCTGAATTACCTTGTACTGTAAAGCTAAGAATTTGGCCTCATGATTTTAAAAACCCGTGTGCATCTCTTAAAGCTGAAAGATGTCGGTTAATAATACCACATGCAGTTCTTTGTAGGTAAGGTTTACAGGCAGTTGAAGTGTATGAACTGAACTATTGTATGGTGAGATGTTGGTTTATGTTGCAAAGTGTTTGAACAGTGAAATGGGGGCCCATTTTTCACCTTGTGGGAGATATTTAGCTGCTTGTGTCGCATGTGTGCTTCCTCAGTTTGAATCCGACCCGGGATTACCAACCCAACTTCTTCAAGAACGGGCTGCAAGTTCGCCAACAAGGCATCCGCTTTCTGCTCGCCAAGTTATGTATGAACTTAGGATATATTCACTTGAGGAAGCAACGTAAGAATCAAATTTCTAAGTTTTTAATATTTTTTATTGTAATCTGAAAAATTATTATCATCTCATGTAGTTTTGGTTCGGTGCTTATATCAAGGCCGATTAGAGCTGCTCATTGTTTAACATCCATTCAGGTTATTTACTTACAAATTTGAATCACTGTCATTAGTCAGATAATCTTATAATAACTTTTAGGGCAAATACTATATAAATTCATATACTTTCTATATTTTCTCATAGAAGTCCCCTATAAAATATTCAACATATTGGTTTTTTATGTGCAAAAAATCATTGAGGGACTTTTACGAGAAAATATAACTATAAAAAATCATTGTGTTTTTGCAGTTTTCGCCCACTTCTGAGCACATATTGCTTGCTTACGGTCGACGTCACAGTTCTCTTCTTAAAAGCATTGTTATTAATGGGGACTCCTCATTATCTATTTACACCGTTCTAGAGGTAAATTCGTATTTAACTTTGCACATATCATCTCTTGAGATCATTATTATGCTAAATTGAAGATCTAGTGTACATGTTCTTTATAAGTTATATGGTTATTTACACTTTGAAATTGGGTTTTAGGTTTATAGGGCCTCAAATATGGAACTTGTGAGTGTGCTTCCAAGCGCAGAAGATGAGGTCAATGTGGCTTGCTTTCATCCTTTTGCTGGTGGTGGTCTTGTTTATGGAACCAAGGTCTGCATGTGGGCCCGCCTCATTTTTAAAAGTGTTTGAAGTCGACCCCTGTTTTGACTCGTGTTAAATATGATTTGTTTCAAATGATGTTTGCAGGAAGGCAAGCTTAGAATTCTTGAGTATGACGGTACTCATGCTACCAGGCCTGATCACTTTTCTGAAGCACAACTACAAGCAGTTGAGGTAGAACCGTAATACAGGTTGTCTGAAATTCTTAATACTTCAGTTATACGTTTTTGTTTTTGAAACCCGTCTTTTCTTCAGTATTGGTCCTGTTACTGGAAGTCTGAAATTAGTTTTTGTTTTTTTAAAGAAAGTAAAAGTAATATCATTAGTTTCCACATAATGATGACTTTTTATGCTTATTTTATTTACTGTTAACATGGAGGGAATATTGTGCATTTTCTTATTGATGTCTGAATTTGTACCTGTTTGATATATTGAGGGTATTATAGTAAAATCGACGGCTTTTCTTCACTTTCTCTCAAACAAGTTTAGCAATTACAAACTTTTTAATTCTGTAGGTGCAAATGATTGAATCTTTTGGTGATATAGTTTTGTATTTGATTATGTTGCAGGTTCAGGCATACGCTTAGGAATGTTAAAAACACCCACAGTGAGATTTCACATCTGAGGTATATTATCATAACCGAATAATTTCTTTTTTACTTTGCATAATTCGGTAGTTAAAATATTCAACTAAAAACACAAACACACAAACACATGTAAAATTATTATAAAACTATAATACATGGTGCTCATTTCTCTTTTATCTTTTAAGTTATGACACTAAGAATTTTTTTTCAAAAATTTTAAAATAAACAGGCCTGGCTCGTTTTTAAGATAAATTTAAACCGACGAATTTCATGTTGCATTACAAAATTCACACTCATAGCGTAAAGATGTGCTTAGACCGTTAGTTAAACACAAAACGCCCCTTTTAATGACGATGAAACGATTGACCTTGTAGGTCAAAGTGAGCACTTTCAGTTTTATATTTGCGGAATCAGCGCCTAGTATTTTGAAGGCAATGCAGATGAAGTCAGGTTCACCGCTTTTTGTTATTTTTTTTACGCCTCACCCATTCTGTGCATTATACAGTGAACAGTAATCACCTTGTTGTATACCTATAAGGTAGTCATTTCTAATGGCTAAAGTTGTATATCATTGACAATACTTGCAATTGTAAACATTTCTTGGTCTTGGTCACTGTTTTAAGTCAAGAACATCCAACTTTTGAGTTTGTGTTCCAAGACACATCAATGAAATGAAAAAGATTGATTTTTCAAGAATGGTTGCATGAACCCATGAGTCATGTGTTTTAGGTCATCCCAGTTTATATTTACTTATGAATATTAGTTGAGTTTAGTGATTTAGACAACTTCAATACATTTTATATACTTCTCTCCCATTATCAATTAACCAACACAGATTTTTATATATTTAGCTCGAGAATAGAATAAGCAAATAAATGAGAATAATCAAAGAGATTTAAAATGAAATTAATTTCCTGTTTAGAATTCATAGTTATAAAAAAAAAGCTAAAAATCAAATAATTAACTTTAATCATGTCAAGAGTTATCACCCATATGGGTAAAAAAAAAAGATACATCATGAATATCCTTAAACAAAGCATTCGTTGAATGCTGAGTGCTTCACCATTCTATACCAAGCAAAAAAACATTAGGAATCAAAAAAGTCGAAAATCGGGCCTGTCCCTACAAAACCAGAATCAAGTGAGTAGTCACCGAACCCCGAGTCAATAGGTGGGTCATCACAAAACCAATGATACTGATGGTCAGCTAACCCACCCACCAATGATGAGTTGTCTGTTGAACCTTGGCCCGTACCGCCATCTTTCAAATTCTGAGCTTCATTACGGGTCAAATCTGAAACAGTCTTACCAGGAGCATGATAACGGTGGCACCGGGTGGGGTATCGAAGGAAATGGTGGGGCCGATTGGTAATGCGTGGCTCCCGGAAACAGGTTAAAGTTTGAATGATTGGAGACTTGAGGTTGTTGATGATTAACAGATGCATTTGGTTGTACAGTACCTAAAGATCTATTGACATTTCCAAAACTGCCCCTAATTGGGTTTTGATTGGCTGTTGGTGTATCCGTAACGACATCTGTTTGCGCAACCGCTCGTGCAACCCTGCCGCATTTGTTCGTGCAACCGCAACTGTCCGTGCAGCCCTAGCTGCATCTCTTCGTGCAACCGCAACTGCTCTTGCAGCCCTAGCCGCCTCTCTTCGTGCAACCGCAACAGTTCGTGCAACCCTAACCGCACCTGTTGGTGCAACATTAACAGCATCTGCTGGTGCCACCCTAACCGCACTAGGTGCTGCCACCCTAACCACACCTGCTCTTTTGAAAACCGGTTTATTAACCGTAGAGCCGAGGTTAAACTTCTGGTGAGTCCTAATTAAAGCTTGAGATGTCGAATCAGGACGTGATTTGTTTCTTGATGTAAATGGGTTGTTTCTCTGGTGTTGAAGGTTAGCCGCGTTTGGAATATGAACCGGAGGTGGTGTGGGTTGAGTTACGGGTTGGGCAATTCTAGAGCCTGGGTTTGGAATGTGAACCGGAGGTGGTGTGGGTTGAGTTACGGGTTGGGCAATTCTAGATCCCGGGTTTGGAATGTGAACCGGAGGTGGTGTGGGTTGAGTTACAGGTTGGGCAATTCTAGATCCCGGGTTTGGAATGTGAACCGGAGGTGGTGTGGGTTGAGTTACGGGTTGGGCAATTCTAGAGCCCGGGTTTGGAATGTGAACCGGAGGTGGTGTGGGTTGAGTTACGGGTTGGGCAATTCTAGAGCCCTGGTTTGGAATATGAACCGGAGGTGGTGTGATTTGAGTTACGGGTTGGGCAATTTTAGAACCGTTTTTGACAGTTTTCCTCTCATTTATCCAAAACTCGTCTTTATCAGTGGCGTGACAATGGTCTGTAGCGGCAGTGCCATTGCCCCAATAGACACATGGAGCAAGCGAGTCACAGACATAACAGTAACACTAAAAAAACAAACAAAGGTCAAAAGAGCTTAATGGTAATAGTGCAATTTGTTTGTCATTATGATAAAAAAAATTCATTTTTCTTATTTTTCATGAAAAGATCACTGTAAAAAGCTAAGTAAATTGGAAGCAGGACTAATTTTTGTATAATAAAGCCCTTGAGTCTGAAAAAAAAAGCCCTTAGAGTCTGTAAAAAAAAAGCTAGTAAGTATAATGACTTGTTACTTCTTAATCGATCAAAATTTTATAAAGTGGCATTCTACATTTTTGCTAAAAAATTATATCAACCAATCTACAGAGTTAACAAATCAATATACACTTTTATATAAAACTACATGCTTTTAGACAACTATAGGGACTTCAATATACAACAATTAGTTTAACGAGTTATTCGTCTACTTTTATAGAAAGGGGAGCTTTAGTATATCAAAAATAACTGTAAGTAATATAAAAGTATATTGATTTTAATTTAACGATATTAACCACGGTTAAAGTAAAAAAATTAGTTAACTTTGAAATAAAATTACCTGCTCACAGTGGCTTTGATTTGGGGTAGTTGAGAATGGGAATTTGATACAAAGATGCCTAGAATGGGGATAATCTCGACATGCAACCTACAAAACAAAAGTGTCTTCATATCATTAGATATTTGATGCCAGTTTTTTTAATACTAATCCTATTTAATATATCAAATCACTCAGAAAATTCAAGAAAGAAGACAAACTATGTTGGTACTTAAATCAATGATATTTGTGAGGGATGTTCTATGCGATGTTCTTAAACGAGCCGGAATTTCGGCTAAAAAGGATGCTCCCGTAAACTTTCTTACGGATCCTCTTGAAGGAAGATCCACATTACAACCGACCGATATTCTTGTTTTTGGGTGGGTAGGGGGAAAACACGCTTGTGTCGACCTCACAGGAGTGTCCCCTCTTGTTGGACTTAGGGGCAATGGGTTTGTAGCAGGTCAGGCAGCATTGAAGGCGGCATCGGGCAAGGTTGCTAAACACGAGAGAGCTTGTTTGGAGAATCAACACGTGTTTGTCCTCTTTGCCTTTGACACTTTTGGTTTCTTAGCTCCGGATGTTGTGGACCTTTTGAACAGAGTTCAGAAAGTCGTGGATAGTAATTTATCGGCCCATAAGAACCGAAACTTTGTTTTTAGTAGGATTGGGTTTGCTATCCAAAAGGGGGTTGCGGCGCAGCTTGTTGCCCGCTTACCTGCCACTTCATTATAAATCGTTTGGTTGTTTTTAATTAATTTAAATTCAATTTCGATTTGTGGTGTTCATTAGGGTTCGATTTGGGATTTTTGTTCTCGTGCGTTTACAAGTTTCAGTTGAGATATTTGGGTTGCGTGGATTTATACAAATTTAGTGGCGACGACTATGATTCAAGTCATGAGAACTTCATTCAAGGCGTGTAGACGTTTTAAGGAATTTTTATCATAAGGTGATTTGGCACATCACAACACTAAATTAATGAAAAGCTAGTACCTTTTGGAAATTTGCCAAAATGTTTCAACATTTGCAACAAAACCACCTAAGCTTTTCTTTTTATTTACTTTTTTTTTAAAATGTTTTTAATTAACTCACGTAAGTAACCAGTTAATCTAACACGTTATAACGCGCGGTGTGAGTTTGGACATTACATGATAAAGAAAAAACCTTTTTGGGTATCTTTTGGTATTTCTTTATACAGAGTGCATGGAAACCAATAAAGTTAAAATTTTTATTTAGAATCACATAAACCCTAACATAATAATAATAATAATAATAAAGATGAAATTAAGGAATGAATGAAAGTGTATCTAACCTGACCCTTTTCACTAACGACAAGGAGGTCATCGGAATCGTCATTGCCGTCACCGGAATTAATATTATTAATATTAACATTATTATGATTGTGAATTAGTAGTAGTTGTTGTTGTTGTTCATTAGGATCATTATCTAGAACCACGCAGTCATTATCATCATCATCATTGGAGGAGTCAACAAGTGATTTGGGTTTGTTACAATCAGCTTCTTCATCGGAACTTAGTTCCACCATCACCACCGTATTGTTCGACATCCCAAAATTTCATCAAAAAGACTGATCGCAGAGAAAAGAAGGCGGTGACGTTAGGATCAAAGAAAAAAACCCTAGGCTGCTTCGCTACGTGGGTTTACAGGCTCACCGACTCACTCGGTCACTACGGACGACGGGTGGAAAGGGAAACGAATACAATGTCACCAATTCAGTTATGTCTTCCAAATCCAATGCAGCTCCAACAGAAAGGGAAACAATAACCCAAGCCCACTCAAAGTGAGTCACCGTCATCCCATTTTATCAGAACTCTCTCGCAAACTAGACATTTTTATTAACTTCAAGCTTAAATAAGTCCTGAAATAAATCTTTGAGGGTCTAGCCAAGATCTAGTTTTATTGCCCAAACCCACTTTCTGGATAAACAAAACCATGCAAGTCAATACCCAAAGAAGCAAAACCATTACTGATCTTTAAGATATTCTGCCAAGCACCACAAATGGAAGATCTTACCATCCACGTATCGAGCAAACGAGTGAATAGCATTAACCCCTTTTACCCACAACAAATCATTATCCGAACGCCATCTTCACCACCATTTTGAAAGTAAAGCTAGATTCATCATTTTCAGACCACCAACACCTAGACCTCCAAAAAGTTCCTCCTAATTTCCTCCAATTCTACAAACCCCCCCCCCCCCCCCCCTTATCTTTTTTGTCTCTGTCATCCTCCTCTAGCTGTACATGCATGAAAAGTAGAAAAGAAAAATAGATTTGTAGCAAAGGCTAATTTATTAACACATAACCTAGCTTGATTGCATATTCTATATATCTAATCTCTAAAACAACCCTGATATACCAAATAAAAAAAATTCGGTTTTTAAGATAAAAATCTCATTAACACAACTTACGATATCTTGATTAAGATAGAAATATATCAATTAATGACGGTAGAGTGAGATTGTTGTTGATAGTGAACATAAAAATTATGAGTTTATGACTCTCAATAGTCATATTATAAATATGAATTATTATTGCCCAATAAGTAACGGTCCGAATTATTAAAATTCAATCGGGCTTTTTTTAAAAAATAATGAAGTATATAAAACTTTTTAAAAGGAAAAAAAGTTAATTAAAAGGTTATTAGTTTTTGGCATTCTATATTCATTTTTAATTTGTAATTTTGTAACAAAATGCATAATAATACATACATGCATATTTCTTTGGCACAATTCCTGTTCATCGTTAATCCATTTGAATGCCAAGCTTTTATCCATGCATGCATTCCAATGATCATGCAAACGTAACAAAAAAAAACCATAGTAATCTCATGATCAAGAAATACTTCACAAACCCTAGTTTGTGTTCATGTTTGTCCTTAATTACAGGTGCATTTAACATCAATCTTTTAATTGCTTCCAATTTTCCTTTTATAATTTTTTTCCTATTTCATTCGCCTTTTGTTTTCGAACAAATCCGAGACATTATTTCATTCGTATGTTTTCAGTTAATATATTGTATGCATGTTCAGGATATTAATTTGTGGAAGAAACCTCAACATGTTATTATTCTCCATGAATCCTTGCAACTTGAGGCAGTATGCATCTGCAGATAATGATTCAAGTTCATTTATGGTGTTTGCATGATCAAACAAGACTATTATTATTATTATTCAATGATATGTTGTGTGGTTTAATGTGAATCACATTAATATTATAAGGGTTTCTCATTAAGCTCTTCTAATTTGAGGATTAGTATATATGACACAAGTGTAGATTATATATATCTTTCTAGAATGACAAGTGTAGGTGCGGGCCATAGACGTTGTAGAAGCGAAATTGTGACATCATTCGATAATCATAATAATAACAATAATAATAATCAAAGCAATGGTTTTCAAAGATTCAAGACTCATATGCAAAGAGCCTTGCACTGGGGTGCTGGTCAGGATCAAGCCTTCTTCAATCCAGAGGTTTTAGCTCATCCGAAACGCCACTGGGGTCAATTTCACTCAAAGCCCTTGGTAATAATATTATTATGATCCTTATTGCTCATAATTTGCCTCAACTTTTTGTTTACATATATAATGTCTGTCCCTTTAGGATACCACAAAGTTTGAAGATACAACCACGCTTTTTGAACATTTTCTTATCGCGGGTATTCATCCAAATGCTAATCTCGAGCCTGTGGAGGATGCATTTGCCAAAAGGAAGAAATGGGAGGCCAAATCTGACAAAGCAGATATTAGGATCATGAATCTTCGATCACCTCCTGTTGCGATGATGGAACCTCAGGTCTGCAGTTCTTGCAATATCTACTTATGCATGTTTTTTTTCGCATAAGTTGAGATTACAATTTTGAATGAAGATAAATGTCTGCAATGTCTTAATGATAAAAAAAATATAGTAGCAGAACATAACTTGAAAGTGTTGTAACTTGTATCTATATAATTGATATAAAATGTGTCTTTTATTTTCTTATTACTTTCAGATACTTTTCAAGTACCCTCCAGGGAAGATGTTACCTATGGGCTTATCAGATTTAGCATCCTTTTGTTTTCCTGAAGGTGTCAAGGTGATGTATTGCTTAACTCCAAGTCTCTTTTATAAATAACTAATGATGGAAATATGATTATGAAGATTATATCATCTTAATAATAGTAATCTGTTTTTATATAACAATGATGTAGGAAGTTTTACGCGTTAAATACATTTCTGGCAACTTTCAACCCGTTTGACCCATTTACTTTCTTCTACTTTTACCATTTGACCTGTTAAAGACATAAACATAACCCGAATCAGCTGTATTTTTCTATAATTTTCTGCTATGACAACGTTTAGACATTTTTCATAAGAACAATGTTGTCTTCCATCAGCGTATATGACTATTATGGCTCTCGTTAGTATATTGTGGTTTTATTTATGATCCGAATGGTATAGATAGGTATTTTTTTCAAAAGAGAATTTTGTGCTTTTTTCAGGCATGTATGCTGACGAAGTCCCCATCGCTAAGTGAACTAAATCAACTCGTGTACGCACAGGTATGGGTATGTGGAAATCATTTCTATTTCCTCATATTAAAAATATTTTTTTTTAAATTATGTTAACATTCTTTTATTGTATTTCATGAACAGAACCACTTAAGCAGAGATGACTTATCATTTATATTTTCACTCAAGGCAAGTTGTATTTAGTTTTGATATCTGGTTGGTTTATCACTAGGCTTCCATTACAAGAACTCAAATAATATCTCTCTTTTCATACCATATAAAACCTTGTCGATATATTAACGCCGAAAACAGACAACATGCCAATGTACTTTAAAACCTTTTTTACTATGTGTTTGAAACAGATATATCAGTTACTATATATATAGGCTTTACTTTGTATATAATAAATCTGTATCGATGCAGGTGGCGGACAGTGCAACTCTTTATGGTGTTTGCTTACACACACAAGAATTTGTTCAAAGACCACCCGGGATGCTTGGTGTTGCATCATCCCTTCCAAGAGTACCGGGACATGGCAGTCGGTTTTTAATTACCGCACCTCGTTGTTACTGTTTATTGACAAGAGTGCCCTTCTTTGATCTGCATTATGAGATGCTAAACAGGCTAGTTTTTTACCACCTTCGTTCATATCGAAACTTTATAGGTGGCATTTTTGACCAATGCCCGGGTCAATTCGGGCTATATGCTTATTATTTATAAAAAAAAGTTTTATTTTATAATATAATAACTTGTAAATTAGCTTATGTAATATTTAAACTGTTTGGTATTTGAAATATTATATTATTAAAAAATTATTTTAACTTTTTATAATTATTCGACGACCAAATATGATTAAAAAGTTTATTTTAGTGGAAATTTTAGTCATATTTGACACAATTATATTAATAAAACAATATTGTACCAAATAATTTCCCGTTTTGACCCGTGAGAATTTTGTCACCTCGAGAAAGCATGTCGAATTTTAACTACCAGGCTGTAAATGCATGTGATTTTGCTGCAGTCTTGTTGCACAAGAACGTCTGAATCGAATAACGCAGTTTGTTAGTGAAGTGAGCCTTGATCATATTCCTTCATCACCTAAACTAAATAACCAAGATGATGAGCGTGGCAGTCCACATAAGCACCGGCCGTGGATGGATTCTGCAATACCAGTTGATGGGACACTAGCCCTTTCGCCTACTTCTTCTGCAAATTCACCTTCAAAACGCGAGTGTTATGGAAAAATGCATGGTGATCATGATGGCATTCGCAAGGCCAGTATTAATGCATGTGTTGTTCCTGTTAAAGGCTCACTAGAACGCATTCGCAGCTCTGGACCGCTCTTCAGGTTAGCAAACTTCATTCTGCTTTTTTTTTATCTATTAACGGGTCAGATAAAAAGAATAGCTATGTAGGAAACACATCAAACGGGTCAAAAGTCACACAAAGACTTCTACAGTTGATTACTTTTCAGTTAATATTATAACTTTTCAGTTGTTAAAAACCATGTTCTTGTGTTTAACCAGTTCAGTGAGAGGCGTTGTGACAGAAGATGAAGATGGAGTACTTTCCTGCAGCGATAAATACGCCTCTGATAAAACGATTATGGAATGGGCTAAGGTATGTTGACTTTCTTGCTTAAACATTATCAAGTTTTTTTCTTAATTAATAATTAATTATGCCAAGTGTTTGGTGATGGCAGGAAAATAAAAATGAAATGTTACAGATAGTTTGCGGTTATCACGCTTTGCCAGTTCCATCATATGGAGGCAAAGTACATTTCAAGCCACTCGAGCATCTACACGCGATTGAATATTATAGAATCGCTTTTGCCTTTGAAGAAAATCCCAATGCTGATATGTCAATGATTCCTGATAAGGTAAAGCGTCTTGTTAACGCGTTGTTCAGATTCACTCGTGCTGACGTGTCGTGTTTGACCAGGTCAAATTCAAACTTGCTGCGATTGAGGAAGCTGTCTCGTTATCAAACTGGACAACTATTACACTCTGTAGAGCTCTTTCTCTTCAAAATGTAAATGCTTACATAGAACTATAATCATCTTAATTACAACTGTTATATACGGGAATAATGGAATATAATCATGTCAGGTTTTAATATTGATTGCTGCGGTGCTTTTGGAGAAACAAGTTATCATCACGTCTCCAAATCTGGTAATCTTTTTTCTGAAAACTATTGATGAATACTAGTTAATGATTGTTATTTCAAACTTATTAATTGCTAGTTGTTACATATGTAGGGTGTGTTATCAGCCACAGTGTTATCTCTTATTCCTATGATTCTTCCATTTGAATGGCAGAGCCTGTTCCTTCCAGTAAGTCTCTTTTTAATTCATAAAATCTTCTAAATTGTTTTAATTTAATGATTTGTATTTTTATTATAATTGTTTTCATTTTTCAGGTTCTTCCAAGGAAAATGTTTGATTTTCTTGACGCCCCGGTTCCCTTTGTTGTAAGTTTCATAGCACGATTCAGTAAGATTGTTTAGGAATATATATGAAGTTGGGTGGATTTTAAATAAGAATAATATTTTGAACAGCATCTTTGTGTTTTGTACTTGTTGTGCAGGTTGGGATACTACATAAACCAACTGATTACAAGATGAAATCTAGTAACCTTGTTCATGTTAATTTGGCTGATGACCAGGTATAAAATTTAAATAAGGAAGAAGTATATTAAATTTACCTGACACGTTAACTATTTGCGGCAGGTTGAGATGTCCTCCTTGCCAGCACTTCCTAAGCAAAGAGAACTGATGACCAGACTCGGGCCACTTCATGCTAGACTATCAAGTGACAAAGTTGCTGCTAAAAAGCATCCGGTATACAAGTGCAATAAATGGCAGGTCATTTTCTTTTGCGCCCGCCTTATGTATCACATTTAAAGCAATTGATATAACTATTTATGCAGCTCGTACACTTGTTTCTCAACTTATAATCCCATTTGTATATTAGTGAAATACGCACATCAAAGTTGATTTTAAAGTATTAATTAACAAGTGGGATGATAAGTAAAGTACGATATTGTGACACAGATTGATGCTGCAACGCAATTCTTAGCTGGCGTGAGACAGCATTTGGAGTACCTTTGTTCAAACTTGTCCAGCCATGCAATGACTGGCATGCAATACGATAATGTACGAGTAAAATAACCCAACTCTTAACTCTGAATTATAATGGTTACTCAACCATTGATGGCTACTTGCATGATCCTTAAGGTGTTGTATCTGCAGGTTCCTGTACTTATCAAGGAAAGCTATATTGATTCATTCGCTTATAGAGACCGCCAATTTGTCAGGGTACCATCATTCTTCCTTAGTCTTAATTAACTCGTTCAATCATGTTCTTTAGCCTATTAGTTCTTTAGATATTGTGTAGCTACCTCAATTGCAAATTGTGGGAGTTCTGAAAATTTCTAGTTTTGCAGGAATTTGTAGATACACAGATGTTCTCGGTTCTATCAGACACTCGACTATCTAGACCTGAGTATTAATTATGGCCCTGTGCGATGGGTTTATTGTTGTTGAGTTTTATATGTTAACAATTGAATACTAAGCTTTTTGTAAGTATCTAATTGGGAATGCTAATAATACAACACTTTTCACCACCATTTTGGTCTGTAAGTTGGTGTGTCATGTATGTATTTATGTCATGTATATGGAGGCGTTTGGGTGTTTAAATCGAAACGGACTGTTTATGATTATTTACAGGTACAGCATATAAAGAATTTGAGAAGAGGTTTCGTTAAGGAAAACAAAGTCTTAACATATAATTTTACCTAATCACTGACATAATTGTAATTTGTACTAAATTAGAGGTGTCTTGATAGTGAAAAGCAACTCTCCAATCTCAATGAAAGATCAAGGAGTGTACGTAAAGTTGACTCGCTAACATACACACAAACCAGTACACACCCAGTGTTATCCAAGACTGTTTTATGTACTCGCATGCCTAAACAAGAGGTTTTAAATATAAAACATGTAGTGTAAGTTAAGTACATGATACAAATTCAAAACAGCCTTCCATTCGTTTGGTATGAATCACAAACATCTTTTGGCGATGAAGGATCAGTCAAAGAACTATAAATGTTTTAAAACATATCTGCATAAAAAATGAAAAATTAATGAGAATATCCGCCTAACAGTATAGATTTTGTAACCATCCTTAACACATTAATAACATTACAAGTTCGAAAGATTATTTCATTTCCAACCAACCCCCTAAAACCATGGAATAAAAAGGCTTACCTAGATCACTTATCTTCGTCCTCAGAATCAGACTTTGCAAAAACAGGCTTAGGTTGAGTCTCAGCATAAGCTGGAGCAATGAACTTTGGATCTTTTTCTGCCACGTCAGCATACTTCAATATAGCTTCTCTTGGATCTTCATACATCCATGTTTCTTTAATCATCCCACCTTGCTGTAATACCAATTAAAACATTAGTACTTTCACAAAGAAGGTGCAAATAATCACAAGTTCATGAATAAACAATCAAAAAACTAAAAGTCAATACCTTGAGAAGATACTGAGTCAACAAACTTCCTTTAGTCACACCGACCCTACCACCAAACCCGGGACCGTTCATTGGAGCCTCAGGTTTATGAGACTTGAGTGGATCTTTCAAGATCTTCTCACGTTGACGTTTAAGGCTCGGTTGGTCTCTAAATAACGGAAGCGCATGCGGGTTGTGAATCACAGGCTCAGCCTGGAAATCATCAATAGACTTTTTCCTAGGTGCACGCGCAACACACACAAGCGCACCCCTTGTACTCAGTGTAGGGTCATACAATATGTGGGTCCCGCCTTGGTGTTTATCACCCACAGTTGCAAAAATCTACAAACATACATGTGTTTTAGTACAAAATCGCAAACATCATCAATAAAGTATAGACTACTTTCTGTATTTTGTCATAGAAGTCCCTTGACAAATATTTAAACATTAAAAGTCCCTCAACATATTGAATTTGGACACGACACGCGGCAAGGCAAAGTTTGTTTAATGCTCATCTTTTCTTTTCCATTTTAATTCAATAATAATCTTTCGAATACAATATAAAGTAATAATACACGAGTATGGATTGGATGGCGTATGTCACAATAAAATGAAAAACTAAAATCATAAAAGATGGTTTTTATGATCTTAAAATCATTAAAACAAATGAATTCTATCGCTATTGTAATGTAATTTGTCATATAACGTTTCATGTTTTCATCCAATCATGATTTTTTTATTCAAATTTAACATGTTAAGGAACTTTTACAATAAAAGTGAAAGGTATGTTGGTTTTTTAATGCACAAAAAATTGTCAACAAATTGTTACAAGAAAAAGACAGAAAGTATGTTGGATTTTTATGGTAATTGCTCTAACATATAATAATTTAAATAAGATTCGGTGCAAAGTACCTGATTAAGTTTTGGGTGCCAAGAACACTGCACAACACTCGAAGTTGGTGATATACCTACTTTCGATACAATCTCAAGCTTTTGTCTATCAAATATACATAACAACCCGCCAGTTGTACTATCCCTTTCAACAGATGTACCCGTTAATATTAGTTGTTCATCGGGACTAAACGCCACATTAGTTTGTGCATAGTGATTTGGAAGGTCTTCAAATGACTTTAGTGACGTTTTCATTTGCCGTAAATCCCAAACCTAATACACACAACAAGTTATAAGTAAAATAATAACAGATTGTTGGATAAAAGGTAAACAGTTCCAAACTTAAGACATACGCATTGTTACCTTTAATGAACCATCAAAACTTCTGGAGAGTAATATTCGTCCATCACTAGAAAATTTAAGACCGGTGATTTCATCTGAGTGACCATTGGCTACATAAATGTCTGGTCTACTTCCCCACCCAGGCTTTATACTCCATATCTATATGTAAATATAAACTATTTTATAAAACTATCTTTCCATAAATATATAAATAACAATAATCGAAAAACGCTGCAAAATACCTGTATAGACCCATCACCAATACCACCTGCAATTGACTTCCCTTCACGATCCCAAGCACACGTGGTAACAGGAACCCTTCCAGGCCTTGCAAGTTTAGGTTTTATCACCTATAATATAGACAAAATTATAATCACAATCAGCTATATCATTTCTTTTCGTAATGCCAGATGTTACAGTAGTGACTCATTTCTTATGAATGGGTTGACTCTAGTGGTGTTTAAAATTTGAATCAGACTTGAAAAACTCAATAATCAAATCGAACATGAATTTGTGAACTTCTATTCGAAATTCGAATTCAAAATATGCATTTTATATTCAAATACTAAATCTGTAAAATTCTTAATCCCAAACCAGTAATCAGCTTTATGTTTCTCTATTTAATTTCTAATGCAATTAGTTCGCTGATTTGCTTAATGGTGTGCTAATTGATTTTGGTTTCTAAAGCAGTTTGTCAACTAAAGAGTGTTCAAGTGTTCGAATCGGACTTGAAAACCTCAAAATTCGATTCGATTCGAGTTCAGTAATCAAATCTCAAATCCAACTTCAAAATTCCAAAATATGATTAATTCGAGTACTCAAAATTCGACTCGCTGAACAAACCCTAGTCAATTCAGGTTATGTTTTAAAGTTCTAAATAGTAAAATGATATAAAAAAAGGTAAAATACCTGCTTTTGAGAATTGAAGTCATTAACATCCCATATACGTAATGAACCATCTTCGGATGAGGTTAAAATGGTCTCTTTTGTCTTTGGATGCCATTCTCCACATGTCAATCCAGTTATGTGGCCTTTTGTATTCTTTAGATCGCGAATATACATATCACCTTTTATAAACTCTCCCAGTGTCAATCCATCACGATCATATATCTGAAATCACCAACAAAGAAGTAGATAATTGAGCTCAAATTGGACCCTTTTTAGCTAATTTGTTAGTTTGATGTACCTTAGCTTGTGCAGATCCGGTAACACATAAAAATCGATCAGCACTAGGGCTCCAGCTTATGCTACGAACTTGGTGTCCTTCAGCGGGTTCGATTTGTCTAAATGATTGCAGACGAGCATTCATTCCTTGAAAATCATACATACGAAGTGTGTAATCATAGCTTCCAGAAAGAACCCTTGATCCAGAATGGTCAATTGCTAGAGCAGAAACAACCTGCAATTTTAGGGTCAGCAATCCAATATAATCAGATTTTAGAAAGAACGAATGCCAAACTTGAATCACTTTAAATAGCCTGATTGATACTAGTTGCAACAGATCAGAGCTGATGGATCACCATTTTACTAAGATAAACATTAGAGCTGTAAACGAACCAAACGTCCGGCGGAAAGTTTGTTTACATTTGCTTGTTTAATAAACGAACTAACATGAACAAATGTCGCTTTTGTGAACGTTCGATAAGGTGTTTGTTTATGTGTGTTTGTTCATGCGTCTATATGTTTATGTTTGTTCATTAAAAGCTTTTAAACTTTTGATACAGTTGAGTTTTTATTATTTAATTACTAACTTAACTCACTAACTAACCTAAATTCAATCCTCGGGCCAAATGTTAACGAAGAAACACGAACAAATTCATATCCTCTAATGACCACAAAACAAACAATTGCCTAACTTCATTTCATTAATGGCCATATATATTATATAAAATGCAGCAGATTCTAAATGAACTATACCTTGGTGTGACCTTTGAGAACAATCTCGTTAGTGAGAGGTATCCGGTGTCGATTTTCCGGCTCGTCATCGTCTGAGAACTCCTCGTCGCTATCGAAAGCGGCGGGGGGAGGGCGTGGTGGGCCGATAACTGGCTCATCGTCATTATCATTATCATTATCAGAATCAGCAGGAGGCGGTGGAGGTCTAGGAGGCCCAATCATCGCATCATCATCATCATCTTCTCTGTCAACAGACGGCGGAGGTCGAGGCGGACCAATTGTCACGTCATCATCAATCGGAGTGCTAGGTTTAGGGTTTTTACGGAGGGAGTTTAACCAGGAGGATGATAATGAAGGAAAAGGCGTATTATTATTATTATTATTGTTGTTGTTGTTACTGGTAGAGTCATTGGTGGTCTGACGGCGAGTGGCGTTGTGGATTGATTCGATTGGGGTTTGGGATTTGGATTTCTTGCCGAAGGATAGAGGAAAATGAGCCCTAATTCCCTCCTCATCCTCCATTGATTATTATTATTATTATTTTGATTTTGATGGAACTAAACTACTAGTGGTGTTGTGTTTGTGTGAAACAAGTATTATCGGTGAGGTCGGTCCTGCACTTTAATATTTCCTTTTTCAACCTAATTCGACTCGGGTAACCGGGGCGTTCCTCGTATTCGTCTTTGATTGTTCGGTTCCATCAAGTGCACAACCGTCATTACATCGGGTATTGATTTTGGGTTGGTGAAGTCTAGATTCTAGAAGAAAAGGGCGATTGTGATTGCAACGGTCTAATGTCATTGAATCCTTAAATTAATAATATTTTTTTTATAAAGAAAACATATAAATGAATAGGGATGAGATCCGGACCGTACCGGTACCGACCGGCCCCGGTCCTAAAAATCGCGAATTCTTGGTAACGGTACCGATACCGAAATATTCGGGTCGGTACCGGTATTGAAAGTAAAAATTCGGGAAATACCGGTCCCGTACCATACGGGTACCGAAACTCAAAAATTTTGTACGGTACAAAATCGGTACCGATTTCGGTACCGGTGCCGATTTTGCGCATCCCTACACATAGGGCTGTAAACAAACCCAACGAACACGAACAAGGCCTTGTTTGTGTTCGTTCGTTAGGGAAATAATGTGTTCACGAACACTTATCGAACGAGATTTTATGTTCGTGTTCGTTCATTAAGGAAATTAATGTGTTCATGAACAGTTCACAAACACAAATAAAATTGACAGAGCCTGGAGATTAAGACCGATGTATTTATCAATGTGAATAATGAAAGCATGTAAACGAATTCATGAACGAACACGAACAAGGGCATGTTTGTGTTCGTTCATTTAACTTTAAAGGAACACGAACACTTAATCGAACAAATATTTATGTTCATGTTCATTTATTTAAAAAATGAATATATGTGTTCGTTTCTAAATGAATATAACTGAACAAAGATAAATAAACATTTATGATCACAAACAAACATAAATGAAACACTTAAATGAACACAAATTAACAAATATAAAACTTTAAGTATATGACTCATCCAAATAATATTTAATTATAATTTATTAACACATAAACAAACATAAATAAACAGACAGAAACGAACATAAAAGAACGTTCATGAACATAAATGAATGAAACATACACTTTTCTTCAATTTTTTGACACCAAACATACACTTTTTGCTACTATATTTATACCATCTTTTACATGTTTTTCTACAATAGATACGTAAAATGGAATCGAGAAAAAAAAAACGAGAACCAATTCAACGGATTATACATTAACGGTATTATTTGTGTTTTCTTTAAGTTCTTAAATTTTAAATTTATTGATATTGTTAAAACTATATACTAACGTGCACGGGCTAGTGGAGTGGCCGATGTTAATGTGAACTAAGGCATTAAACTATACCAAACATTTAGAAGAAGCATGCTCCCCCGGCTATATGCATGGGAGGTTTGAAGAACCATGATACATGAGAGTCTCATCTATGGGCGATGAGTTTTCCCGTCAATTCAAAACAAAACGGAAATCATCTAATTCCAACAACTACACATGTTTTGTGGACCCTTTCAAGACCACTACCGACCTTAACGAAGACTCAACCCCGACACAAAAAGGGAAAAAAAACGGTTGAGTCATCAAAAGATACTAATGTGGGATATCATCCTACAAGCTAATGATTCTGTCTTCTAAAAGAGAAAACAAACAATAAAAGAGAAGAAAGATGAAAATTTAATGACTTTACATTTGCAACTCGGGAGGCTACCAATGTGGGTTGTATGAACCGGGCTGTACACTTATTTAACCATAAAGATGCTGGAATTAATGCTTAACCCAAAACGAAAAGTAGCGAAACACTGTGGATGGGATTGTGATTTAAATATATAGAGTTTTTTTTATTTTAATTGTGGATTAATGATTTTTTTTTTGTAATTTAAATTAATGAAATTGATGTCTTTCAATTTATTTTATACGCTAATTTTGTGTGTGTTAAACAAAAACTATCTTTCAATTTATTTTTGATAAATTTAGTTTTATATTAAAATGAAATACAAAAGTTCATAAATTTCCACACCTCTTTTAAATCTTCGTAAACCTTCTACTTTTGAGGTGACAATCTTTCTTTGATCAATTTCATTCTATATTCACCTACAAATCTATACACACCCGTTTAAAGTGTACCCACACCAATGGGGTTTTCCACTCGTTTGGATGACATGTAATGGGGTGGATGGGAAGATCACATACGAGGATTGTTACGGGGCACAAATCCGGTTGAATGGAACATAAAAACAAAAAGGAAACCAAATAAAGAAGTTTTACACGTATCGTTATAAAACTATAAGTTAAAATTATTTACATATATCATGGAATCGCCGATTGGAATCTTGAATATGAGCAACTATTGTGTTCTTAACCCGAGCGGTGGTAAAACCCGTTGAGGCAGTAAGTCGACGCGAATTTGGTCGATATCGGTTACGTGTATTATTGTATTGTACCGAAACTAATACGGAAAATAAAACAAAAAAAGTTATAAAAATTGAGGTGGACCAATGGGGTAGCGCCGGTCGTTAAAACTCGAGCGTTGGTAACACCACTGTTGATCCCGATCGTTGGCAAAACACGCATTGAGGCGGCGAACTGATGCGAATTTAGTATTATCGTGGCACTCATACAGCGTATAGCTTCTGATACGAAAAATAACATGTTAAAACAATGTTTATCAAACCACTAGAACCCGGACATTGCGGCAATGAATTGACGTGAATTCAATGGGTATCAGATAAGTTTGTTACGGTATCGGTTATAAATCCAGATAATAAGTTTGACAAATTAATATATTTAAACAAACAAAAATAATTAAAAAAAAAATCAATTGAAAGAAAGGATGTCTCACATTAAAAAAAAAAATTAATCACCAACAATTATTGCCATGGAATTGAGCCTCGAACCTGCACACCTTCCTCTTCTCTGATCTAATATTTCATAGGCATTAAGAAACAAACAACCACCACCATACCATATTGAGTCATATTTTTCCTCCTTATTCCCTCACGTGATTTACTTTCTAAAAATATGTAACTTTGACACTGCTTACTGTTAGCCCTTTTTTGTTCTCTCCATATACATGGAACTTTCCTTCAGTACTTATTGTTCCTTTGTAAGTTTGTTTTGATTAAGAGAGAAAATATCAAATACAAGATAAATTTTTTGTGCTATCATATTTTAGATTAGGGGTGTCCAAAATACCATAACCCGATTAACCCGACCCGAACCCGTATAAGCAAATTCGGGTTGGGTTAAATCGGGTTAAAAAGTATTAATCGGGTTATTCGGGTTCGAATTGTTAATATGGTCGGGTTTCGGGTTCATTTTTGGGAAAAAGTCGGGTTTCGGGTTAACCCGAATAACCCGATTAATGGCAATACTTAACTTTATATACAATGATTAAAAGGTGAAAGAAGCACTATAAAGGCAATAATGTTTCATTTATGTTGTGTTCATTAAATAAACGAACGAGCATGAACACATATTTCACTCGTTCATCTATGTTTGTGAATATTTGTTTATGATCGTTCATTTAAGTTTGTTTACATTCGTTCATGTTCGTTTACATATTAATAGAAAATTATTAAATATTATTTGCATTTAGTAATTATATCATCCTAATATGTTTTATATTTGTTTGTGTTTATTTAAATGCGTTCATTTATGTTTGTTAATGTATCTTTGCGTTCGTTAATGTATGTACATATATGTTCATTTATTTTCGTGAATTCTTCGTTTAGATTTTAAATGAATAATCATGAACACAAATATTTGTTCGATTAAGTGTTCTTGTTCATTAAAAGTTAAATGAAAGATTATGGACGCCTTTGTTCATATTCGTTCGGTTCATTTACAGGTTTATATGTGAAATTATAAGATAATTACTTGTAAAAGAAACTGAAAATTAAGTGGAATGAGAAATTTTGCAACCAACAAGTTACAAACACATAAAACAACTTAAAATTATAAAGTAACATGGTTAACCCGATTAACCCGACTAACCCGACCCGAAAAACCCGAATAACCCAAACCTGACTAACCCGAACCTTAATAGAGTCGGGCTGCGGGTTAGATATTTTTTAAGGAAAACCCGACTAACCCGACCCGGTTAACCCGAAACCCGTTCGGGTTGACCCGATTAACACCCCTATTTTAGATACCAAGACATCACAATTGATGGTAGACCAAAATGATTTACCTAAAAACAAAACAAAACAAATAAAATATTCAAAAAAATTCTTTTATGGCACCAAACCTCTTAATTATACTATACTAGTCAGGTGCTCGCGCGATACAACATGAAACACATGAACGTTATCAATGTCAGTACGTTCCTCGCAACAATACGTGCATATCCCAATGATGGTATGTGCGTGACGTGACATCAGACACGTAACTGGTGTCGGTAATCGCGTCACACAACGCCTACACGCGAGTAATTTGGTACGCATAAACAAGGTTATCCACGCAACTAATGGCTGAACGTGCGTAACTGGTGACGAAAATCAAGAAGCAAAGATGAAATGCACAGTAATTTCAAGTAGACCACTTTTTAATCCAACCCGTTTGGACGCGAAACCCATTCCAACCATACATCGTTTTAACCCAAATCTCGTTTTGTCCAGGCCTCTTTTGACATGAACCCATCGAGAACCGAACCAAATTAACCATTTTTTGTATCGACATATTCTAACCATAATTTTTTATGACCCATGAGTCGAACATGTCCGACCTTTTGCCGGTATCAATTGATAATCACGTAACATGTTAAATTAAAGATACATTTTGTAGTTAATTTTGGAGTTTTGTCGGCACTATAGCAATATGTTACTCAAATTAAAAATAATAAAATGCTCGTTTTTATAGTGTAATTTAAAAAAAATATATATTAACGTGTGAAAAAATTATGGCCGTTTAAAAGTCGTGGGGGTAGTTTGTTTAGAATAAAGAGTAAATGTGTAATTATTATATAAATCAACAAAAACTAATTGAAGTTGAAAGACTACAATTGTAATTTATTTTTGACAAAGTTGAAGTTAACTGATCATTATATGGTTAAAGACAAAAGTGCTCTTATAATCTTATAATTTGATGCATTATATGTTGTACAAGTTGCATTATAGGTTGGACCTCTTAAAAGTTAAGAGTTCTTGCCATTCTTTTTATATATAGTATAGATATAGATATTGACATAGATAAATATATATAACAAGTCTTATTACCCGCGCGTTGCCGCGGTAAAGTCTGTTAAAAGAGTGTTGTTTATTGCAATTGTTTTTGTAGTATGCGCTGCAACATAACATAGTTCCTGATCGAGCTGGGTTGACCCAGAAAAATTCATAACAATAGCCAAAAAGAATCAAGGACTTTTAAGTGGTTTTCATAAGATTACTAAAAGTAAAAATAAAAAAATCAAGGACTTATAATTGTTTCCTACACAGCCTAATCTGCAATGAATTTCTTTTCTCCATGAATCCTTTGACACTGGCTGGTTGTGACAAAAGCAAATCCGCGGATCAACGCCTATAGCTTTGGCTAATGATGGATCAAGAGCATGTTCAGCATCAACAAAAAAAAGATAATATCAATGATATGACAATCTCACATTCATTATTGACATAATTTATCCTCTTATTCATCATACATATCCGTAGGTTATTGATAAAACCTATAATCTCTCATCTAATTCATGATAGCTATCAATGGGTAATGGATCAAAACAATTATGACAAATGTTGTATATATAGAGATTTTTTTTATTTGTAAATTTGAGATTCTAAACTTTTAATTTTTTGTACTATATATTTTATTTTCTTTTTACCTTTAATTTTGTTTAGTTCTTTAAATAACGGACTTTATTTATTTTGTTTATTTAACAAATCCCGTGTAATACACGGATTTAAAAGCTAGTATTTTATATATAAATTTGTTATTAAACAAAATGTTACGAAATGACTCTTTAGTGGTATGGTTTATAAAAACAAGTGTTTCATGTTCAAATGTTGAGAGTGACTAGTTTTTTAAAGTTTTAGAGGCAAATAATTTTTTTCTTGCCAGTGCACTGAGTTTTAAAGTTCGTGACACGTTCTTTTATATCATTTACAAACACACTTCACCGAACTCAAACAAGAAAACCCCATTCTTTTACATGTTCGGTTTCTTTTCATTTAGAATGTGATCGGCCATTGAGCAAGTGGTGGAGTAGAAGGGAGAGAATTGGTGTTCGGTGTGATCTATGTTCAATCCATGTCACCGTCATTTAGTTATGACGGCACCAAGTGATGATGGGAGACTAGACGAGCAGGAGACGTCATTAGTTTTATCCTTGAACTGAACGGAGTTTACCTCCTCACACCATCATGCCTTTGGGCGAGTGTTCACGGGTAAATGAGGGGTTTTTGGTTTTTCCCAAATCAAAGGACTAGTGTTCCCCGATGTAATGAATTTAGTAACGTCACATGCTCCAAAAGAAAAGGTTGAACGAGTCATTGGCAGGCCAATTGATGAGATCATTTAACACACAGATAAGCCGTGAGTGTTTGTAGTTAACCCCATTGTCATTATACAGAAAAACCCATTACAAACCATCAAGAAAATGTAAGCTTTTTGTGACTACTGTATTTCAATCTTTTTGTGGATGCACGTAAGGTGTTTGATGAAATGTCTGACTGGGTATTTGGTGACAGGGAGAATGGATTGAGTGACAAGGATAATGGGTTGGGTCTGAAGGCAATGGATGCAGAACAACTGAGAGAAAATGCACACAAAATGGTAGATTTCATTGCTGATTATTACAAGAACATTGAGACTTACCCTGTTCTTAGCCAAGTTGAGGTACCTACTTCAAACTTAATGTTTTAAATCTGTTGTCGATTGAATTATACTTTACAGCAGTATTAAAGTTGATTTGGACTTGAAAAAATGATTTGTAGATTGAAATATCTCTCTAGGCTTATTTGCCGGTCAGTGGCGGATACAAGATTTTTTTTTTAAATGAAAATGTTCAGTTCGTGTGTTGGATCTTGGTTTTAAAAGACGCGCCTGAGATGTGTGGCATACTGGAAAACGCCTCATGGCTTATGTGTTTCTATAGTATGTAAAACAGATGAGAGAGACGCAACCTCTGGTTGTAAATAAAGCTTATTTAGTTGTACATTGAGCAACGCGTCGCGCTTTCTTAAACCAAGTGTTAGTTACTTGCATAACAGATAACGAAACAAGTATTGATGCTATGTAACAAATATTTAGGAGCCTAAAATGGCTGTTTGGTTGGTTTAATGTAGCAAGGTAATGCATGTTTGATTGGCCTGTTGGAAATTGGAACGAATGAGATAATAAGTAATATAAAGTTTTATCTCCACTTTATACGTTATATTTAACAAAAGTTACTAAATTTTTCAATGTAAAACTAACACGAGTAAAGATAATAAGAACTAATTAGAACCTCATATATATATCATGATTAAAAGACACATTTTCTAGTTAATTTTGGAGAATAAAAGGTAACTTGATTAAAGATTTAAAATTCCTTTTTTAAATTTTTTTTGTTATCAAATATTACACAAATCAAAGTATGTTAGATTGTAACTCTTAACACCTTTTCATTCCATTTTTTCTTTGATATAAAAGTTGTTAATTTACCAGCCAGGATATTTACAAAAACTTCTTCCTGATTCTGCACCACTGCACCCTGAGCCCTTGCAAGCACTTCTTCAAGGTCAGACCATCTCATGATAACAATTATCCCATTACAGCAATTACAAACATCCAAACACCTAATGTTTTTCTGTTACAGATGTCGAGACAAAGATATTACCAGGAGTTACCCACTGGCAAAGCCCGGATTACTTTGCATATTTTCCCTCAAACAGCAGTGTTGCAGGCTTTCTTGGAGAAATGCTTAGTGCTGGAATCAACATGGTGGGATTTAGCTGGATAACTTCTCCTGCTGCAACAGAACTTGAAATGATTGTTCTTGATTGGCTTGCTAATTTACTCAACCTTCCTCACGATTTCCTTTCAAAGGGTAACTAATACTTTGTTATTCAGTTCTGTTTGATTAATTTAGTCATATAAGAGGTTGGTATCGGTTCGTTACGATACCGCTGCGGTACTGGTAAGTGGCACCCGGTATGACAACCGAATCTCAAAAAGATATCAACATGTGTTTAACATTGATCAAAAACCATAGAAACGGATAACTTCGTGATATGCCCAAAAGGATATTGACATGTGTTTTACATCGATCGAAAACCATAAAAACGAATACCGGCGGTATCGGTCCGGTTCATCACAAAATTTATACTAGAATGTCAAGAAAAACAGTTTAAACACTCCTGCGTATTTAGCATTTTTAATCAATCAAAATTTAAAAATAAAAACTCTGTGACTAGACTTCAAAGTAGAAAAAAATTGTGGTCAATTTATAAAACAATGAAAACTATACTAATTTAAATTTCTAATTAACCTCTGCGGCCAAACTTTTAAACACACAAATTATGTGGTTAATTTATAAAATATGAAAACTATACTAATTTAAATTTAAAAAAAAATCTGTGGCCACAAAATTTTGGGGTCAATTCAAAAAAAATGAAAAACTTTACTATTTATAGCACAAATCCACATACACCAATATTAATATAGATTGTAGTTATACCATTATTTTGTGTGTGATTAGACATATAAAAAGTTGGTTAATTATAGGGCCAGGTGGCGGTGCTATTCAAGGGACAGCAAGTGAAGCCATTCTTGTTGTGCTTTTGGCTGCTAGAGATAAAGTTTTGAGAGAGGTTGGTAAGGATGGGCTTGGAAGGCTTGTGGTTTATGGTTCTGATCAAACTCACGCGTCGTTACAGAAGGCGTGTCAAGTATGTTTCTTTTCTTTTTTTTTCTACGTTATCGTATTATTATTCTCAAAATGATTTTACTTTTGAAGTGATGTATTTTATATGGTAGATAGCAGGAATTCATGCAGAGAATTTGAGGCTGCTAAAAACAGAAAGCTGCAATGGATATTCTCTCTCTCCTGAATCACTCACCGAAGCAATCTCACATGACATTGCCTCTGGTTTAATCCCTCTTTTCTTTTGTGCTACAGTAAGAAACAATAACACTCTTATATTATTAACCTTTTCATTTATATGAAAATTATGGTTCTGTATATGATGTTTAACACATGGATTAAACTAATATACACAGGTAGGTACTACATCATCAACAGCTGTGGATCCTTTGCTTGCACTCGGAAAGATTACAAAGGTAACACACACACATAAGTTATATACATTTTGTGTTGTATGTATATTAAATGAAGCTGTCTAGGTTAACTGTTTGACAGAAATATGGAATATGGTTTCATGTGGATGCTGCTTATGCAGGAAGTGCTTGTATTTGCCCTGAATATCGTCATCATTTGAATGGCATAGAAGAAGCCGATTCGTTTAACATGAATTGCCACAAATGGTTTTTAACCAACTTTGACTGTTCAGCACTATGGATAAAGGTTTGTGTGGACCTTAATTTTAATTTCATAAATTATTCTTACAAAACATATCATCTAAAATAACGATCCGATCTTTTTCTCATCTAAACAGGACCGAAGTGCCCTAATCCAATCTCTGTCAACAAATCCCGAGTATTTAAAGAATAAAGTAAGCATATCCATCCTACGCATTAGCATAAAATTTTCTAGAAACTTATTATATGTTGTTGTACATCAGGCTTCTCAAGGTAGTACAGTTATAGATTACAAAGATTGGCAAATTCCTCTTGGACGCAGATTTAGGTAAGAACTATTCACTATTCAGTTTTCATGTTAATGGTAAAATGGTAAAAGAGTATGTTTCGTGTTTAGGGTAACCTCTGTAATTTTCATTTGTGTATTGTTTCGTAGATCTCTGAAATTATGGATGGTATTAAGGCTGTATGGGGTTGAAAATCTTCAGTCTTACATTAGAAACCATATCAAATTAGCTCAACAATTTGAAGATTTTGTTGTTCAAGACTCCAGGTTTGAGGTAAGACTAGATTTTTTGTCTTTTATTATTATTATTATTATTATTTTATGTTTGCAAGATAAATTTACCTATTTGCTCACCATCATCATCATTACAAATAAAATGAAGTCATATTTTCTTAATTAAGGGCAATATTTTGTATGAAAACTGAAAACAAATGAATAAGATTGTTTAACAACTTGTAATTATGACAATGAGTAAGTTGGTGTTCCCATTTAAATATTGTAAGTTTATGAACATGATAACTCTATTTTCTTAGAAGAAAACTGTTTTCCATGAACGTTCCCATTTTCAGGTCGTTGCTACCCGGACATTTTCATTAGTTTGCTTTCGTTTTCTACCTGCCAACAAAACCGAAGAATATGTCAACAAAGTCAACCGTGATCTCTTGGATGCGGTCAACTCATCCGGGAAGATCTTCATCTCTCATACGGTATAATTCTTCCTTTTGTAGAGAGATTCAAATCTATTTGTTTCTACATGGTTGTTTCGAATGTGCAAATGATATTTGAATAATTCTATTGCTAATTGAGCAACCGCGTAAAAACTTAAAAAGAAGTGTTTGCTAAAAAGAAATGGTTAAACTAGTCAAAGGGTTTAAAAGTCATCCATACCATAACATAATTAAGTGCTTACGGCCGCCTAAATTTCTTGTAACCGTTTTGTAATAGTATTAAGTATAATTCTTCATGAAATTAGAAAAAGAATAGACAAGAAAGTTTTGACCGTCAACACAACTCGACTCATTTTGCAGGTTCTGTCTGGTAAATACGTGTTAAGGTTCGTTGTAGGAGCTCCATTAACAGAAGAGAGACATATTATTGCAGCTTGGAAACTTTTACAAGAAGCCGCCTCTTCTCTTTTGGAGAACTAACTTTCATGGAAGACACAAATAATTATTTCTTTATTTTGTTGCTGCAAAAGCAAACCCATTTATACAATTTATTGGGAGCCTTAAGTAATTGATATGTGTAACATGTGTTTAAAAGGCATTATTAAGTTGGTAGGTTGTCTTTAAGATATAAACTTGCATTCTGAAAATAAGCCTTCAAAAATAAATGGAAACACATATTGTAATTATGTGTTGCATACTAGAATTAATATTTTTAGTACTGAACTTGGAATGTTTTATCATTTTGTATGATGGCTGAATCAATAATATTATTTTGTAAATTCTTTTGCTTGTTTATTTTTAAAATGTTGATATAGGTGGTAAGTTTAGTACATTTTTATAAGTCACTACGATTAGACCATGTGTAGTCGTAAAGTTCCACATCCAGGGGTTATGCGCCACGTGACGCCCAGTCAGAGTTATGGTTTTGTACAAAAACAGGCTGTAGTCATAACTCTCCACATCAAGGGGTTATGCGCCACGTGGCGCACAGTCATTATAATTTTATTTTATTTTTAAATAATAATTCATTTAAATAAATTAACATAAAATTAAAAATTACATTAAACTTCCAAATAAAAATTACATTAAACTAAATTAAAAAAAAATACATCAAATTAAAATAAAAAAACATAAATAATACTAATAAAACTAAAACTCATTTATATTTTTCTAAAATTTTCGCTCGTCGATTGGCTTTTAGAGATTGGACTATCGGGTCGTCTTCGGATAGCTCGTTTGATAAAATCTCGATGTCTTTGTCCATCTCATTCCTTCGAAGTAGGTCGACGGCGTCCAAATTTACTTGAAGTCGTTGGGTTCCAAGTTGGTGTAAATCTTGGAGTCGATAGTTCATTAATTGGAATTGGCTTTCCAATTCGGGATTCGAACCCGTTGCCGACGACGAACCGGCCCCTTTCCCCTTTCCTTTGCCTTTGGTTCTTCTACCCCCCGGCCGAGGCATGTCGGTAGTATTCACGGGGTCATTATCGCTTAAGTTGAAGTTTCGAGCGTTGGAACGGGGCGTGTCTGGATCAACCGAAGATGATGTTTTAGACTTTTTTTTACGCAGACCACCTTCGCCTTCGGCTTCGGCATCCAACACCAAGCCCCATTTTGGGTGAAATCTCAAGAGGTCTTTCCAAATGCCAAAGTAGTTGAAGGTCCCGCCGACCTTATGTTGAAACTCAACCAACGCGTTATCCATGACTTCCGCGTCCGAGACACCGCTACTCCTAGTTCGATTCATCCGAGAGAAAACCGTATGGAAAGCCATGCATTTGGTGTTTATGTCGCCCCATTTCGACAGCAACGAATCTTTTTCTCGACGCGAGTCCCCGCCAAGGTTGTGAAACCTCTCTATAATTTTGTGCCAAAATACCCGCATTTTTTGATAGTTCGCTAAAAAAATAAAAACATTACAAGTTTAATGTTTGTTATAAGAAATTTTTAAAAAATATATATGCATTTTAAAAACCTACCGCATTTGGCATCTTCCGATATTTGGCACCAAGCACGAGCACATAGTACGCACTCGTCGATACTCCACGATATCACCGTCTTTTTAACCCGAGGTTCGCCGGCGGGCTTCTTTGCGTGTTTTTTCGAACGTCCGCGTTGGCTCGAACCGCCCTCGGGTTGTGTCTCCGGCACGAACTCGACCTCGGGTTGGGTCTCCGGGGCGGGTTGGGAACCCGAACCCGCAAAAATGTTTGTCAATGGGTTTTGGAAACCGGGCACCGCATTTGGAATAGAGTTTTGTAGAAGTGCAAAGTACGCGGCCATTTGCGGGTCATACATTTGCGGGACGGGTACGGTTGACGTCGGGGCGGTAGATTGGTTCGGTTATGGATTTTGGTTGGCTTGACGGGCATATTGACCGAAACCGAGAATATTTTGGTTGTTGTTTGGAAACATGATGGTAGAAATATTAGTGTAAAAGATATAAATATTTGTGTAAATTGGTAGATTGGAAGGAATGTGTTAAAAAATATGAGTTTGGTTTGTTTATATAGTATAAATATAATAATTATTTTTTTTTAAAACTCCAACGGCTCCAAACCAACGGTTACTTTTTTTGATTCTCGTGCCATTCTCGCGTTTTAGATACAACGTGTAAAAAAAATTTCAACATAACGCGGGGGGGGGGGGGGGGGGGGCGGTGTACCCCTGCGTTTTCACCCAAAACGCTAGCCACAACGCACCATTACACATGGTCTTATACGTTAAAAAAATTGACACCATTAAAGATATTTATTTAATAACATAATTACAATTCATGTCAAGCTCAATATATATTTTGAGTTGTGTTTACCAAATTCTGCTCTGCTCTCTCATCAGTAAACACAAAGCATAAACTACAATTATTTTAAGTTTAAATAAGAAAAAAGAAAAGGAAATATATTATGCTTTTCAAAAAAAACCAAGAAGCAAAACGACTCTGCTGGGGATCGAACCCAGAATCCTTGTTGTTAGCTTTAGATGAATAATCTAGTTAACATAAATAATGGTATGACCTTTTTATTTTTTTAATAGAATTCTCATTTCTAAATATTTTATAATTTTATTAGGTCATCTATAAAGCTTTACTTACTCTTTATTAACTCGTTAATACTTTTTGTTAACTCCTTGGCTTCTTTGATAATATTTTACCCTTTGATGATTTTATTCTTTTCTTTACTGACCCTTATTGACCTGATAATAACAGTATTTTGATTATATTAAAACTCTAATAAACAAACATATGGTAATTAAAATCTCATTTATATAGTAAGATTCAGGACATGTGAGATGAGGATATGTATTTTTCTCAATTCATGAGATGTGATAAAAGAATAGAAAGATAAAAAAGATGAAAAAGTTACAAACCGACAAGAAAGTATCTAACATAGACACCATGAAAAATTACAAACGAAAAAGTAGAAACAATAAGATATCATTATATCATGTAACTCACCCAAAAATTGGTCACCAGACATTTTTGTAACTTAACTAGGCTTAGGCTTGATAAATGGAAACTTTAACTAAAATAAACATTTGGCACATGATCTAATGGTTTAGTGGTATGTTGTTTGTTTCCGACAGAAGTGACGTGGATTCAAATTCTTACAAATGAATGGATTTTAAATATCAAATACCGATAAACATTCTCAAAATGTTACACCACCCAACTTAAAAGGCTTTGCCTAATCTACATCTCAAATTTATGCTTTCTGAACAAGCAGAAAGTTAAGGGAGGTCGAACTAAGTATATGGAATTGAATGACTGTAAGAGTACCCATGATCTTCGAGTATATGGTATGTCAAACGATATAAGGCCTACTAAAACAAGAATAAGCCTGATTTCTAGAATAAAGAACTTGATGTTCGAGCTATAATTACACGCTAAGTATACTAAAAACATCATACAATATCACACGTGTGAAAGGAATAGTCACATGTGTATCAACAACCCACCCCAAGACGATGATCAGACATACCTTAATAGAAGTTAGTTAAGTTATTCATTCTGAATCGTTATAATTTGTTACCACATCTTTTGGTGAGTCCAACGGTAAACCACTATAAATAGTTAAATACAACAAAAAAGAATTATTAAAACATTACAAACCACATGAAGCTTTATTTTGAACTTGAAATGAATAATAGATAAAAAATGAACTGCCGGCTGTGGGATTTGAACCCACGCTCTTTCGGACCAGAGCCTAAATCTGGCGCCTGACAACTCGGCCAAACCGTCTTTATGTTTTTATTACTCATGGTATTACTAGTTTTTCTGTAGTTCATTAGGTTATCCAGCTTAACGTTTTAAGCAAGCATCTATAGTGATTTGAAGCCTGAAATTGCATAATTTGCATCCGGTTGCCAAGTTGAATTGAACCCAGGTAAATAATATCTTTTCGTTACTTGAATTTACTTGTAGGGTCTTCAATTCAATTTATTTGGATTCTGATATTAATAAATTAGGGTTACTTTGACATCCGAATTCAGTTGTGCGTGCTATTCTCAATTGGGTTTACTTACAATTGATTTCAAGATTGAGAATTAGTGTTATCTTATTAAAATTAATACAGATTAATAGCTAGACTTCACTTCAGTTATATGTAATTGGGATGTTTTGCTGTAATGCCCATAGTAGGCCTGTAAACAAACCGAACGTTCGGTGAACACGTTCGACGGGAAGTTCGTTTATGTTCGTTTATTTAATAAACGAACGAACATGAACACAAAATTTGTGTTCGTTTAATTAAATGAACGAACATGAACACATGTTTCGTTCGTTCATTTATGTTCATAAACGTTCGTTTATGTATTAATAGAAAATAATTGAATATTATCTGGATATGTCATCTGCTTAAAGGTTTTATATTTGTTAATTTGTGTTCATTTATGTGTTTTCAGATTTATGTTTGTTTGTGTTCATTCACATTGGTTCATATATGTTTATTTATGTTCGTTTATCTTTGTTTAGATTTTAAACAAACGAACACAAATGTCCATTTTTAAATAAACGCACATTAACATAAATATTTGTTCGATTAATTATAAAGTTAAATGAACGAACACGAATATGCCCTTGTTCGTGTTCATTTGATTCATTTACGGGCTTTCAATATTCACATTGATGAATACATCGGTCTTATTCTCTAGCCTTTGCCGATTTTATTTGTGTTCGTTTGTGTTCGTGAACCGTGCGTGAACACATTAATTTTCTTAATGAACGAACACGAACATAAAATCTCGTTCGGTAAGTGTTCGTGAACACAATATTTTCTTAACGAACGAACATGAACAAAGCCTTGTTCGTGTTCGATCGGTTCGTTTACAGCCCTACCCATAAGGTGTTTGATGTTTTGTCTACCTGTTCTATTTTCATTCTATTAGGCTTAATTAACAAATGTAAAGGTAAAGGATTTAGGATTTCGGGTGATCGATTTCTTGATTATGCTGTTATACAACTTTAACACATTGTTCTATAACAAAACTTATGTGTCTAAATGTTAATTCCATGATCGAAATTCTTTCTTAAATTTTTACTGTTGTAATTTTAAAACAGGTGAAAAGGCTATTATTGTGTTGCTAAATTTCTAGAGTTGAGGGCAATGGCGGGTACACCCATGTTGCCGCCCAACATGGTGGATGGAAATCCTGCAGCAGCAGCGGCCCCACCGACACCTGGGACCGACATGACGGGAATATGCTTCCGAGATCAGTTGTGGTTAAACACGTATCCACTCGACCGCAATCTTGTCTTTGATTATTTTGCCCTCTCTCCTTTCTATGATTACACTTGCAACAATGAACAGCTCAGGATGCGTTCCATTCATCCTTTAGATCTTTCCCATCTTTCGTAAGTTATAATATTATTAATTGTATATGAAGTAGATTGCGATTATTAATGACAGCCGATGTTATAGTAAAATGACAGGAATAGAGTTCATGGTGAGTGAAGTTATGGAGCCTCACTTGTTTGTGATGCGTAAGCAAAAGAGGGACGGTCCCGAGAAGGTGACCCCAATGCTAACGTATTATGTGCTTGATGGTTCAATATATCAAGCACCACAGCTTTGCAATGTCTTTGCAGCTCGTGTTGTACGTACTATTTCGTTGTTTGTAGTGTTAGTTCATATAAAGTATTGCATTGCAATATGTTGTGTGGTTTAATCTGGTTGCATGTACAGGGACGCGCATTATATTATATATCAAAGGCTTTTACAACTGCAGCCTCAAAGCTGGAGAAAGTTGGGTATGGTAAGTATTCTTGTCAGATCCAGAAATCATTTTCGTCCGTTTTTTTACTTTTAATAAATAGTAAATGTATTAAATATCATTGATGAGTATTATGCAGTGGATCCTGAGGATGAGAGCACGTCTATTGAACCAAAGGCTGCTAAGGAGACTATTGACGTTAAGGAAGTCAAACGAGTTGACCATATTCTTGCCTCCTTACAACGCAAGGTAAACCGTGCCTTTTTTATACTTATATTTCTGCTTTCAATACTTCATAGGTCAACTAGCTAAATGTCAAACAGGTCGAATTGTTTATATTCATATGCTTTCAATATGTTCTATTAAACTGAACTTTGCATACAGCTTCCGGCTGCGCCACCACCACCGCCATTCCCCGAGGGTTACACACCACCATCAACCGCAGAAGGAGAACAGGGCCCTGAAACCGAGCAAGCAGAGCCTTTGGTTGACCCCATTCTTGACCAAGGCCCAGCTAAAAGAATCAAGTATGCTTAATCATGGTTACTGTAGTATTGAACAAGGTTATGGTCTCTACTTGTAATGTAAGATTTTGTTTTGTATTGATTAACTATGAGCTTTTGTTGATTAACCTATAGTAAAGTAACTTTGGATCCAATGTCAACTCATTTTTTTCTTTCATTAATTAATTTTCTTTATCAGTAGATGAGTAAAAACATACTGGAACAATGGTCATTGTGAATTCATTAGCTTAAAACGATAATGTCCATAAACATTCTTGTTGTCTTTCCATCCTGCAGCACAGAATCAATACTTTGATAACTGGTAACCCTCATTTTCGATGTTTATTTTTATAGAATCTCCGCTCAGTGACGTCTTAACATGATATCTATTAGTCTAATTATTATGACAAAGTAACTTGACAAAATCACAAATTTTGTCTTTTAGAAATATTCAATATTATGGAACGGGTTCTCTAGACTTTTGGTTACTATTCTTTATATGTATTTTAGTCTTGCTTTTAGTCTTCTTCGCTAACAGATGTTAAAATGTATTGTATATTTTTTAAGCTCAAAAACTTTTATCAACTAAAAAGAATAATATTATGTTTAAATTGTTGAATGTTGGTATACTAGCTTGAACGTCCCAATAAACAATGCGCCATGACTATGACATAATAAACGTTTGAACTTTAAAAGAATAAAAAACATCTATAAGGTACAATATGACATAATAATAAACGTTTGAACTGTTTTTATAAAAAGGTATATCATCTATGAAGTACAAGGTGCGTAGTAAAGAGTCTATTTGGTGTAAAAACAAACAGCATATGGGGAGAGGATCTCTAAGTCAAATGGGGGTTGTTGTTCATGTCTAAGATCCAAAGCTACCATAGAAGATTGTACGGTTAAAAGATTTCGGGCAATAGCATATTAGTATCAGAAATTGATCTTTCTTACCTTTCCACCAAGCCATCATATCAAATTGTCTGGGATTTGATTGTATACGTACCGGATAAAAAGTCTCTTCCATCATACCTTGTGAGTCATGAATTCGCTACTTGGAGTGTTACCCCATTGTCGTTTAGTACTTTTATTCACTAAAGTATTATACAAGTTAAGCATAGGATCACGGGCCTCACGGCTATTACTTCAACTTTTTGAAGATGTTTGATATTGTACCACGTTTTCTAGATAAATGCCAAGCATACTTGATAAATGTTGGATAAATTTATTTTTGTTGAACCATGAAATGCATCATTTGCTCCCAAACCACGTGAAAGCTATAAACCCACAAATTTACATAATTTGTCATCGACGCTTGAGTTATTACTTCTTTCAACACTTTGCAACAATTTGGCTTTTCAAAGTCGTGTTGGACCTCTTTTCATTTCATATAAATCATAGTTGTTCGAACCGCCACAGACCCACTTGAAGAGGAACCACCATTTGAGAGATCTTTTTTTGAACGTTTAAGAGGAAAAGTGAATTTTTCTTTTATAGAAAGAAAGGATATAAATTTATTATTATTCGTTGAAGGAGAAAAGGGGAAATGAATTAATTAATAATTCCGTGAATGTGGTCTGGTTTGGAAATTATTATTATTATTATTATTATTAGAGTTAAGTGTTATTTTTAGTACATATGGTTTGACCAACTACGCAATTTTAGTAACTATTTTTTATTTTGTGCAAATGGCTACATCAATTTCAGTAAACTTGCATTTTAGTACTTCTTTTCTAACCCCGTCTATTTTTTCCGTTAAGTCAAGGATAATTTGGTAACTTCGTTATTATCTTTGTTTTTTTCTTTTATTTTAAACGCTTATATATATATATATATCTTGTAAACCCTAGATCCCCAAATCATAACATCAAAATCCAAATCCTAAATCCCCATATATCGTAAAAATTCAAACCCTATGATGATATGGAGAAAGGGTTTAGGAATTTAGGATATGGATTTTGATGTTATGATTTGGGGATTTAGGTTTTACAATATATAAGCATTTAAAATAAAAGAAAAAAAACAAAGAAAATAACGAATTTACCAAATTATCCCTGACTTAACGGAAAAAAATAGACGGGGTTAGAAAAAAAGTACTAAAAAAGCAAGTTTTTTGAAATTAGGGTAACCATTTACACAAAATAAAAAATAAACACTAAAGTTGCATAGTTGACCGAACCATAGGTACTAAAATGACAGATCAATCTTCTTCTTCTTATTATTATTATTATTATTATTATTATTGTTGTTGAGTGACTCCTACTTATAAATAGCCCCCCACTGCACTGCACTGCACTGCACTACACATATCTCCACATCACCCTTTCATTTCTATTAATTTTTCCACCGTCCATCCATCTCAACTCAACGGCTAGTTTTACTTATTTGCTTCGTCTTTTATTTGATTTCATTTGATTTGATTCAGTTGCTTGCTTGCTGCTACCAGATTTCATTACATTATTATTATAATTATTATTATTTACTTCCATGGACCATTACAAGTACGTGCTTGCTAATCCCCCTTTTTACTCTTATTTCATTATTATTATTATTATTTTAAAAACGAATGTAAGTTGATTGATTGTCCCAATTTTACCTTCGTTTCATTTCATTTCATGTTTCATCGATTGATTTGTGCATACGTTCACTAGCCTGGCCGACTCGGCTATGTTAGTCGGTTTATTTATATGTACATACCGAGACGAGCTATTTGGACAGCCCTAGTGCATATGAACTTCTGGATTAATGACGACTCATTTTTCTAGTTTAATTTTGTGATGGATATATAGATCTTGATTTTTTGCCTTAGCTTTAAATTACGATTTATTATTATGTTCATCCATTACTAAATGCATATACTCCACCAATTTATTACACAAATCAAGGAATTAATTGCTATATCATGTATTCAATTCTTTATAGTTAGTGCCTGATCCTAATTTGGTTATGTGTTGGTCGTCTAATGCTGTTATTGAATTATCTGTGATATGAATTCTAGCAATGGAATGTGCGACTGGAAAGACGATGATTACAGTCTTCTACTAGGCGAGACTCTTTTTATCTGTTACACGCAATTTTAATTATAATATTGTTTGTGTGTTGTTCATTAATTCATATCTATTGCTAAATGGATTACAAACAGATGCATCTAATAGCCTCTGGAACGATGATGATCTTTCGTACATGTTGGATGAAACAACCACCCCTGTGAAGTCTTGCGAGGATTTGTCGTATACTGGTAGTTTGCATATATTATTATTATTATTATCATTATCATTATTGTTCTTGTTATTATTATTATTATTATTATCATCATTATTATTCTTGTTATTTAACCGAACTGGTCAACTAGAATACATAGACAAGGGGCTAGAGCCATCTTCCAGATCAAAGAGACGCCGTGTGCTGCATTTTGATGATGAAGTTTTGGATGCTGATGTTCTTCAACTTTGTGATGAGGATTTTTCATCTGACTTTTTAAAGTCCAAGGTTCAAACTCAGTTCGTTTATATTAAGTATGAATATTTTGTAGTCCTTGTTTAACCACACGCGTTTTGTTATCTTGTTTAGGAGAATGAAGACTCGTTAGATGCGGCTTTTGATGACATGGCACAATGGGTGTCTGGATTTGCTGGTTTGACTCTTGAATCTTGAAAATTATTGTTAAGTGATGAAGCAATGTTTGTTTGATTTGAAAGTGAGTAATAATTTTTGTTTTCAGATGATACGCGCGTATCTGCATCTGGTTCGGATCAATCTTCATGTGACTGGCTACCCGATTGCTTTCCTAATGATATGTATGTTTTGTTTCTACGTTTATGTTATAATTTGGTATCTTTATTCACATAAATGATTGGTTCGATTCAATATTTTGAGTATAGGAATGTATCTAGATTATCTGACATCCAGATGCATCATGCAGGTATTTGCACATTTAAACATTTAAATGCTCTATTTTGTTTGATGAATTATATTCAACATTTTTGTGTTTAGTTGCTGTTATAGATTCAAGTAATACACAAACCGAGTATGGAGGTAATAATATGGTTCCAGAGCACCACACCCCTATTTGTCGAAACATCATTTCTGAAGGTTTGTCTACTCAAGTTATATAATTATTTTTATTATGCAAGTTTAAATTGTTATATTTAATTTAAACTTCTTATTGTTTTCTCAATAATCAATTTTCTTACAACAATAAGCTGATGATTGACTCATGAAAATTGAAATCAGATCATTCAATCTTGCAATGCATAGGGAAAAAGTCTTTGATGAAGACACCAACAAAGATGACATCAACAGTTGTTCTTCCATTTGCATTTGTAAAACCATGTGGCGAAGGTGCGGTTACTCTTAAAGACATAAACCAGAGGATCCGCACCCCGCCACCATCAAAACCGAAATCATACCCGACGTCTGCTTTCTCCGGGAAGCTGATTGTTGGTAAAACCAAGATCCGGACAGAAGGCGGGAAAGGCAGTATTACAATTATGAGAACAAAAGACTGACCTGAAGAAACAACGACAACTGCTGGTTACCAACCATCCCTAGGATCCAAAATTTTGATTATTTATGATTAATGTGTAATGTTACAATGTGATGATGATTCATATAGTTTGAATCTCACAATCAATTATCCTGTTTGAATTTATCAATATATACTATTATTTGGCAAGATTACCCAAGTTATTTAATTTTAGAAAATTTCAAGAATGTAGTCTTTTAAGTGTTTGCACCTTTTTCTTTACCCTTTTTTTTGACAGATAATAAAAAAAAACCGTCGTCGGGTAAACATCAACTTGGCTTCTAGCCGGTAGAAATATCAAATACGAGTGTAGGCAGCTCGACTTATCTCTAACCGAGCTAGAATTTGAGCTCTTACTAAGCTCATTTAAGTCGAGTCACGTAGCTAGACAAAAATGAGTCTGTGGCTACACAAATTGACTCATTATCTTTAATTGAAAGTAAATACCAAATTTTGGAAGTCTCGTGAAGAGAATCATCACTACAAACATTCTTTTAAATCCACTAATACATCCAAAACGTCAAGTTTCTCTCTATCTTAAATCGACTTTTCTATAAATTCTTACATTTCAACATTATCACCAATTTTTACATTTATTTTTCATCATCAAATTTGTAATATACGGAATTTTGGAGTGATCAAATAGAAAAAAAAAAAAAAACTTAATAAATGATGAGTAACTGAAAATTTGTTAATCTGAACATATATTTTTCATATAATAGTAGTAATAATAAATTTTAATTTGTGCATATTGTCAATAGCTAGTATTTGAACGTAATGTGATATTTGATTTATGAATAAAAAAAAAATATGTATGAATAATTATCCAAATCTTTGGAACCAAGCTTAATCCTATTTTTGCTAGATGTATATATTTTGAATGACCCTTATCCCTTCCAACTTATTTACGTAAGCTACAACTAACAACCTGCAAATTCTTTGGAATGAATCTCTTGTTGATCAAGTTTCCTTTTGTCAATTTAAATTCTCTCAAATCCTCAACTCTTAAAACATAACCATTCTAGGGCTTCCATGCGACGTCACTGCTCGCCATCCTTCTCCGGTTCCGTTGCGTTGCCGCCAAAGCTTCATCTCGGTTATGTGTTTTCTGGCCACCCATCCCAAACCTCTGTTTATCTCTACCGCATTCTCCACCATCACCTTCTGTTGTAATTAAGTGACGAAGAGAGTCGTCGCCGACGCCGCGCAACTAACATTATGTTATAACCGGATTCATAACCATCACACGCTCGTGTACTTCCACCGCTCTCGCTCTTTGATACGTTCAGTTTGTGTTCGGCTATATATTGAGGTACCGAATCAAAACCTTAGTCTCATTTGAATTTAAAGATATAAATTTTGGTATCGTTTCGATTTGTTCCGGCGACCGCGGTTCGTTTATTTTTGGTTCCGCGAAGAATATGTGTGTTGTAGATGGGTGCGGTGTGTGAAGCATGTGTATGTCATATTTGTTTATTGTGTGTGTATGGCGTGAGTGTATGGTTCTTGATAACAAAGCGTTGTATGACATTTGCTTTAGAATTGAGAATGCTGATGACTGACGTGTGTGTTTGCATGAGTGCATATATACTGTGTGTGCATGGTGTGTGATTGAATTGTGTTTAAAAGTGTTGGGTTGTGTGTGTGGATGGAGACATGGAGTTGTGTCACTTGTGTATTTTGGGTTTCCAACCATATGATATCAAATTATAAAATCATATTCACATTAGTTGATAAAATAAACTCAACATACTTTATCAGTGGTACTTAATGTAAAGATGAAATAAATTTTGAAACTTTCGACCATCATGACAAAGTAAAGATTTTAAACGCATATGTCGCCAGAGCAAAAGATACCAGCAAAATTAAATTAAGTTTTGTAAATTTAATTCAAACTATAAAAATGTAGGTGTTAGTACAACTTAACGTGGCTCGACTTTGCGTGCTTACTTATTGACTACTAAGGTACGGATTCTGTTTTTCTTCACTCATAGTATTAGTTCTAGTCCATTTTATATTCGATGTCCGTCACTTCGTAGTGCGGATTTTTGTTATCTAGTTCGGTTTATTCGTATGATATGGTTATATTAATTTTATAGCATGCAATAGGTTATATATATTTTGAATTCATTATTGCATGTTCCTGTTTAAATATCTTTTAGTTATACGACTTTAGTTCAGTACTCTGTTACCCGAGCATTTCTGACTTGTCGTTGGGGCGTCAACGACATGACTCTTATCGTGACGGTGCGTAATCAAAGTTCACGGCATCTCTGAAAGTACTCATGTAGTACCTTGGCCACTTAGAGGCGTATAGATCGATCTTAGCTCCGACTCCTGACTCCTGACTTCTGTTGAGATGGAACAATGTGTGCACGCCACCCACACCGTCTCCTTGGTGCATGGACTAGCTAGCTGTGTACCCCTCTGTTTAGGCTCTGGGTGCTTCCGTATTACACGACCTATTTATTTTAACGTCATCGTCGTGTATTTTAGTAATTATATTTTGTTTCGCTATATTCTGGTCCGTTTTGATATGTGTATACGCATTTGGTTAAATTTGAGTATATTCAGATTACGTCCCGATCGTGTATCGGATTATGTTTCGCATCTAATTCTAGTTCAGTCTAAAACGTGGTTTTATATCCGCAATAGTTTCAGTTTTATTTCAGTATGTGTTTTGTCTTATGTATGCCTTTACCTGTACTATTGTTCTCTCCGTTACTGGGCAATTTTTGGCTCAGCCGTATTTTCTTGTTTGTGTCTGTCTTATTTGCTAACAGGTAGTTTGGGAAATCGGGGAGATCAGTGATGAGAGAGAATAATGAAGTTCAAGCTTTTTAAAAGTTAATTCATTTTTGTTTAATAATATGACATAGGTTGCATTGATTTTTGATGTATTTTGGATTGTGACATTGATTTGATATCTATAATAGTAACACGCCAGCCCGTTCCGAGTTGGGGTGTTACAAAATTGACCTATTTTTATACTCAAATTCAATACAAAGTGTTTAAACAATTCTAAAAGCAATATTGAGGAATTAAATAATTGGAATTAAGCAGTACTAGAAGCAATGTCTAGAAATTTAACAATAATTGGAATATAGTAGTATTGAAGAAAGGACGTGACCAACACAAGTATAAGAAATGATAAATTCAATACAAAGTTAAAACAATTCTAAAAGCAATGTCGTAGAATTTAACAATAAGTGATAAAAATAGTAGCAAATAATTGATATAACCGACACAAAGAAATGATATAACCGACGCAAGTGTGATATAATAATTACATTGTTAAGAAAGACAAAGATAATCCCAAGCTATAACTAAAGAGATTCTAGTTTAGTTATGTTCATATCTAATGTTTTTTTAATTTTGATATTTTTTTAACATACTTTAAAATATTAATTAAAATATCTTAAATATATATAAACGAAAGCTCCTTAAATTTTCTCAAGCCACAAGATTGCTTTATTTTTAAATGAATACTTCTTGTGTTTTTTACCCAAATTCATAGATATACGTTTCACCAAACCCAGATAGCCTTTAAACGGGTTATAATGTTTCATTGTATTAAAAATTAATCTCATCAAATATTTGATATGAAAATTCTATAAAATATGAATATACTAAAAAATAATATCCATTTTTTTAAAAGATATTATTTATGTTTATGAAACAATTTTATTGTAAATAAAATAAGCGAGTCATAAGTCTCATCAAATCCATAGCTTTTAAACGAATTATAACATTTCATTTATTTATGAAACTCTTTAATCATCAAATTCTACTTTTTTACAATAAATAAAATTAAAAATAAAAAAAATATAAATATTAAATACGAAAAAGAAACAACCGGAGATAAAAACTAGTATATAATAATTTAAAAAAAGTGAATCGAAACATATATATAAAAATATTAGAATATAATAAGTTTTGTATTCGATTCATGTCCCTCTTTCTCCCCCAGTTTTCGATCTCTCTGGATTTGTATTCAATTTTATTTACAGAGAGAGGCTTTAGGGTTAGGGTTTTATTATCGCGAACTTATTATTCTTATTATATAGAGGGTGAATCGTATCGAGAATGTATGCTGATCGGGTCGATGCTGCACCGAAGACCTCTGTTAAAGACCGTCTTAACGGCGGAACCCTAGATAATAATTCCGGCCGCCGTAGACAGCTTACCGGCAAGAGGTTCTCTTCTCTCTATTTAAATTTAATTATCGCTTTGTATGGAATGGATGCATAAGTCCTACATGTTTGCTTGATTAATTTGATTCTTAATTTGAAAATTGGAAGTAGCTTCATTGTGATATTGATATATTGTGTTTTTAGTTATAGTTGAGTATGTTTTAAGCTGATTTGAGTTGGCTTACACTGCTTTTGAAACTAGTACAAAGGTAAAACTTGCATTTTGGCTAGTATAGAGATTTGTAATTTGTGTTTGCTTTTATTAAGCTGCATGCTGGTATGTTGTGTTGGCTAGTGAAAGTGAGTAGATTTAGGTTTTAAAGTAATGTTGTTTTATTGTAAGATAATTTTAGCTAAGCATCGGACGTCGGCCAAAGACTGATATTTGAGATATCGGTTATCGCGGTGAGATATCGGTAATTTGAGTATCGTGTAATAATTATATATATAACAACTTAGCACTAATAATTCAGTATACTCTCCTACTATTAACAAATTAGCCTTTTGCAACTTGCAAAATACTAACAGTCGTAACAAGTAGGAACTGATTAAGACTTTAAACACTAACATTGAATAATAAAAATTGATAATTAACACTTAAAACAATGGTATCAGGAATATCGATGATATATTGGTCCAATATTTGTCAATATCATCGATATTATCGGTACCGATATTTTGAACCATATTTTACCAAGGGACTGATAACCGATATATCACTGATATATTGATATCTACTGCATAGATTTTTAGAAGGATGTTCTGAACACTTTGTTGAGGGTTAAATATGAAATAACTAAAAAGTTAGTTCGGCATTGTTAGGGGCAGCAAATCACAAAAAAAAGATCAGTTAATGTGAATGGTTTGTGATGGTCGATTTATGTTTGTAGTGGGAGTTGTATAATGAAGTAGATTATTTGAAAGCGGAAACTACAAATTTTAAAAGCCTTGTGGCTTTTAAATGCATCAGTAATATCAAGTATGCTGTAGCCTGTAGGGAGTTTTTCTTAGTCTTTCTTAGCGAATTGTATCAACATAACAACAAAACTAGTAATTTAGAAAAATAATACTGTCAATGTATCGTATTATTGATTAATAAACGACTTACCACTTGCTTTTGACTTTTGAGGCATTTAGTTTGATATTAATTGAAAATTTGTGCAAAAACATATTAGGGTTCCAGTGACTCATGTATGTACCATGTTATTTTTCTGATGAAAACCAGTGTGTATCTTGTTCAGGCAGAGGCCAGCTGATGATAAATGGGAGCATGATCTTTTTGAACAATCTGATCCACAAGCATCGAGTATGAATATGAATACTTGTTAAACATCTACTAGTTGTTGTTACAATGATATTATTATTGGCTTGCAGATCGCAGAGTAGGTGCCAATGACCTTCGTTTGAAGCTTCAGAAAAAGAATAATGTAGGGGTAAGAGATCTGCGTGAAAAGCTATCTGGTTTAACCTATGCACAGTCAGCAGTATCGGCTCCAGCAAAGCCAAAAGCAGTGCCAGAAAGCAGTAAACCTGTTAGGAAAAGCATTGTAGCTGAAGCCCCTGTAAAAGAGACTAAAAAAGTTGCTAGCACTGTTTCTAAGAAAAAAAAGGTATGTTGTTTGCTACCATTCATTTGATGATGTGTTAAATATGGTTGCAGATGTTATTTTATCTCAGTAGTAATCTAATGTATTGAATAAAAGAACTAATACTGTGACTTTAAACTTATATATGACCAGTTTTCTCGTAAGCTATTATTTTATTTACGCTCGTTTGACTTCATAGAGATTAAACATTACCTATGACGATTTATCAATGGTTGTATGTGCCGCCTCTACTTTATATATTTATATTTAGAAAGGTTTCCCCTTTATGGTTATACTAAATAAGCAAAGCATTTTCTTTATGTATTTTAATATTTTGTGGTCGTATATGAGTTAAATATGACTGTGGGTTTAAGTTATTTTAATCCAATACCTTTTTTCAAAATAAAATGGTTTAGAAGGTTTCATGCAATAAAAATAAACCATGGGTGCATTTCAATCTATCTTACTCGTTTTTTCAACTAATTTTTCTAAGTTTAGTGGAATGAACAATTAGAATTAAAAAAGATAAACCGAATTGACCTTTTCATAAGTAAATGCGTCAAAATTGGTAACTCTTTGCAACTGAATTAAGTCTCCAATCTAGACGATCTATATATGTTATCAACTGGATCTTTATCAACTGTATTTAATTTACTATAATCATGATTCTTTTGTTAACATTATGTCTCTCGTGCAGGTTGAAACAGTGGACACATTCTTACAGTCACTAGGTCTTGAAAAGTATTCAATTACATTTCAAGCAGAGGAAGTATGAATTCTACTTTCTTTTCTACTATTAGTTATAATCGAACTTGCACTGAGGTTTTATACATCTTCTGCTTTGCAGGTTGATATGACTGCACTTCTACACATGACTGAGGAAGACCTTAAAGCTATAGGAATTCCAATGGTAAGTTTCCATCTTGTCTGTTTAGATCAGTATATATTTTTTAGTTTTTTTATAAACCATGGATTTTATATATTAAATTAAATACATATGATGCTAGGTATTCTACTATTGAATGTATATGCCGACTAATTTTTTCTAGCTACTCGATGGATCTTATTATGTAGGGTCCAAGAAAGAAGATTCTTCTGGCATTGGAATCAAAAGCATGAACTTGTGTTTTGAACTGGTACAAGTCTATTTAGTGGGTTAATTTTTTTTCTCAATGAGAGTGATAGGATTAGAAGTGTAATGATAATGAGATTGCTGTATTTACTATATAAATTCTATCTCTAAACTAACCTACCTGTCGTAGGCTGTTTCGACTTTGATTATATTACAGTTCTTTATTTATTATGTTAAACTGTGGCAATATGCTGATGATTTATAAGCCGTTCACTTTCTGTTTCTGTGATTTGACCATATCCCAAAGAGATTGTTGACCTGATCACATCCGTTGATCAAGTCAGCTCAAAATCAACGCCAACTTCCATTGAATCTTTCGCATTCCTAAGCTGCCTAATTTCATATTATTTGTTTCATGCGTATAATGATCAGTTAAGACAGTTACCATTAGGTTAAGCTTTCCTGGCCTGATATCAACTTATACGCCCAAATTATTGTTTCGGTAACAGTGAGAACTTGTTACCCCCCAGATAAATAGCAGTTTTTGTGGGACATGTGTCTTACGTAGGACAAGGCAGAGACGAGTCGAAGCTGAATTCAAACATAAGACTTTTGGTAGAGAAATCAGATGCCATCACAGAATGAAACCTGATTGATGGTTCATATGATACAATGTGGTCAAAGAGGTGCTAGCCAATTGCTCGCGAATCACCATCACGGAACACCTTCGGCTCAGTTTGTTACTCGATCCCCCAAAAGCCGAGAACAATAGCTCTTGGTTTATTCTTGTGAGACGGTCGACAAGGGCAGAGGGACATAGTGGCAATCACAATTCAAAGGTGGGTTGTATTGCCTCCCAAGCCATTTCATTCTTTATATACTATCAAGGATTCAAGGGATGAACTTTAATTTTCTAAGCTAATCACTATAAGAGCTAATGCAACTCAAATCCTAGAGTTTTAATTAGTTAAGCTAACTTAGCCACACACAAGTAATTAGAAACTTTATTGAATCAAGATTTGGAAATCAAATCTTAGGAGGTATGTTAATTTATGGACAAGGTTGCTAAGCCACTAAAATAAAACTTAAGTCATATTGGGTTATGCACATAATGGGCTTAAGCCCAAAATAGTAACTTGGTGGCTATTGTGCCTAATATGAAGCTATGAGGCAATTACAAATTTACAACTCCTTAAGCAAAATCTTTTACCAAACATTACAAATTAAGTAACTACTATCATAATGCAAGATACAAAACACATTCAAACATTTCTAACGCCAAGAAGCAACGCCAGCGACAATAATCTTTATAAAAATTAATGTAAGAACCAACATTCTTGTACACAAATAGTCCCCCAACGAGTAATATTGATGGGGTATGCGTGCACTGTAACCTAAGACTTGCTAAAGATTATAAACTTATAATAAAGATTTTAACAATCAAGAGCCCGACGTCTCAGATCCTGATAAGCTATTTCCTCCTTGATCCAAATCCAGCTCGGCTTTTACGTCACTATTGTCCTGTGGCGGATGCTCAAACTTCATCCGGGAACTAATCCTTCTTTGATGTTCTAACAAAATATCATTTTTCATTTTTAAAACGTATTCATTCGGTAAATAAAGAGTCAACAGTTGACTTCTTGACTCATCATGTTTGACTTAGTAAAAATTCTTTCAAGAATGATGGTCAAATAGTCAGCCACTGGAAAAAGATAGTAATTAAGAGTGAGAGGATACTTTTGCTGTTGATTGCTGACCGAGTCATGGTTAAGAAATCATCCCAACTCAGTTTACTGAGTTCCTCCTTCTGCTCCTCTGTTAGCTCAAAGTTTGGTTCTCTACCACACATGAAAGCCGCCCTATATCAAAACAGAACATTTTATAATTAAAATGCACATTTTTAAGATAATAAAAACTATATTATTACAAAAAAATGGAACATTTTATAATACCGCTTGATCCAGTTGACCCGTTTCCTCTTTTAGTTAAAATCATTCGACTCTTAACTCATTTGATCCGCCAAAGATTAAAAAGAGAAAAAATATATATACAAACTGACTCGTATATAAGTGCATATTTTGAACTTGTCACGCCTACTACAAAAGTACGTGGATTAAATTACCTGTCATACAAACGAGCAGCTTCTTCTTGGGAGCCGACAGTGCCTAAATGGATTTGTTTTTTGTCCACTTTAATGGCAGCTTGCCATTTCATGTTTTTGTAGTATACCCCTCTCATTATGCACGGTTCTTGATTCTCAAAATGTTTTCTTCTGTGTCGTTTACGCCTTTTGAACACTAGATTAATTTCAGATGAAAATGGTCCAGGCATTAAAAATGTCAGTTATATGAGAAGCCTGTAATTATATTGAGATGATTATAGTCAATTTATGACATGTAGAATAAAATTTGAGTGGACACACCTGGATGCTGAATGGGCTGCTTATTAGATGAGCTTGATTCATTGATATTTGACGATTCAGGTTCTTCGGATTTTGCTTTGTCCTGCTAAAAACAAGAATAATGTATGAGAAAATGTTCTTCCTAGAAGTTTATAGATATGTTTAACGGTTTATTGTAAAATCAAAAACTAAAGTGGATCAGAGATTCAAGATACTCAAAGTGTAATAGAACAAACTTTGTTAATTTTCATATTCGACTACACGGTACACATTTAAACTTAATATGAAAAACCAACTTCACAAAGTGAACTATTATATAATAATAAAATCAATAAACTTTCAATATGACCAATAAATTACAACTGCAGTTGGGTATACAAGTACATAATCACTTCTTAACGACAATTTAATAAAGTTTGAACATACACATGAGTCATCTATTCACATATGCCTAAACTTAACAAGAATATAAAAACTATTATTACCTCTGCAGACAGGTGAATGGCAAGTGAAGGTGTTGGAAGCACGGTGGCGTGTCGGGTGTTATGGATCCCACTAGAAGACTGGCCATTCTCAATTGATGATATAAAATCTAAAGGAGGACTTCGCCCTAATATTACACGGATATATACAAATGTTGAAAAACAAATTATATATGCAGGTTAACAAATAACAAGAGAACAAAATAAATACCATAAAGCTTGATCAATCGTTGTCGACGAATGCTCACCATACTCTCCTCCCACAAACCTAAACCATCCAATATAAAGTCACAACAACAACTTTTCACATTAATCATTAATCAATCTTGTATGCTAACAATAGACACTAAATCATGTCACAAGAATAAGTACTATTGTAACTAGTGATGCAGTGCCAAGTAAAGGCCCAAAACAGGTTGTTAAAAAAATAGAATGAAGCATTTAATCCAACACTTAAAAAAAATGTTACAAAAAACAAGACTAATAATATCAAGTCAACGCCACTTGGTTAACAATCTTACCACAAAATTAAACATGTTGCAAAAGGTGACAAAATTAAGCCAGTAATTATGAAGACCCAAATGGGGAAAACCATTAATATTGTAGAAATTGCAAAATCAAGCCCAGAAACACAGAACCCAACAACAAATATTAACCTAAATTGAACAAACATCCTAGGAAAAAGCAAACACAGCATCTCAGTCAAGTTGTTAAAGTAAGGAAGAAACCCCCATTTGGGTTCATAAAAACCAAGTCAACCCACCAACCTACCACCACCTTTTATACTTGCAATCAACCATTAAAAAAAAGGCCACAAATTAAGATTAATTAGAAATTAATAACTGTTGATGAACAAAAGGCAGTTGGTGTGAATTAATAATTATTATACCTGAAAGAAAAGGTGGTGAAATTTGATCTGGATGGTAGTGAATAGGAGGATTACAAAGGCAAGGTGGTGAGGTTGGAGAGAGAAAGATGAGGTGATGATATAATGTTTTATTGTAGACAGAGAAAAGAGTTAATTTACAGAGAGAGAGAGAAAAGGGGTGTAGTTGCTCATGCATCTACCACCTTTTGTTTTTATGTTTGAGGGTCATGTTTTAATTGCAATGTTTTCTAGAGTGTGTGTTTTCTAGTAAGAGAACATGATTGATTTTTTTTTCTTTTCCTAAATTTTTATTTTTTTAACAACTAAATGTTGAATTCTACACTGATTAACCATAACATTTTATTTCACGTCCTAACAACTTTCCATCTCATCAAAATGAAAATTACATCAATTTTTAATTTTTTTAATGTATGCATTCTATGGAATGTTGTTTTTTTTATACATTTGTTTATCTTTTTTTGTTATTGTTAGTTGTTATCTAACTTTTAAAATTAAGAGTCAGGTTATACTATAAAAGACGACAAAAATGAAAATGATGAGAATGATTTTTTCTTTAACATTGTGTCTTTTAATTTATCATTATGTTTTTTTCTTTAACATTGTGTCTTTTTTTTTCTTAATGTTGTGTTATATTTCTCAAAATTATCTTATATTTTGCGATCTATTGTGTCTTTTTTTATTTATCATTGTGTTTATTGTTTCGTTATTGTATTTTTTCGCCGTTTTTTTGGGAATGGGAAATACGGAAAAACATTTTAGTTTTTTTTTATTTTTTCGTTTTTTATTTATATTTTGATTTATGATTTTTTTTTGTTTTCTTTGAATTGTTTATGGTTCTTTTTCTGCCACAAATCATTCTCATAGTTATCATTTTTGTCTCCCTTTGTATTTTAATTTTTCCTTTATAACTAAAGCTAAGTTTTAGTTCTAGACACTTGACATGTTTTGTTAATCATGTGGCATTGTGGCTTGTTTAATTTCACTGTCATTTAGGTTAAAGCCTAGATGATCCATATTAACTCATTGAATTACCTGGTAACAAATACATTCTCGTAAACACCCATCGACAACCCCGTCGCAAACGTGGGCTCCAATACTAAGTTATTTAAGCCTTTAATAGAAGTAATATATAAATAAAAGGTGATTAAATTCCAACTCAAATATATATGTGTATTGCAGCAAGTTTTAAGCTGTAAAGAGAGCTTTGTGTGTTGTGGGTCTTCTTTTTCTTTGATAACTTACCAACTTACCCTTGATGGTGGTGGTGCTCATTTTTTTTTTGAATTTTGTGTCTATTTGGTCACAACTGCCCTTTATATTTTGCTTTATTTAACCTTGAAACCCTACAAAAATGTCATTTTATTGCACACGTACATGTTTCTAATTTTCATGTTTTGTTTTCATGTGACGAGGTCAATTGTGTAGGGTTTAAATAGAAAATTGTAATATCCGCCATATATGAAACTATGAACTCTCATTAAAGTGGTTCTAAACTAAGATTGGTACTGTACCGATATCAAAAATACAGACACCGCATTTGAAAAAAATAGGAACCGAATACCGTACCGCATACATCGGTTCGGTACCGGTACGCTATTGGTATTTCGGTAATTTACCGCTTAGATACCGCTTTATCATTTTTGTACTTTTTTTAAGCATTTAACTAGTCCAAAGTAGTTTTTTATTTTTTTTATCTACGCAAAAAAAAAAGGTTTTTAGTTGAATCTATGTTGGAAATAAATTCAACTTTTTTAAACTTGTGATAAAATGGAAATAAAAAAGTGACAAGTTTTTTTTATAAAATACTTACAAAACCATAAGCTTGTTTCTTGGTCTGCATGAAAGAAATATTTTGTAACATTGGTTATGAAGACGCAATATTCAGTTTGAATGACACATTAAAAAGTAAATAAAAAATGGTGTTAAGTAATTCATAGTTTCATACCACTAAATTCATATTGTTCTTTGGTGGATGGAATATAGATTGCTTAAAATTCGCATAAAATAGGTAAGCATAATCAGTGATATTTTCAAAAGTTGAAAAATGATCCCCTAAAATATATCTAGATTTATCTTTATATAAATTCGGTACCAATACCGATTTTTACCGCAAAGTACCGATACCGATACCGAATTTAAGAAAAAGGAATGCCGATACCGGTACCGCTTACGATCGGCCAGTACGGTATTGGTACAGTACCGGTACGGTAGCGGTATGGTTTTGGTATTCGGTAAAAAAAACTCATCCCTATTCCGAACCTTTTAACGAACAGTATTACTTTAATAAATGAGTTAACATAAAAGTATATATTTTATATTTAATTAAGCGAATGAAATGGACAAATGTTATTTTTATGAATGTTTGTTTTTGTCTGTTTATTTATGGCTATTAATATTCATTTATTATGTTCATGTTGGTAATTACACACTGTATTCATAAGTCGATGAATATGTGAGGATCAAAGTTGACAACTCGGTCAATGTTAGTTAAGTTTTCTAACTGCATTCTAAATTGTCACTCTTGGCTAGCAAGTTAAGGTAGTTGTATATAAACCAAGTTATGGTCAGATATTATAATTAACCGAGTTAAGGTTTCATATGAGCATCACAAGAGATATGCGCGCTACGTTTCATCGAGCCTTTTGAGTAATATTTCATTTAAGATAATTATTATATTAGGAGTCATTCAGTGAGCGTTTTGAGTATGTGTTTCATTTTGGTAAATTATGTCAATTCGTTCTTGAACGGGTGTCAAAGCTAGGTTAAGCTCTTGGTGTATATCGATCAAAGTCTGATCGATAAGAAGGAGACTAATGCCATCGATCAAGGGTTATGATTGATAAGGAGGGATAGATTTTTGGAGAAACCGAGTTCAAGAAAGGAATCAACAATCAAGAATTCAGGGCAGGGAAGGGAAGGTCGAAAACAAAACCCATTATCGATCAAAGTCGTGTTCGTTCTTAGCGATCAAAACCGTGATCTTGGGAACTTAATGGCGATAACTAACGGAGTTAATAGTTTGTTAATGAGATTGCTATTGGTAATAAAACTGAAAGTTGAGATTGCCAACGGTCAGATTGTTAGTTGGGATTATTGTTGATCAATGGTTAATAGTTTGGATTATTAAAATACAATTTTCCTATATATTATAGCAAAACAACAGCCAATGAGGTTGGTAGCACATTAATAAAAACAAAGCGTGTATCCTTTAAACACCTTGGGAAGATTTGGAAGACATTGAGTTGAAGTTTCACGTCACTGTCGTCACACACAACAAAAACTTGAAATTTTCCGTTTAAAAAAATTAAGTAACCGGGCCCTAGGAGTCTAAGACCACACTATGATCCGGTCGTGTTTGCATTTTCAGACAACCGCGTCCACCTGAACAGACGATGGGGATGGCGACTCAACAAATGAGCCTTGGGGGAAGTGATTGACCAATTAGGATGCTAAGCTAAGGTAATCTAACTGAATATGACTGACTGTAACTAACTGATAAAATTTTTAAAACAAAAATGAAGTTGGTATATGCAATTATATTTGATAATAAATTCAATACCAGTTAACCTTAGGAATATGTGTTATGAATGACAACAAAATTTGAGTTTGCAACAAAATAGATGAGACATGAAAAAAACAAGTAGCTCAAAAATTTGAAATTTGTGGTTTTCCAACATCTCTACCAAAATCCCAAAATAGCTTTAGCTATACTACACAACACAACATAACATAACCCAAAATTTCCTAACTAAACCCCAATCCCAGTCCAATTAAATCAACTCAAATCCAAGCCTTCATATTAAGCGCTGGCCGGAACTCGTGGTGCCATATTCTTAGTAACACCCATCCCCCTGTTCCTCTGATATCCATCCCCACCACGTCCATTGCCACGACCACCGCTGCTGAATTCCCAATTATATCCTCGTCCACCACTGAAGTTTCCACGCCCCCTCATTCCTTCATTTCTGAATCCCCCGCCCCTTCCTATCGGAAATCTTCCACGTGTGCCTGTTTTAAATAAATAAATAAATAATGCATCTGTTCTTTAGTGTTTTGTAAGTTTAAAGATCCAATTTCATCCATTCGCTATATGTTTTACAGAAACTTACTTTTGGAGTTTGTTGAGCGTTTCTCCTCAATAGCAGCAAGGCGTCCATTGATTGCAACCGGTGAAGCCTAAAACATCATAAGGTACACTTCACATATTTACATCAAAATATTCAATAAATATATTCTCTTTAACATGTAAACAGAAGAGAAAACTGCAGAAATGGTACCTGTGGTTTGACGATATTGCAAGTTTAGTTCCCAATGTTAAAAATTGCAAACTTAGTCCACAAACACTTGTGAGAGGGTTTGCATATTTAGTCCCCGACCGTTAATCCCAGTTCTGGAGTTTAATGAGGACAAAATGTGCAGCTCACAAACTTTGGACTAAGTTTGCAACTTTTAAAATCCGAGTGCCAAAGTAGCAATATGATCAAAACACAGGGACCATTTATGCAATCTTCTAATAAAAATGGGTACATACCGCAATCGCCTTTTGAACTGCATCCGGTGCCTCAAATTCAACAAACCCAAAACAAAACCCTTGAACCTGTTATAAGAGTTTCACTAAAGTTTTAAAAATAAATAAATAAAAAGTGTAAAAAGGTGCTTCAAAAAAGTGGATATGTACCCTGTTGCTTCGAACTTGAATGCCATTAGACTTAATAGGCCCAAATTTCTTGAACTCTTCCTCCAACAATGCAGGTATAGCATTCATTGGAAGACCCTTAATATAAATTGAATAACCATCAGCTACAAAAAAAAACAAGCAATTAACAATTTACCTCAAAGATAGGCTTGTAAACGAACCGCACGAACATGTTCGATGGTTCGTTTAACTTTAACAAGACAAACGACCGAACACAAACAATTAAACGAATGAGATTTTCTTGTTCGTGTTAGTTCGTTAATAAAATGAACATGTTTGTGCTCGTTTATGTTCATTTGTTAATGGTATAAATGAACAGTTCACTAACATAAACAAACGAGCACAACAGAGCTAAAACTAGTTAAAACTTAAAAGTAATGTGAAGAACAATGTGTTGGGCCTAAAAGTTTATAAAACAAGACTAGGCTGTATTGGGCCTAAAAACTTTAAATCAATATACTAACGAACATAAACTAACAAACATAAATGAGCGTAAAAGAACAAACATAAACGAATTTCAATAAATGAACGCAAACGGACGTTCACGAACATAAAGGAACGAACAAGACATGTTTCAAGTTTCATCCGTTTAGGTAAATGAACAAAACTTTTTTTTCATGTTTGTTTGTTTATTTAATAAAAGAGCATAAATGAACTTCCTGCCAAACGGTTCATGAGTTGCTCATTGAACATTCATTTTGTTTACAACTTACGAGCCTACTAAAAAATATGAATCAAATTAACTTTCTAAAGAAAAAATACATGTTTAAAAGAAATACCTAAAACTAGCATTGAGGGTATCAAGATAAACAAATACCTTCTTCCTCGTGAATACCGTTCTCAACAGCATCAACATTAGAAGATACTGGCTCAGGAACTACACCAGTTGGTGGGGCATTGGTCACTTGCGGTTCTTGGTTCCTTGGTTGAGGTTTCCTTGGAGCGGGTGTGGGAGATGAAAATGGCACACCGTTCTGCTTCATATCCATTACCTTCAATAATAATATTACAACATTTAACAAATTACTTATACAAATAACATTAAGATACTATATCAGAGTAACAGCGTACAATAGAAGCATATGACTTTTTTGGGGTTTCCTCGGTTTTGGTGTTGGGTTCAACAACCGGTGGCGGTGATGGCACTTCAACAACTACTTCAGGCACCACCTCTTCCTTTTCCACAGCAGTGACTGCTTCAACTTCCACAGCCACATTCTCTGGAGATTTTTTTAGAACTTCTTCCACTTGAGATTCCTCTGCCACTTGATCAGGAATGTTATCCTCCACCACATCAACACTTTCAATAACTGCAGATAAAAATGTTTCAGCTTATTGAACAATGCAAAAACAACATGAGAATATGGTTTCCTACTTCATGTTAGATGTAATAAATTAAAGAATATAAAATGTTTATATAAAATACGTAAATGTACAAAAAACTTCAGGAACAACATAACATACACACACGATGATAGGAATCATGATCTAGTATTAGTCTAAATATCATTTGTCTATTTTTGGAGGGGTTAAGTACAACTTATATTTCTATAAATAGGTATTGATAGCTAATAGGGAGATGAGAGTATGTTTTAGGTTTAAGATGGCATTGCCATGGCTCCAGTGTATGCGGTGAGAGAGGGCTAGGCCCGGGAATATCTATTAGATTATAATTATAAGCTAGATTATTAGTATTATTTGTATAGTTTATTTATGTAATTATGTAACTCTTGTACTTAGGTTATACCGATTAAATGATTGTTAATCGGATAACCCTAACTTCTCCAAAGGGATTATATATAACCCTCCCTGGATACATTTGACAGTTACCAAAGAATACAATAACGATTCTCTTATTATCAAATTCATCTACAATATAATCTATTGATCCAGTATCTTCAATAATATCTTGTAATCTTTCTTTACGTTTATAATAAAATTACCGTTCTTCCTTTTTATCCCTACATCTTAATTCAAATCTATAATCTATCAAACCCTATCACACGAACATGAACGAACGTTCATGAACACGTTACCGAACGTTCACGAACACTATTGAACGAACGGGAGCTCTGTTCATGTTCATTTGTTTAACTAATCGAATGAAACTTCTTGTTCATGTTCATTCATTTATCAAACAAACGAACATAAACGAACTTCCAGCCAAACGGTTCACGAACTGTTTGCTGAACGTTTGGTTCGTTTACATCAGCATTTCTACATTTTTCGTTTCATTTTAACTAAATGAAACTTTATGTCTATTACCTTACAGCCCTACAATCACAGAGCACATATAAAAATATTTATATATATCTTAGGATTACAGCATTTCTACATTTTTCGTTTCATTTTAACTAAATGAAACTTTATGTCTATTCCAGTGAATTATAAATTACGAGTGTAAGGTAATAAATAACTTATTAGATTTGTTTATGCATAAAAGATGAAAAGTTGTCATGTTCAGGTTACAAAAATTCAAATGTGTCTAGGTTAGGGTTGATGATTTTGACACGAATAAATATATGGTTCGTATTTGGGTTCACCATGTCAACTCGCCAACTTCATGTTCAATAAATATAATGTATGCTTTTGTTCTCGAAAACACTCATTTTCATATTAAACATAATAGGTTTTTTTTAATGTCGACTCATATATCAACAATATGAAAACAGAATGATTGATGAACGGATTTAAAAATTCCAAAAGAGGTTAAATGGGTTTGGTTTTTCAGTTACCTTTCTCAGACACAATGTGATCCTCAACATCCTCAACGGGAGCATTGTTTCCTTCACTAGGATTAACATCCTCCATGTAACAAAACATATCATTCAACACAAAGTAGCCTTTGTCTTGTGGTGCAAGAAAGAAAGATTGAGTAAATTTTCTAACAACATTGTCCTTTCCAGTTAGGTACCCAATGACTAAAACATTCACTCCGCCGTTCAATGATTCTTGTGCATCTACAGATTTAATCTCAGCTTTGAACTCGTCATAGTTAAGAGACACTATTTTAGAATTAATAGCCTGCGCATCCAAAAGGTTACAAATTTACTTAAAACCAAATCAACTGATAACAAATGTAATGTGCCAAATAGAGCACAAACGTTTAATATCTTACATAATGATTATTAGTAATATGAATGACAAAAGATATAAAAGGGTCATACATCCATGGTGGTAGTTATGCTCATAGAACCATCCTGCTCAGGGTGTCCAAGTTTGCTGATGTCCTGATAAAAGCGGTGAACTAAACCAGGAGACTTGTGTAGTATATGATAATATTGCTGAACAAAAGCATTGCCAACCTATGGATCACCAAAACATAACATATTATCATCTAACTGCAAACAATATAAGAATACTAAATTAATTGGTTTAACACAAAAAGTTAATGTTGACATGCTAAAAAGGCGTCCACCTCATCGAAGCGAGCAACTCACAAGCTGTGGATGTGTCATTAGGGTTGTGAAACCGAAACAAGAACTGACGGTTTGGTTTCAGTTTCCTTAAAAACCAAAATTTCAGTTTGTTTTTGGTTTTACACGTAATAAACCCGAACCAAACCAAATAAATAAATTCTCATTTTTTATGTTAAATTTATAAGAATTTAATAGAAAATCTTTTACCTCAGATGTATAATAATAATAATAATCAATTAACTAACAAAATGATTTAATCCAATTCATTATTTGGGCCAGCCATAAAACGCTTCTCGGTCCCAAAAATTTCAAGCCCAAATAGCAAAACCAAAACAGAAAAAACCGAAACTGACCCACACACACCCCTAGATGTATGTATTTAAATAAAGCAATAAAACATATATTGGCATTTGGCAATGCTATAACAAACTTAAACCAACATATTTTGATACTAATAAGTGTGTTACATACTTGTAAGAAGCTGAAAAATCACAAAAGGCAGAAATGAAACAAAACTAATGACCAATTCAGAATATTCCTAAAACCGAAACAATCACACAACAAAAAGAGAAAACTTTATAAAGGTGAAATACACAATAAAAATAATAAAAATAATAATAATAATAATAGAATACATACAACTTGAGCTGAGACAGGTTGCTGCGATGCCGGAGACGCCATTGTTGAATATATAGAAACCCTAACGAAATAGGAAACAACATTTAATGAGACCAAAAATCAAATAACGAATCTAATAATAATAATAATAATAATACGTGGATCTGTGATTTGTTAATTAATTAGTAAAGATAGAATCTGAAACTGTGATATTTATTTGTTTGTAAACTTAGGGTTTGTTTGGTTTGTACCTGAGTGACGGACGGATCTTGGTCCTCGAAGCCGAGTGTGTGTGTACGTACAGACAGACAGGGTAAATAATAAAGGAGGAAGAAGCAGAAATTTATTTATTTATATATCGTACGGAGGACCCGACTGCCCTCCGTTATCCGGGTTCGGATCTCTTGCCAATGCCCAATACCAATTATTATTATTATTATTATTTGAACTTATTCACTTATTATCGATCTTACTTTTAGTCTTGTACTAGTTGCTTCGTATCTACTACTACTAGTCTACTACACACACACACAACCAATAGAGCTAATTCTACTCTAACCTTAAAATGGGGGCTGGTACGTCACTGTCGACACGTACGGAGGTTTCGTCAAGGCATTTTTGCTTAATAATGTAAATTTATGTGTTTTTGTTTGAAAATGTTTATACATGTTAAGGTGGTATTGCTATAAATATATGTTTATGCATGTGTTATAGTTGTTAACGCTCACATAACGTTAAGTTAGGAGTACGCTCCTTTCTTTTACATTAGGTTACAATGCTATTTGAGTATTTGGAAGACATGCATGAAAGAGTACTCGAGAACTTAAAAGAGCTTTCGTCTTGGTAAATGTAACGAATAAGTTTTGTATTTATTTATAGGTGATGTTTTAAATATTTAAAGAATTGTGATTATGATGGTATCATGATAATACTTTTATGAGAAACGATGGAATACGCTAATCCCTATCGTACAAATACGTACGCGAATTCCGTTTTTCACGAATCGATCTATGAAATCACATCCAAACATCTCGGAATCATCAATACATATCCAATTAATCATTGCTTCACCGAAAAAACAGTTTTGGATGTTTAATCGATCAATTTTCACTTTTTTTCACAAAGACGGTTTTTGAGCGTTTAATGAGCATTTAAGGTTTTGTGAACGTTTTCTGAGCGTTTTAGGTTTTTGCCTTTGAGTGTCTCGCGTACCTACCGTACGTTAAGCATTAGCGTACAGTAACTGCACCCATACTTTTATAGTGAAATGTTAGGCATAACTAGATGTTACAAAATGTGTTTCTACTTTTTAGTGAATTTAATTTCTATTATGATTTGAGTTAATAATGTTCATATTGTGGACTGTTGAATTTGGTGCATAAAAGTGTTAGAAGTCTCAATTATATAGACTAAAGGCTAACACCATGTATGTTATCCAAAAAGGAAAACTTTGAATAACACGAGAGCTTGTGATCATTACGAGAAATGTGTTCCACCATGAATAGGTGAACATAGGAATATAACATATTTAGAAAACATATTTACGGGACGTAATCAGGATAATGTGACCCATATATTGAGCTCCAAAGATGCTAGTTTATGGGAAATTAGTCGTATACATTAAGCCAGTGACGGATTCAGACATTTAACTCGGTGGACGGAAAATACAATCAATAAAAATACACGACACAAAAATGTAAAAACAAACGTCTTTAAATATAACAAAACAAAATACATATGGCAATTGGTTATTAAAGCAATTTATACTTCTCCATATCTCATCTCTTTTTGATCTGGGTGATAATCCAAAATTCTTTTTCCATCGACGGGATCCCAAGGAAGATTATCTAGATCAACTAAATAAACTAGGTCTAGGGATTGGGATTGGTTTAAAATGACTTTCCATAACACACTTAAGACAAAATTCAAGAATTAAAAGGTTAAAAATCAAACAATATTTGATGTAAAATGTAAAAGAACTTTGTCTCACAATACTCAAACAAGTGTGCAACAAAAAATAAAGTTAATAATATGAATTAGAACTTCAAAGTTCTAACACCAAACACATGCGAAACATTACCAAAAACAAAGAAATAAAATATCAATAAACCAATAATATATCAAGATATAAGATAAGGAAATCAAGAAGGCTTGCGAGTTGAGATAATAAATACGTTTTGATTTCCTTTTTTTCATTTATGTAAAAATATATATACGAACCTGATTTGATTGGAACTTTGATGGTCGCTTGAAGCTTGAACCGTCTGTTTCGTTTAAGAATCAGGATCTTATTATTTTAGAGGTTCATATAATTAGTTCTATTAATACTCATTAACAAATATGAAGTGTAGGAGTGAGCTTGTTTTCATTTTGTTGGGTTAGGTTAGGACTTCAAAGAAAGTTATATGGGCCGAATAAAAAAACATAAGGGGGCTTATATTCTTGTTTTTTAAAACCAAAATTAACACTATAAAATGTAATATGGATACTGTCCATAAAATTTTGAGTACTAAGCTATACTTGGTTAATTCTTGGAGACTTAATGTTTAATTTCTCACTTAGATTTGCTAATATGCCGTATGACCCAAACAAGACTAATGGCGACTAGCTCCAAACAAATAATCATACAACATATATAACACATGCATACATGTCAGCCTTCGTCAAACCTTAAGCGTGTTTGCTCGCACCTGTGCGAATGTCATATCGCAACTAGTCATGAGATTAATTAGAACATGTTGCTAGAGACATCCTACTTCTGTTGCAAACATATATGTTGATTATGAAGATATTAGTGGGACAAAAATGTTTAATGTTATAATTGCAAACAATTACATGAATTACAAAAAAACATATGAGCCAAAATAAATAATCGAGACTGGCGTAGTAAATACCAAAATGAAATTTACAAGTACCCAAATTATTTACATTAAAAATTAATTAAAGAATTTCCATCTCATGATCTTCATAGCAAATGACGTGTCAAACCCGTGGTACTCTCACTAGAAGATTTCCATTTACAATACTGCAAAATTATAACAAATAATACTTTTAGTTTTAATCCAGTGATCAAAAGAGGCGGATCTAGCAAAGGTTAAGAGATAACCCGTGCTAGGCTACCTCTCAACTTTTCTTCTAGATCCGTCAGTGACTGATCAAGGCAAGTGAGTTCGTTTACCTCTTAGTATAATAATAACAAAAGTCCGACAAGATGAACGTTTGTATAGTCTCCGCTACCAATACCATCGGAACCCACAAGTACCCACGTCCCAGTAAAAACAAGTATGCTTCTGTTGATTCATATATCTATAAACATAATAAAATGTGTTAGTGTTATACTTATAAAAATATTAATGTAACGTGACAGGAAATAACTAACCCGAAGAATCCAATAAGCAGCCCCGAAAAATCTTGACACACCGAGTGCAAACACATAAAGTGCGGTAAATGGTTCGATCATTTGCGTTCTTTGCATCATATGAAGTTGAGGAAGAACGACAACGGCTTCCAAATACACGCCAAATGCCCACATGATCTTGGTGTAAAGAGGAAGGAGAGTATTAGGATGAACAAATACGGCGAGTAGAGCACAAGGAATCAACAAACAGATTTTGGGCGTTTTGTCGAGATGCTCGTTGTATGTTACATACAACTTAGTTCGCATCATGTAGATCACCCAAGCGGTGGACAACAAAGAAGCAGTGTCAAGGAATGTGTGAATGTTATGCCCAATTTCGAATCTACAGATAATTCTAACAGCTAAAACTAATGCTGTCAACTCTTGGGATTGCAACGATAGCCCTACAATTAACAAAACCGTGTTATGTCCATTTATTTAATAATCAAGCGAACATGAACAAAAATTTGTGACATTATTAAATGAGTGAACATGAACTCAAGTCTCGTCCGTTCATTTATGTTCATGAAAGTTCATTTAATTCATTCATTCAAATTCTTTTATGCGTGTTCGTTTACGTTCACTTATGTGCGTTAATTTACGCTTGTTTGAGTTCATTCATTTACGCTTGTTATCTTATCCATTTAAATGTTATAATAGGTCAATTACAATTACTCTGATTGTAATAACTTTTTTGACCTAACATATTGTTTACAAATTTATTTACTGTTCGGTTAAATTGTTAAATGAGGGACACATATATTTTGTTAATGAACAAACATGAACAAAAGGAACCATGTTCGTGTTCTATAGTTTTATTCGGCTAAAGTTAAACAAACGGACACGAACATGCTTTGTTCACGTTCTTTTGTTGGGTGTGGATATGTACCGTACCGGAACATGTTTTGAGGGTAGTGAGCTTCCAAATAAGCGCGATTAACCCAACAGCGTGTACCGATTCGGAGGCAACGAAGAAATTATTGTAGTTTGTAACGAAACTTCTGAGAGCAGCAAGGGATAGAACAATCGCGGTCAAACCTAAGAAGATCTTCACCTTCATGGATTGCCTTCGGAGCAATGCAAGAAACAACGTGTTCGCGGACGACGCACTTTTCTTCCCCATAATATATTATCGACCGTTGATTCGAATTATTTGAGTCCAATTAAGATCACCCCTCCGCCTCCTAGAAGGAATGTTGTTCCGCTCCTTCTGTAGGCGGTGGAGGAGGGTGGTTGGGGGACAAAGTTGGTCGACCAGGAACAAGTCGACGGAAATAATTGTGTGAAGCAATTATGGTTGCCATGCTTTCAATATATAGTCCTCTCAACTTTGATATTGTACGTACGTTTTAGTTTTTCAAATTCTGTGGTTTTCTATATATGGAATAAACTCGGTGGTTTACATTGTTACATACCACCTCAAATTAGAATTAAACTTGACCACATACGCCACATGGATGATCAATCTATCCATTATTATTATTATCAACGCTCGTTTTTGAAGAACTTGCTATATATTTAAGGTTCGGTTCTCGGTTATGAGTTTTACATCTAAACGGTTTTGTGTCGGTTTTAGCTTCCCAATGGCTAGTTAAACCCAATTAGCAACATATAGAGCCGAGAAACGACAAAACATACTGAAACCATGAGAACCCATATGAAACTGAAACGATAATCACCTCTAACCAACATGTTCATGGGCCACTAGAGCACACGGAGTGGTCTTAGTACCTATTTCCTTTCATTTTTTCTCAATATGGGTGTATGTTTTTCTTCTTTTTCATAGGACGGGGGAAGGGAGGTCCCACATTTTCCTAGATGAAAAGTCAACAAATTTATCCCAACTTCCCTCGTTTTGTTCAACATTTGCCTCACATACATTTCGCGGGAAACAGGAGAATACTCTATGAAACCTGGTGAAAAACTACTGGGAGAAACCCGATGGCTAGTGGCAGGAGTGTTTTCACTCAACCTAATTTTCCCCCACCGTTCCATTATATATAGGGGTGTTTTTTGGGTTTGTTTTTCGAGTTTTTCAGATCGGGTTCTTCGGGTTTCAAAGTTTTAAATCTTGACCCTAAACCCAACCCAAATCTCTCACGAGTTTTTCGGGTACAAGTAATTCGGGTTCGTGTTTTTTCGATTTTGGTTTCTATTAGTAATAAATGGAAAACATAGATTAATACCCCCCCGGTTCAATTATAAGTGTCCTAGTTTGATTTTTCAAGTCTTTCTTGTTTAACTTTGACCAACAATATTTTTGTTTGTGTTATATACTACTTGATGTAAAATATATGAATGGATTATGTTTTAAATATATTTTACATTGATATAATTTTCATCGAGTATTATATGACACGGACAAAAATATTTACAGTCAATGTTGCAAAAGAAAGACTTGAAAAGTCAAACTATGATACTTATAATGGGACAGAGGAAGTAATAAATAATCGATCCATAATAGTTAGGATAACAATTGACTAGAGCTAGATTCTAATAATTTTAGTGGTTAAGATTTAGCCTATTACACCTAAATATATATTTAATTTCAAAACTAGAACTTAATTTATTCGGGTTGACCAAAAACTTATAAATCAAACCTAAGAACCAACCCGAATTACTTCAGTCGGGTTCGGGTTAGTCTTTTCTCGGGTTTGGGTTTTTCGGGTCGGGTACTCGTTTTTTCGGGTAAAAGTGACAGCCCTAATTATAAGTGTCCACATTTTCTTTTTTATTTGTCCTATTATAGGTGCCCAATTTTAAAATTTATTAGCCAATTTACAAGTTTACTCTTAAACACACACAACTAATATTAATAAATAATATTGATTGACCTACTTTTCAAGGACATTATTATTATTTGAAACTAATATTAATAAATAATATTGATTGACCTACTTTTCAAGGACATTATTATTATTTGATAAGAAAAAAGAGTAATCATTCAATCCATCTTAAATTTTATGTTTTTCAAACCCGAACACTTACAACAGGACAGAGAGAGTATTAACTAAGAAATATAAATTAAACTAGGAGATATGATTACTAATGAAATGCACTAAACAACCTTATTTAATTTCACTTCAACATTTTAATAAAAGACAAATATTTTAATAGTTGAATATCATTAATTGTATCTTAACAAACCGTAGGGATCAAAAGTGTATCTACTCCTATTTTAACCACTTAATATCTAAAGATTTAACTAGGATAAAAAAAATATGAAAAACTCCCTACTAACTTGCCTTGTTAACTTTATAAATAAAAAATGAAATTTACAAGATATACTTAAAAAAGAAAAAGGGACATAAGTTATGATTAATTTAATGAAAACAAACCGTTACGGTACTGTGTACCCCTTACCCCCAACAAAGCAAATCAAGTGGAGAGACACTCGTATATGACCAACTTCCAAAGTCTACTTTTACTCCCTATAAAACCTCTCACCTCACCATAATAATAATAATCATAATAATAATAATAATAATAATAATAATTAACCGGAACCATGAACCACATGGTCGTGATAACCCCACTACTCAACCTCTGCCACTCCCTCTCTTCCCGATTAAACCAACACACTCACCATCTTCACCGTCGTTGTAACCGAGGAGTGGCTCGGGTTAATTGATCCATTTCAGGAGCATCATAACAACATCAGGTTTTCCAACCATCCCTAACGTCCGAGCTCAACCGTGGGTCCGACATGTTAAGTTTCCTTACTGCGGTTCAAACTAAAATGGAACGGCCTTTTGTGGAGGTGCTTGATCGGATTGAAAGTGAAATTGATCGTCCGGTAAAGCTCATCATAGCATAGCTGATGTAAATATGCTCTGGCCGAACAGGAGGAGTATTCCGGTGGCGGCGTATTCGCCCATGAGTGCTTCCATGTTTTCGGTTATGCATCATGTTGATCTCTTGCAATCGCATGATCACCTTTACCTTGACGTATCAGGTCTGATTTTCTTTTTGTTCATTACAAAAGTGCGTCTCATTGCGGTTTTTGAATTTTTATAATGTTTGGGTTCGGTTCCTTCGATTTAGGTTTCGGTTCCTTCGATTTTTTAGGTTTTTTATATTTGAGCTTGAAAATTTTAGGCCGAAAATAATGAAGCTAGGTATAAATATTTTTATTAATTGTAATTAAAAAACACTTACTATTTCTTAAAAAATAGACACTAAAATTTAGCCTCCAACTCCAATATTCATTCAAATTGAGCCAATTAGGATTCACCATGTAACCCAAAATGGATAAATATATGGAAGGTGACTAAGTCTTAGCCGACACTTTTTCAGCATTGAAAATCATGAAAAGTGACATTGAACCAATCCGAAACTGTCACGTGTCCAAAGCTAGGTTCTGATTAGTACGAAGTTACTCTTCATGATTTTTAGAGCCCAAAAAGTGACGGCCAAGGCTTAGCTGCTTTTAATATTTTTAGTCGTCTTAGATACGTCACAAATCATGATTGACTTAAATAAATATTGGAGTTGGAGGCTAAATTTTATAGTGTCTTCAACTAAAAAAATAAAAATAAATTTGGTCAAACTTAATTATACTTGTAATTTTCCCTATCAATATCAATTTCGGTTTCTTTGAAACTAAACAAAACCGGTGCATCAAAGTTTGAGAGGTAGACAAAGAAAATATCCAAAGGACGGCACACAAGTCACAATTTTAACTTCTATTCACTATTTATATTTTAATATATATTATATATTGGGTCAACATCTTAGTGGTCTTAAAATTGTCCTGTATTACACACGTTGAAAAGTTAAAACTTGAAATCTTATGGTATGAAAATATGATATCCTAATTGGAATGTTAGATTTTTTTTGTTTTATTTAACGACCATTTGAATCGTTGATGGGTCATCGATCTACCCTATCACCTTCATTTCACATTCATGACGAAACACATTATCGGTGATAAACAAAAGAAACACATAGCCCCACCAAAAACCCTTTAACTTTTTTAAAATAAAGTCTTTGATTGTCTCACATCAACTAGTTGAGTTGTGGATTATTGACTTACGTAACACCCAAATTATTATCTATTGATAACGATAATTGAAGTTAAATGAAGTCCTTTTTTTTATTAATTATTGATAAGATTTGATAATAACTAGTTATGTTTATTGAAAGCATGACAATGTATTACATGAGATTTGAAATTGTGTATTTTTTGTATCGTTCATGATAATAGCTTGATTCCTTGAAATAATCATGGTAGACATTATCCATTTATCCTTTTAGCTATAAGTTTTTCATAAAGCAATAACTTTATTTTATTTGAACAGAAAGAGGAGAGGATATCATCAACTATATTCCTGGATTATCTTCATTAACAATAGCAGACATTCCGATGATCTTTCATAGTGGTATTGGTGATAAGCTTAAAGACATTCTACCCAATCTTTTCGATATAACCGTAAAAGCAAATTATGTCTTAATATCAACTATTTACGAGTTAGAATCTAAAGCCATTGACGCTCTTAGAGACCGGATAAAAATGCCTCTTTACATATGTGGGGCAAACATAGAAATCGAAGCTAAGCCCTCATCAAACAAACCAATTTACCTAAAGTGGTTGGACTCCAAACAACCACGAACCGTCTTGTATGTTTCTTTGGGTAGTTACCTCTCAGTTTCGAGTGTTGAAATGGTCGAAATCGCATTTGGGTTAACACAAAGTGGTGTCAACTTTTTGTGGGTGGCTAGAGGAGAAACGCCCCATTTAAAAGAAATATGTGGGGAGAATGGGATGGTGGTGGAATGGTGTGAGCAACTTAGGGTTTTGTCACACCCTTCTATAGGTGGCTTTTTGACGCATTGTGGGTGGAATTCGGTGAAAGAGAGCTTGTTTTCGGGTGTACCTATGTTGACTTTTCCTATACTGATTGACCAACCGCTTAACAGTAAGATGATAGTTAAAGATTGGAAGATCGGATGGAATATGAGAGAAAAAGTTAAAGAATTTAAAAGAGATAATATTACGGAGATTGTAAAAGAGTTTATGGATTCAGAGAGTGTTGTGAGGATCAAAACGATGGCAAGGGCCAAGAAGTTGCAAGTAATTTGCCAAGAAAGCGTTGGTGAAAGTGGATCGGTTAATCAAGATCTTGATGCTTTTGTTGGAGATTTTCAAAGAACGAAAATAAGTGAATTAGATTTTGGTATGTCTAGCCGAGATTCAAAGAAGCAAAGTTCCTAGTGTTGATTGGGGTAATCTCTTTTTGACGAAATAGATGTGTTATTTCAAATATAATGTTACTTAGTAGACAATATGAAGGAACAACTGCTTCTTGTTGCTAATTTGTGAACTTTTAATGTTGGCTTTAGTTTGGATTAAAAACAACGAATAGATAGAACATAATTAATAAATACACTAAAAGTATAAAATTCAATTTCCATAGACCATTGGGCGGCCCAATTTGGGCCACTGTAGTTAATCTGTTGTAGGCCAAAAAATAACCAGCTATGCCCATTAAACTTAAGGTTGTCAGAACTCCAAACTGCTCGCCGCTCCCTCGAAAATCTCTCTGAAAATGCTCGTTTGAGTTCGGCTCTGTTTGAAAATGAGCCAATCGATTGGTTCAATTTAAAAACAAGCCAAGAATAAGAAAAGCATCGCGTTCGGTTCAGTTTGTTTTGCTCGAACTTTTTTAGTTTAATATTTATATATATAATATGTGTGTGTAAATAGAAAGTTTGTAACTAATTATGACTAAGAGGTGGAGTCTAAAAATTTATGACCGAAAGGCATGTGTCTACAAATTTTATGATGTTTAAGATGACGCTATTTTGAATTTTGAGTGTCGACTGTCAGTTTGAAATGTCATTCATTTTCACCTTTGATTGATAAATGTTCGTATATTTCAACCCTAACTGTAAGTTTTAAATGTCAATCCTTTTGGGATCTTGGAATATACTTAACATTTACGCTTGAGTATAATCATGTTTTAAGATTGCCTTAACTCCAACTAGTTGGTCACCGAGAAGTTGTCGAATCTCACTGCTCATAATTGACGGTATTTACACTTTACAAAAATAAAAAATACAATCATGTTAACCACTTCATTTAACAGTTAAAGGGGATTCAAAGACAAAGTAATACCCATCTAAGATTGATTCTCTCCCATTTCTCTTACGTTCATTTACTTTTATGTCTTGTCTCTTTATAACAAAAACTCTCAACTTTTGTTCTAACTAAACAACAAGAATCTAGTATTGAAAGCTATTGTGTCATTGGATTGATATTTAGGTTTACCGATACTCTTGTATAGTAGGGGTAACACAAAAATAAATTTTATTTATAAATTCAGAACAAGAAGCGTGTCAAAACATATATAAAATATATATACTAACACAAGCACTTCATGCACCATTACCATACATTCAACTATACTTGTGTGCATTTTCAACTTATTTTATTTTGTCTTTTGTGACTTAAAACACACAAACTAACATATACAAATGGATTAGCAGTTTCGCACTTGAACTGAAGCTTACTAGAGGATAGATAATTCTTATCTAGAGACTTATGCCGAACCTTAGACAGTGTGATATAATGATATGGCAGTATCAAACCTTTTAACTAGTAATGAAAACTACACATATGTTTCAAACTACAATATATATTAAAGCAAGGAAGAGGTAAAGAATTGTTGTTTCTTTAGGGATGAGAATACAAATATTTTGAAACTTCAATTTAGTCTTTTTCAATGTTTTAAAAACCGGTTTTTTACTCCTACTGGATTGAGTTAAAAAATGGTATAATCGGTTGAACCGGGTTATACCAGGAGGTTCAACCAGTTTAATAGTTTAACTTATAATCTCATATAAATGCAATTCCAGCTCCAAAAATAACCCAAATGTAAATGACTCCATAACAAAAAAAAAAAAAAATTAAACCAAACGTTAATCAATATTAAAAAAATAACACAAAAGCACTCAATTTTAAATTAATAATCCTAAAGTTTACACATTTGAATGTTAATAATTGGGTTAAAAGTAATTTTGAAAAAATATGAGCCGCAAATATCAAAAATTCCTCAGACTTAAAACCGGTATGCCGGTAAAAACCGGTATTTTAGAAAAAAACCGCTGGTACGACGTTCTAGCAAACCGGTCAAAAATACCGGGCTCAAAATACCGGCTTGTTGTATGAAATCCGGTTCAACCGGCCGGTTTTTAAAACACTGGTGTTTTTCCATATCAGGTTATTTTATTCACACCAACATTTTTACTATATCGACAATGAAGGAAACTTTAATTGATATATATTTTTGTTTATTCTTTAATACCATTTTATATAAAATGTTTTATAAAAATAAATATGAAAATGTTTATGTGGACCACTATAATAAAATCAAGTATGTTCAAATCTATAACCTACCAACAAGTTTGAAACCAACGTGAAATATAAGGGTTTTTTTAATGGTTGATTTCCAATTAAACAAGTTTAATTCATCAAATATTCCAAAGAAATTAAGAATAACAAATAGCATTTTCTGTCATACGTAGTTGATGGCAACATGTTATCACAACCATGTTTTAAAACTCAAATTTCATGATGATAATTAACACCTTTAGACATTCAAATCGGGTAGTACTTCCTACACTTTTTTTTAAATGGTTCATTCGAATAAAACAAGTTTAATTCATCAGGAATTAAAAATAACATATAGTATTCCCTTGCATACGCTTGATGATGGCAAATCGTTATCACACCCATGTTTTGAAACACAATTCTTGTGATACTATTCAACACATAAGAGGTTTAGACTTTCAAAACTAGATTTATTTCGTATACTATTTTTAAGTGGTTCATTACCAATTAAATAAGTTTAATTCCCCAGACACCCCCAAAGGAATTAAGAATGACAGATAGCATTCCCTGGCATATGCTTGTTGATGGAAACTCGTTATCATAAGCATGTTTCAAAACTCAATTCTCATGATGCTGTTCAACACATAAGAGGTTTAGATGTTCAAAACTGCTAGTATTTCCTAAACTTTTATTTTTTTTAAATGGTAGGTTACCAATTAAACAAGTTTAATTCACCAGACATTCCGGAAGAAATTAAGAATGACAGATAGCATTCCCTAGCATACACTTGTTTATGGAAACTCGTTATCACAATCATGTTTTGAAACTCAATTCTAATGATGATGTTCAACACATAAGAGGTTTAGCCTTTCAAGGCTGGTAGTATTTACTGAACTTTTTTTTTAAATGGTTGATTACCAATTAAACAAGTTTAATTCACCAGACATCCCGGAAGGAATTAAGAATGACAGATAACATTCCCTGGCATGCGCTTGTTGATGGCAACTCGTTATCACAACCGTGTTTTAAAACTGAATTCTCATGATTATGATCAACACAAAAGAGGATTAGACTTTCAAAGTTGGTAGTATTTCCTAAACATTTTTCAAAATGGTTCGTTACCAATTAAACAAGTTTAATTCACCAGACATCCTGGAAGGAATTAAGAAAGACAAATAGCATTCCCTGACATACGCTTGTTGATGGCAATTCGTTATCGCAACCATGCTTCAAAACTCAATTCTCATGATGATGTTCAACACATAAGGGGTTTAGACTTTCAAAGCTAGCAAGTATTTTCTAAACTTTTATTTCAAATGGTTCGTTACCAATTAAACAAGTTTAATTCACCAGACATTCCGGAAGGAATTAAGAATGGCAGATAGCATTCCCTGGCATACGCTTGTTGATGGAAACTCGTTATCACAACTATGTTTCAAAACTCAATTTTCATGATGATGTTCAACACATAAGAGGTTTAGACTTTCAAAGCTAGCAAATATTTCCTAATTTTTTTCAAATGGTTGGTTTACCATATAAACAAGTTTAATTCACCAGACATTCCGGAATGAATTAAGAATGACAGATAGCATTCCCTGGCATACACTTTTTGATGGCAACTCATTATCACAACCATGTTTTAAAACTCAATTCTAATGATGATGTTCAACATATAAGAGGTTTAAACTTTCAAAGTTTGTAGTATTTCCAAAATTCTTTTTAAATGGTTCATTACCAATTAAACAAGTTTTAATTCACTAGACATTCCGGAAGGAATTAAGAATGGCAGATAGCATTCCCTGGCATACGCTTGTTGATGGAAACTCGTTATCACTACCATGTTTCAAAACTCAATTTTCATGATGATGTTCAACACATAAGAGGTTTAGACTTTCAAAACTAGCAAGTATTTCCTTTTTTTTTCAAATGGTTGGTTTACCATAAAACAAGTTTAATTCGCCAGACATTCCGGAAGAAATTAAGAATGACAGATAGCATTCCCTGGCATACATTTTTTGATGGCAATTCGTTAGCACAACCATGTTTTAAAACTCAATTCTAATGATGATGTTCAATATATTAGAGGTTTACAATTTCAAAGTTTGTAGTATTTCCAAAATTCTTTTTAAATGGTTCATTACCAATTAAACAAGTTTAATTCACCAGACATTCCGGAAGGAATTAAGAATGACAGATAGCATTCCCTGGCATACACTTGTTGATGACTACTCATTATCTCGACCGTGTTTTAGAACTTAATTCTCATGATGATGTTTAGCACATGAAACATTTATAATTCATTAAGCTAATATGCATATAAAATCAAATAATTGAAGAAAACTAACCTTTAAGATTATGTAAGTAGAGAAGGGAAGAATTTATATGATGAGTATTTGATGATTGTTGTGCTTGAATACAAACTAAAGAGCTCTTTATATAGGCTAGAGTCATAAACATTGATGATATAGTATTATATTTTATTACACAATTTAATGATATAGATTCTTCTAGATGTGAAATTGTATCTACACACATATATATATAATACATTTATTAAATTTTTCTAAGCACATAAGTTTCGTTATTTGAAAACATTAACACAATAGAGTAAATGAAATATGAAAGAGATCAATCTACTTTGTTCATGTGAATAATTATATAAAAATTAGTAATAGTTATTTTTTAATAACAATTTTTTTAATCCTTGTCATTTGTGTGATTTGAATTCAAGACCTACTAAGTCTAAGTGTTAAGTTTAAAGAATTTGTCTTTGTCAATTGACTCAACCCCATTGGTAATCTAAATTACTGATAATTAAAAAAATATAACTGAAAAATATATTATTACAATATAAAGTTTGTAGAAAAAAGAGATAATATATAACTTATTATTAATTGTAACCGTTTCACTTAGAATTATTCAAAGTTGGTTTAACCTTTTGAAATCTCATCATTATACATCAATTAATTTTTTTCTGGTTTTTGTTTACTTATTTAATTTTTTAGCTTTACCATATTTTCAAAAATAGTATATTATTTAAAGTTATTAATTATTATAACATGATCTTCTCATCTACAAGTTATTAAATGCCAAATTATACAAAAATAAATAGTTGTGTTATAATAAATTATTATAAAAATACAGCTTGTTATAATTGGGAAGATAAATTTCAAAATCAACATATAAAATTTAGAAAACGTAACAATAAATTTGGAGAATAGTTTAGCACTTGAGCATAAAAAACATATGAAAAAATTATAATTAAGGATTATATGCATTATATTAGTTATATTTAAAAATACTTTTTAAACTCTACACTTTGTTTTGTATTTATGTAAAATAAATTTCTAAGAAAAAATACGTTTTAAACAAGAGAGTTGGTATGTTAAAAAACGGGGTGACATGAATTAACGAATGTAAAATTGATTGACTTGATATCATAAGTGGTAGCACACCACATAAAAGTAAGATCTAAAGTGTTAATTTTAGTAAATCAATAACATATGATAAATGTTAGTAAATCACTAATATCTGATAAATGTATAATGATTTGATATTATATAAGTTAACATAATAAATAATATGATATAATTTGATATATACATAATTATATCTTAATATAAGATACAATATAACTTAATATGATATTATATGATGTAATATAATTTGATATGATACGATAAAATATTATATAATATCTTTTTGACTTGACTAAAATCAAATAACTAATTTCACGTTTACATGTTAGTTTGTTTCTCATCATGTTTTTCTTTTTTTGTTTTTTTACATAAAAACGATCAAGTCCTTCTCTAAAATGAAAATTTGATAATTTTTTGTTTAGCACAACGGAATAGGGTTAAGACTTTATTTGGGTGCTAGTGTGATGCAACATTTAACTAGGTAGTTAGAAAAAAAAGGGTGTGCACAAAACTGAAAAGACCGAGTCGAAACCGAAAAGACCAAAAAATCGAACCAAAAAAACCAAACTGAATTAGAAACCGTGATTCGGTTTTGAACTTTAGAAAAAACCGAAATATTGGTTTCGGTTCGGTTTTATATTTGCAAAGAACCGAAAAAACCGATCCGAACCAAAATACAAAAATCAAAATAATCACAATATCTTAACCGTAACCATTAAAACAAAATCTTTCAATGACTATTTGTTTAGTTTTAACATATGGTTTATAACAAATATATTTTGTTTCTACATATACTTAATAACTAAGAATATTGGTACCTTCAGTTTTGATTTTGAATTTTTATTTTAAATGTATCTTTTATTTGATTTTAATATTTGAGGTACAAATATTCAATATTCTATTAATTATTACCTTAAAGAAAAAAAATGTCACGTCTAATTTCAATATCTTGGGTCAAGTTTTTTTTATTGCCCCCAAACTTTTGGCTTGATTAGCAAAACCGAACAAACCGCATCCAAAGCCGAACCGAACCCAAAAACCGAAAAAACGGAAACCAAACGGTTTTAAAAAATCATAAAACCGAAAGTTTGGTTTTTGGTTCGGTTTTAATTAAAAACCGCACCGAACCGCAGCACGCACACCCGTAGAAGAAAGTTTATTACGATTCATATTTTTGTTACCTCAGACCAAAAATTGCATAGGATATTTATAATTTCATAGAATTTACCCAAGAAAAGTATGTGCCATGACTATGTAGTGTTGTTATTCTTCTTGTAATGCAAAAGTTTATATATATAGTAGGATTATATACCATGAAAATTCAAAACAATACATGCAAAAGTTTATATAGTAGGATTATAAATCATGAAAAATCAAAACAATACCGTTAAAGAAAATATGATATTCGGAATAACTGGGTTCATACACACTGTAATTACACCCTCTCGAAGGTGAAGGGCAACCCAAAATCCCACAAGCTAGAAGATATATAATAAAGTGAATTATAAAACAAAATAAAAAAAAATTATATAGACGTAAATTTCTTTGTGTATTTGAAAAACCTACTCCAATCAAAGCTCACAGGGTTGATTATAGTGTTAGGCTTACAAGTTATGGTGATTCTTTAAAAAGAATCCACAAAATGTCAATGTTACAGTATGAGTAATATACATGAACAAACTTGTACCTGTAATATATGTACTAGCATCAAATCTTAATAACTAGGTACGTATATCGTTCTTTTGGAAGAAGACATAATTTATGCATAATTACATATAAAAGTTAGATCGGTATAAGAGGATTATTGACTACAATAGGAAGTAACACTTGGATGAGATGTGTATTTGGACTTGTAGAGTCTAATGCCCGCTCTTATCATTTTATTAAACACTAGTTTTTATCCCCCGTATTACGGGTGTTGTTTTATATTGTTTGTTCTAATATTTATTCATTTTTTGAATTTATATTTTTTTATTGTATGAAACATAATAATATATACTTATGGTTTGATGATAAATTGTTTCATAAATAAATGAGATGTTATAACCCGATTTAAAAGCTATATGGTTTTGATGAGACCCGATACCTGTTTATTTTTTTTACTATAAAATTGTTTTTTTTAATTATAAATAATATTTATGAAAGTTAATAATATACTTATGGTTTGATAAGACCCAAGACCCGTTTATTTATTTTACTATCAAATTGTTTTTTTTAATTTAAATAATATATATACGTATCTTTTTTAAAATAAATAAGATATTAATTTTTATTATATCCTAATTTATAGGATTTTTACATCAATAATTTGGTGAGACTAATTTTTAATTTAATGAGATGTTATAACCCGTTTAAGGAATGTCTGGGTTTGGTAAGACTCATACCCATGAATTCGGGTCAAATGCATAAGAAGCCTTTATTTAAAAATCAAACAAATCTGGTGACTCCAAAAAAAGGGGGAGCGACCATATCGTGACACATAGGATTTTTATGTCTTCGTTTATATATATTATAGATTATAGATATGTTACAAATATAGTAGCCAAATGCATTATCATCACATATTGTAGACACTACTCCATTGTCGATCCATCATCACTCATCTTCGATCTACTACCAATTTATGATATACACATCCACATATCATCCGGCAACCCTATTCCCGTTTTGGTTTTATTCTTTGATTTTCTTATCGCAATAGCGTGTTTTCTTATAATTGGCATCATCATGCTCGAAATAAAAGATGGAAAGTTATAAACCGTTTGTAACATGTTGATTGTTTCTAGAATAAATAGCTTGCAATTTGACTTCACAAGGTAATGCTAGAGTTTACTATTACGAGGTTTAATATATTTTTTCTATTAGATATGTTGCATATGTCAATGTTACCTTATGTTTATTGTGAACAATCATGGATTTCTATCGAGTTAAGTTTTCAATTCAATTTATACTCTCAATAAAATATTTTGTTAGAACAGTTATCGTTTAAAGTTTATAATTGAGAGTTTTCAACCCCATTGAGACTCTAAAATAAATCTATTGAAAACATCATCTAACAATTTTATTTTCTGAAATTCCCATATTAAGTTTATCTTGTTTTGATCATATTAAGTTTACGATTAAGAGTTTTCAAACCCACTGATTCTCTTCTATCTTATTTTATTATTCTTAAATTAGTAGAAGTGTTTGTTCTTAAACCTACACATTCGCATTGGCACAAAATATTTTACCTTAGAAAATATAATTTAGTTATAAAAAATGAAAATCTTAACGAGTAAAAGAAATAAATCAACTTAAAACCTTGCTCCCATGTCTTTTCTGCGTGTAGTTACTTGCGCAATGAACTATGGACAAATGGTGCATAGCTTAGTGATGTTGATGGGGCTCGATATCTTGAATTAATGAGTTCATGTTATTCAGGATTTAGATGTATGAACATGCTACAAAAATTGGATCAAATAACAATTGGTTTATTTAGTTTTCAAGTAACATGTTTATTTGGGTAAGGGTTATTTAGGTACATGTGAGATCAGGTCGGGTGTGTTATTCAGCTATGGGTAAAATCAATTACTCAGAATGGGTCAATTTAAAACATATCCATTTTGGCCCGGTCAACCTTTTAGCAAAAGGTTGCATCTCATCATCTAATTCAACGTTTATGTTGAACTTGATTTACGATCAGATTCGTCATATTCTTTTAGGTTTTTCTTTTATGGTCACATTAGGCTATTTGTAGAAGTGATGAAAGCCTTTGAATGCAGCCACAAATGGTGCTTTTGATGAACTAGTCTTCACCAGTCCACCTCTAGTTGCCGATCGTCGGCCTTCCATAAACTCGAGTAAATCTTCATATGTTGATTGAACAGGAATCTTTAGTTGATTTAAGAAGTCTCACGTCTCAACAAACTTAATTTTTCTACTAAGCAACCACAAAAGCTTGAGAAATGAAAATTGCCCCGATAGACATAAATAGAGAGATTGCATTAACAGGTAATCAAGTAGTCATGAAGCAAAATGTTATATTTAAGTCCGAGTTTTGAGTATGCATGCATGTATGTGTATTTTTATTGTGTGTGTATTAGTAGCACATTAATGAGAACATATCTACAACATCAGTGTACTGCTAATAATGTATTGTCGGTTATCCTTCGATGGTTATTAACAGAGCTTAATTTATCCAATAATAACTTATGAATCACACCATATTCTTTGGTGGTAGATAATGAAACACATAATATAAAATTATAAATCCTGATTAAGAAATGTTTCATAGCATTTGAATTTTTTCTACATGTGTTGCCACTTACTAGGCATAAAACAAATAGGTGGAGTTACTCATAGTTAATCATCCCATAATCGGATTATGCCAAACAAATTTAGCGTGGCAAGTTAACCCTTAATGGATATATTGAATATTTACCTTCATTTAGATTTGTTGTTCCATAGATTCTCTTCTAAACATGAGTATCTATTATGTCAGCCTAAATACGTACTTGCTTTACTATATTTTTCAATACGTCAGAATATACAACGTTAACCAACTTGGATTTTCGAGTTCTAAGTAAAATAAGTTATTTTATTTAGATGCTCGTGGTACTATACAGTTGACAGATGTTGACTTGATAAACCCAAATTGATATAACCCAGTTTCATATGTCTTGTTTTATTTTTCAAACATATAATATATCATCTATATATCCAAAATAGTTTTCTATATGAACAAACACGCAATTTCAGGGGTTAAATCGAAAATGTTGGATTAATTAGGTTTAACCCAGCTTCTCTACTATATATATGAGGCCACATACGCATGTTTATCTCATCCATCTCTAATCCTTCTTCCATTGCCATTGTGCCCGAATCTCCGCTCTAATATCTTTATGTCCCTCAAAGATCGACCGATGATAAATCTGAATGATGTAAGCTATTTCCGTTTCAATTCGTTCTATATATATTTATCATGTAACTGTTGCTTTGATGGTTTTGTGTTCTGATCATCAACTTGTTTGTGTTGAGTCGTTGACAGTCTATTCGGATCATATCGAATCATAACATGTTGATTGTTTATAGAGTGGCTGCAGATCGAGGTATTAATTGTTGTTGTAAAATCAAGTTGTTCTTGTTAAATGTATTAATTAGTTTTAAGATTTAATGATGAATTAATATATATTTATCAATGAAATTAATGTAGTTGGTGGTTTCCATCGATTGGCCGGAGATTACCACCTGTGGGATTGGTTTCTGCCCAGAATCCATTATCCCTGTGGACGGCAGGATGAAGTATGATCTCCTTACTCTCTGCGCAGTCTTGAATATTTTTTCTTCAATGGTTAATATTTTAAATGTGATGTGTTATCACAACTCTGATATTCAATGGTTAAGATTTGACATGTTTTTGATTACATTGATCACCATTTTGGAAGATTTAATGTGCCTTTAATCACATTGACCATTGTGTATTAAATTTCCAATCTTCACTCCACCAGGATCGGAAAAACTTAATTTCTTTATGTTAAAAAGTCAGTTTTAGAAGATTTATTGTGTTTTTGACTGTTTATGCGTGCAGTCGATGATTAATTCGTGTTGTTGAGGCCTAAAGAGCCTAATGCGGACCCTTATGTTGCTCGTGTGCTTGATGTAAACCAGAAAAGGGTTAATATCCGATGGTATTACCGGCCAGAGGAGACAAAGGAAGGAAGAAAGAATTTTCATGGTAAGAAGGAGGTCCTCTTGTCTAATCATATCGATACGCAGAGCACACGAACCATCCAAGGGAAGTGTATTGTTCATTCGTGGGAGGACTATATAAAGCTAAGTATAATTAGTGTGAAGAATGATTTAGACTCTTTTATGTATTTTGTTATTAGTATAAGAGTTAGTCTGTAACATGTTGTAAATTAGAAACATTGTGCCGGTCTGTAAACTTATCATGATGAATATTTTCTTGATCCATAAAAAAATTGTTTTTATTGTTTCATTCCTGGTTTGTTTCGTTCTTGATGTTTTATTGAATGATTAATATTAATAATCTCCGTCTCGGCCGGGTCTAATTGACCACCTACACGTTTTTGTCTTTTTCTAATAAGTTATGTTTATAAAGAAAAAGTAATATTGTTACAATTAATGTTTATTTTAAATTTGAAAAATAAAAATCTACTTACTGTTAAATACTTATTTTGGTGTTCAATGGCTCTAATGGACATGTTTAAAAGTAAAAAAATGTAAAGACGACAATTATAGTATAAAGTCATCCAGATTTTAGTTTTGTAAATATATAAATAAATGTTTTTAAACTATACAATTAATTTAGTTTTGTATTTATGTAAAATAAACCTCTAAAAAACGAAAAATAAATATTAACAAGAGAGTGGATTTAACGTGCGAGTGATTGTGTAAAATAAATGGGTGTAAACGTGAGTTAACAAATGTAAAATTGATTGATTCGATATCATATGCGGTGGCACCATACATAAAAGTAGGGACTAAAGGGTTGATAACAAAAATACCAATTGTAAGCTTTTGATTCAAATATCATTATAGACAGCACTAACAAGGATAAAGTCACAGCTTTAAAAAAAGAAATTGATTAATCGTCTGTAACATTTACGCATACCGCGTTTGCAATGGAAAACATTTATATATGATATGGTAGATGTAAAATGATTTAATACTATATATAATTTAGCATAATATGATATGATTTAATATTCAATCATCTTTTAAAAAGATATCGTCTTGTGATATGATATATACAATATGATATGATATGATGTGATATCATTTGATATGATGCGATATCATTTGATACGATATCATTTGATATGATATCATACGATACAATAAGATATAATATGATGTAACATAATTTCATATGATTAATATGATATTGTAAAATAATAGTTTGACTAAAAAAACTATTAGGGGGGGCGATGCGCATAATTTTTTAAATGAATTGGAATTAGAGCTGGAATGGAATATTTGAAAAATCTATAAATGTGTTGGCTTGGTAAGTTGTTTAATGAAATTGGAATTCTCCATATCTCCTCTCAACCCACCGACCCGTCCTAACAACCCCCCCCCCCCCCCCCCCAAACACACACAAAAAAATGATAAAACAATAACTTTTTTCTGAGATAGACGGTGGAAGAAAAAAAATAAATTCTCGCTTAAAAGTATAAAAAATAAAAATAAAAATTTAGTAAGCTATGTCTTAAGAACTGATGGTGGGACCCACACACCTAGTTAATATTTTACTTTGCTTAATTAAAAGCAAAACACAATATAATTGGAGGCGGCCACCCCTTTAAAAAAAGGTCTTTTGTTTTTCTTAAAAAAAACAAATTAAAGAAAAAAAATTTGGTGAACCCACGTTCACCCCAACAAAAGAATCAATTTGTTTCTTAAAAAAACAAATAAAGAAAAAAATTTGGGTTCCACTCACCCACAGTTTTTTTTGTCTTCACAAGATCAGAACTCTCTGCGAAACACACAGTGTGACAAAAACTCGGGTGAGCTCGCGGTTCAAACTGACAATCTTTGCATAAGACCTAACTGAAATATTACATTGCCAATACCCACCTAAAGTGATACAAATAGTAATCGAACTTTAGTCTCCACTGGATAACACAAGCCTTCTATCACAAGGTCACAGGTAGTTCGCCAGTTGTTATTAATAGAGTTTTATCAATAATAGTTTCCAAAATCATACTTTATTTTCTAGTAGTGGATAATCAAACACATAATATAAATCCCGGGTAAGAAATGTTTCACCGCGTTCAAATATTCTCTACGTGCATTGTCACTTACGAGCTAGTAAACAAAAGGTAGAATTCATGTTAATTAATCATCGTGTATAACATGATTATGCCAAGAAAATATAGCTTAACAAGCCGCATTGGGATATAATGAATGTTTACCTTCAATTTATTTAGATTCGTTGTTTTCATAATTTTAGATTCTCTCCTAAATACGTGCATCCACAATATAAACCTAAACATGTACACTATTTTACTAGATTAATCAATACTTAATATATATATACAATGTTAACCGGTCTTTTCAAGTTTGATGTAAAATAAATTATCTTTAATTGCATATGTTTTTTAATCTTGTTAAAAATCGAGGTTACCGAATGTTTCAATAGGACGGATAGAAATAGTTTGTTGTTTGGCGCGCGTAATATTATTTAGTTGCCATGTTGACTTGGTTAACCCAGAAGCGTTCGTATTTAGTTTTCGGGTAACAGGTTTATTTGGGTAAGGGTTCTTTAGGCACATGTGAGATCAGGTCGGGTGTTTGATTCAGCTATGGGTAAAATCAACGAGTGAGAATGGGCCAATTTAATACATATCCAATTTGGCCCAGTTAACTTTTTAGCAAAAGGTTGCATCAGATCATCTAATTCGACGTTTTTGTTGAACTTGATTTACGATCAGATTCATCACATTATTTTAGGTTGTTTTTTTGTGGTCACATTAGGCTATTTGTAGTAGTGATGGAAGCCAGCTTTGAATGCAACCACAAATGATGCTTTTGATGAACTCGTCTTCACCGGTCCACCTCTAGTTGCCGATCGTCGGCCTTCCATAAACTCGAGTAAATCTTCATATGTTGATTGAATAGGAATCTATAGTTGATTTAAGAAGTCTCATGTCTTGTAAGTTAGGTGGGAAACAAACTTTTTCTACTAAGCAACCACAAAATCTTGAGAATGAAAAACTGCCCCATCAATGGACATAAATAGAGAGATTGCATTAACACTAATCCATGTAATGTCGGTTATCCTTCGATGGTTTTTAATAGAGCTTAATTTATCGAATAATAACTCATGAATCACACTATATTCTTTGGCAGTAGATATTAAAACACATAATATAAAATTATAAATCCTGACTAAGCAATGTTCCATAGCATTCGAATTTTCTCTACATGTGTTGCCACTTACTAGGCATAAAACAAATAGGTGAGTTACTCATAGTTAAACATCCCATAATCGGATTATGCCAAGCAAATTTAGTGTGGCAAGCTAACCCTCATTGGATAATTAGATGTTTACCTTTATTTAGTATCTTTGTTCCATAGATTCTCTTCTAAATACGAGTATCTATTATATAAACCTAAATACGTACTTTCTTTACTAGATTTTTCAATACGTCAGAATATAAAACGTTAACCAACTCGAATTTTCAAGTTCGAAGTAAAATCAATTATCTTTAGTTAGACGCTCATGGTACTATACAGTTGACACATTATGACTTGGTAAACCCAGATTGATATAATCCAGTTTCATATTTGTCTTGTTTTATTTTTTAAACATATAATATGTCTATATATCCAAAAATAGTTTTCTATATGATCAAACATACAATTCCAGGGGTTAAATTAAAAATTTTGGATTAAGTTTTAACCTAGCTTCTCTACTATATATATGAGGCAACATACGCATGTTTATCTTCATCCATCTCTAATCCTTTCTTCCATTGACATTGTGCCCGAATCTCCACTCTAATATCTTTATGTCCCTCAAAGATCGACCGATGATAAATCTGATTGATGTAAGCTATTTCCCTTTTCAATTTGTTCTATACATATTTATCATGTAACTGTTGCTTTGATGGTTTTGTGTTCTGATCATCATCTTGTTTGTGTTGATAGTCTATTCGGACTATATCGAATCATAACATGTTGATTGTTTATAGTGTGGCTGCAGATCGAGGTATGGTTGTTGTAAAATCAATCTGTTCTTGTTAAATGTATTAATTTTAAGATTTAATGATGAATTAATATTTTATATGAAATTAATGTAGTTGGTGGTTTCCATCGATTGGCCAGAGATTACTAATCGTAGATCAAGTATGCTATACTTACTCTCTGCGCGATCTTGAATATTTTTTCTTTAATGGTTAATATGTTAGATGTGATGTATTAATTATCACAACTCTGCTATGTGACATCTGACCCGATCCGACCCGACCCAGGTACCCGTTTCTCTGACCCGATCTCTTTCTTTTATGATTTAATATTTATTTATACTTATATTTTACTTTTAATAATAATATATATTTTCCTTCCCGCCTCTTTCTCTCTCTTTCTTTCCGTCGTCCCGTCCCTCTCCTTCTCTCTTTCCGCCTTCTTTTCCCTCTTGTCGCCGTCCCGCCCTTACGCCTTGTTTCCCTCTTTTTCTTCTAACTCTTTGCTTGTCCTTTGTTCCTTCCCGCCTAAGGTTGTCTGCGCAGCTCCAAGCGCCAGACCCCTTACAAGGAATCCTGCGTGAAGACCACCTGTTTCAGCGATACGCGAGACGAACTCTTCTCGCAGCGCGCTAAGAATTGTAATTCTTCTCGCAGCGCGCTAAGAACGGTAGTTCTTCCCGCGACGCGCTAAGGATTTGTAGTTCTTCTCGCAGCGCGCTAAGAATCGTAGTTCATCCCTCGACGCGCGAAGAATTATAGTTCTTCCCGCGGCGCGCTAGGAATTTTAGTTCCTCCCGCGGCGCGCTAAGAAATGTGATTCTTCCCGCGGCGCGCTTAGAAATGTAGTTCTTTCCGCGACGCGTTAAGGTTGGTTATGTCTGCCTTCGCGCTCGCGCTCTCTTGACCTTCTGTGTCTGCCTTCGCGCTCGAGCCTTCTCGCGCTAAACCCTTTGAGTTTTCTTCTGTTTAATCTAGCCGTTGCTTTTGTGTTGTCTTATCTTTTGTGCTGTTGACCTAATCTGCTTTATGTCTGAAAAGCCACTTTTGGCGCAGCATGCGCACCAACCCCATTGGTTGGCAGAAAAAGTGACTGACATTATCTTTTGAGATCTGCTTTTTCCATGCTTGACCAGTACCTTTTTCTGATCCGCCCATGCTTTTTACTGTTCCCTGTCAGCCTTTTTCTCTTTTTCCCTGCTGCCATATCTTTTGATATCTTTTGCTTTTGGAATCTTTTACTTTTTGGAGATCTTTTCCCCTTTTCTAGGGATTGTGTCTCCTAGGGTTTCTCTATAAATAATAATGTTATTTTCCTAACACATCACACACAAACACTTAATCTCTCCTATTCTCTCTTCCTCCTTGATCTCTCTGTCGCCTCCCTCTCTGCCTCCGTCTTCCTCCCTGTTCTGCCCTGTTTTCCGGTAATCTATTATATATAATAATTTGTTTAAGTTACTTATTAATTATGCTAACTTATAATCAAGACTTAAAACAAATCATTAAAACAATAATCTTGTTTATAGGTTAACTTGTGCTTGTTTAAAGTTGGTTCTTGCTTTATCTTACACCGCATCGTTTATCATGTGAGTAATCTCGTACCTAATCCCTTTTTATTTTTAATGTTTGGGATGTTCATGTGTTCGTACAAACTTGAGTCTTAAACTTGTTTATGAACTTTAGTCGCGCAGTATCCCATGTGTTGAGGACGTTTACTTGGCTGTTTATTTGTATGTGTGTATCATTAACCGCTTTGTTCGGCCTATTCCGAAGTTTTCATGGATCCATTAGATGAACACGGGAGACCTATCGTTTACGGTTTTCTTTGTTTACACTTGCACAGATGTTTTCTCGTTTTTGTGCTCAATTGGGAGCACGGATTGAACTATGAACTATGAGCTATGATCTATCTAGGCTTGATCACAATCTGATTGCACCCTTGTTAAACACCAGACATACACGTGTTGCGCGCAGATTTATTGTTACCTATGTATTGTATTAAACTTGATTTCTCACCAACACGCAAGTGTTTGACGTTTATTTTAACACATGTTCAGGTTTGCAGTAGCTGTTTTGGAGCTTGTGGACACGTAGGAAGTTTTCTTTATTTTGGACCTAGATTAAAATGTATCAAGACAAGTTATTGCTGTTCGATTATTATGATTTATAATATATTGATTTATGATGATTTATGTTATCTTATGTCTACTTTGCGCATGCGCGAATGAATGTATTTATTAAATATTGACACCCAATAGTGTCACGAGTAATGAAACAATACGTGGCGCCCCGATGTATAATCCGCCTTTGGTCGAGGTGTTACATGCTATTCAATGGTTAACATGTTTTTTATTACATTTATCACCATTTTGGAAGATTTAATGTGCCTTTAATCACATTGACCATTGTGTATTAAATTTCCAATCTTCACTCCATCATGGATCGAAAAACTTTATTTTTTTCTGTTTAAAAGTCAATTTTTAGAAATTTAATTATCGTGTTTTTGGTTGTTATGTGTGCAGTCGGTGATTAATTGCGTGTCGTTGAGGTCTGAAGAGCCTAATATGGATGCTTAGGTTGCTCGCGTGGTTCAAGTAAATGAGGAAATGGTTGAAATCCGATGGTATTACCGGCCTGAGGAGACAAAGGAAGGAAGGAAGATTTTTCATGGTAAGAAGGAGGTCCTTGTAACATCCCGAAATTTCTAAAGTAATATTTAATATATTATTTTGTCGGGTGAAATAAACGAGTTAGTGGAATGATAATCATAATAGCAAAATATGAAGACTTAGTAGGATAATTAGATGGGATTAGATATGGACCAAAAGGAAATATGGGCCTTCGGTCCATGGGCTTAAGGGAGTATAAATACCCCCTTAAACCCCAATCCTTTCCTATTCCATCCATTTATCCATCCTAATCTCTACACACTCCAAAACACACACAACCCGAACCAAGATCCAAAGGCGAGGACCCGAGCTCGTTGGTGCTAGATCGTCGTGACGAATCAAAGCAACAAAACCAGCTCGTGTTCGTAGTTCGACTCATTTACGGTACGTTTATATCGAGAACTTGTTCGTTTAGGTTTGGATTAGTATAGAAATGATATATCTGTGTTTGTATGGTAAAAACGAATCCAACAAAGCTAAACTTACTGAAAATGGATATGATTTGATGGGTTAATCGATTGATAAAAGAACACGTAACCTATATGCCTAAATCGCACCCCTTAAACATCGATGTTAGGTCGATTTGATGGTTGGGGTTTGTAGGCGCTGGTCAGACGATTCCGTGGATACCTAAATCGAGTTATTTGGTTAAGAAACGAAGATGATTAAGGACGAACAGTAGCTGCAGCCGACAACTTCGCCTGCAAGCTAAGTTCGCCTGATGAACTTCGCCTGCAAAGCTAAGTTCGCCTGATGACAACTTCGCCTAAAGCTAAGTTCGCCTAAGGTTTAACTTCGCCTAAAGCTAAGTTCGCCTGATGACAACTTCGCCTAAAGCTAAGTTCGCCTAAAGTTTAACTTCGCCTAAAGTTAAGTTCGCCTAAGGTTTAACTTCGCCTAAAGCTAAGTTCGCCTGATGACAACTTCGCCTGCAAAGCTAAGTTCGCCTAAGGTTTAACTTCGCCTAAAGCTAAGTTCGCCTAAGGTTTAACTTCGCCTAAAGCTAAGTTCGCCTGATGACAACTTCGCCTGCAAAGCTAAGTTCGCCTAAGGTTTAAATTCGCCTAAAGCTAAGTTCGCCTGATGACTGCCCCCGGACCCCGTTCGTTGTGGGTACTAGTTAAGGCTAGAAAGATGATATGAGTAGTGATAGTTAATTGATACGTATACTTGTTATACAGTCAGCCGTGCACAACTGAAGAAAGGGATTACGATTAACGGTGAACGTAACCGTGTTCAGGTGAGTTTCTTGCCCCATTTATGTGTTATGTTTTCGGGGCTGTGTGCATACTCGATATGTTTGTTAATACGCTTATCCTAAGAGATAAGTGTATGCCTTATGTGCATAATGTGATATGTATGAATGATGGCTTGACGGTACGTGAACGATCTTCGGATATTGAACGTACTGTCAGGTTGTAACGCTAAGTATAAGGTAAGTATGATATGTATGCTTATGTGTAAGAATGTGATAAAGTTAATAAAAGAAGGAAATGATGGTTGTATGGTTACGAAGAGGGTATCGGGCCCTAATAATACTCGAGGTATGATGTATGGTTGTATGGTAACGAAGAGGGAATCGAACCCTACTAATATTCGAGAACTAGGAACCGAACCCTACTAATATTCGAGGAAAGAGGGACCAGACCCTTATAATATCTGTGATGTTAGGGACCAGACCCTTATAATATCTGTGATGTTAGGGACCAGACCCTTATAATATCTGTGATGTTAGGGACCAGGCCCTTATAATATCAGTGATGTTAGGGACCAGACCCTTATAATATCTGTGATGTTAGGAACCAGACCCTTATAATATCTGTGAGGTTATAGGGCGAAAGGCTCTTTAAAACGTATGTTTATGTATGTAAAGAAAGTATGAAAGTATGAAAGTATGAATGAAAGAATATAAGTTTATGTGTGTTGTATAGTGTAGGATTAACTAGAACTCACTCAGCGTAGCTGACTTTTAGTATGCACGCAGGTGAGTAGGATGAGGCAGCTCGCTTGAGGAGACACGTGGCACGGAATAAGAGGCTGGCATCGGAACACTCAAGATGTTTAAGTTTAATGTTTCGTTTATTTTGAAAGGCAAAATGATGTTTTAAGAAAGTTTTTATATTCCGCGAAAGTTTTAATGAACTCTGATTTGTAAGAACTGTGTTTATGAGTAAATCCGACGCGAAAGTAGGGCTACCGGGTTCGGGGCCTTACAAGTTGGTATCAGAGCAAAGTTCGAGAGATTTAAGCATCCTACATGCTTAGACTCGAATAGAGAATGGGATTTAAGTAAGAAAGGAAAGAAGATGTCAGTTCAAGAATGCCATGTGTCGCTCAAGCAAGATCAGTAAAGGTAAAGTGTATGATTAAATGATATATGTTAATGAGAAAGAAAAGATATGTGAACTATAGGGATAGGAATAATTGATTGTTTGATTTGACTAACTGCTTAAGTAGAACCAGCACAAAGAGACTCATAAAGGGAAGTGTATAGGACACGGAAAGCAACGTGATCAGCTAGTCACAGCTGGCCACTGTTATTACCTGTTAGCTTGCTATCCTTGTACTAAATAGTTCCTTGAGTGATGATGTTTGTGTTTTCCCTTTTAGAATACGATGGCTGGAGCTGGAGACATTGCTGGAGCTGGAGGTCGCACTGGACGACGCGGCAGGCCTCGTCGCGTCCAGCAACTTTCGGTTGAGACAGCTTCTAACACCGAAGATGAAGGAAGCGCAGCTGGAGGAGACCAGAACAACAACGAAGAGGTTCAACTTTGCCCTGCAGTTCAAGCAGCCATTGTTTGAGCTGTAGTTGTTGCTGTGAAGAACCTGAATCCCGAAAGATCTGCTGGAAGCCGTGAACAAACTGCTGAAGGGGCGGGTGGTGATGGTAGGAAGGATGGGGAAGGAGAAAGAGAGGCCTCGAGTGAGGATAAGTCTGTGAAGGTTGATGACAGGAAAAGAGGCCAAGATGGGTGCAACTATAAGTCCTTCAAAGGATGCGACCCGCCAAAGCTGACTGGTTTGGGAGACGCAATCGCTACTCTCCAATGGATAACCACTATGGACAAGATTATCCGCATTAGCGAATGCCGTCCCGACCAAGCTGTGGGTTATGTTACTCAGTCATTTGAGGAAGAAGCTATGTATTGGTGGGAAAGTGTGGAGCAGAGAAAGACTAGGGATGAGATCAAGGCGTTGAGATGGGACGATCTGAAAGAGTTGGTGATGAAGAAGTTGTGTGCAGATGCCGAGGTTGAAAGGACGGAGATGAAGTTCCTGAATTTAAAGGCCGGTATGATGACACATCGTGAGTACACCACTGAATTCAACCGCATGTCTAGGCTGGTTCCTGACATGGTGAACACCGAGGCGAAACGGATCAAGTGCTACGTTAGAGGACTTCCCCAGAAGGTCCGCATGTTAGTCAGGGCCAACAAACATGTTACCTTTGAGTCTGCGGTCGAGTTGGCGGAGATGGACTATGTTGATCTGGCGGCGGATGATGTGGAAGTGGAAGATGAGGAAAAAGGGAAAGGAACTAAAAGAGCTGGGGATGTCGTGGAGCGTGCAAGGAGAAAGACACAGAAGATGGCAGGAAAGGAAGCATGTAAGGTGTGCGGGAAGATGCACTTGGGGGAATGCAAGGCTGGTCCAAATCAGTGCTACCGATGTGGGAGGAAGGGGCACATCTCCCGTGAATGCACCGAGGACCAGAAGTGTTACAAGTGTGGTAAGTCAGGTCACATAGCTAGGGAGTGTGGAGAAGCCGTGGCAGTGGGGGAAGGAAGAAGAAACGCGTGAAAGGATGGTCTATTAACTGCTGAGGAGGTTGCAGGAGAATAAGTGGCATGTCACAGTTGTTTTATGTTTAGTAGTTAAAGAGTGTTTTATGTTACAGTTGAACCTATGTTTGTTTAGCAAGCTTGAATGATTTCCTTTTATGTTATGAAATACTTGTGACTTCTTGTGCTTTTGTATGAACGACCTATGAATTTATCTTGAATGCGTGTTGGTTATGATAAATAGTTGTGTGAGGGTAAAGCGTCGCCTTAGTAGTTAGCGTTATTATATAAAACAAGGTTCCTCGGGAAGGTGAGATGAGACTTGGCACATTGAGGGCCTCATGGACAAGCTACCTTAAACAGCTAAAACACATGACCACCATTCGATGGCCGCAAAGTCGGGAGTAAGAAGGATAACTCAGAAAGCAAAGGTGATTCAATAAAGTGTGCGATTAAAAAGAAAAAGGTATTCCTTTTGCAAGAAATAAGCTAGGTTTCGGGGACGAAACCTCTTTAAGGAGGGAAGACTTGTAACATCCCGAAATTTCTAAAGTAATATTTAATATATTATTTTGTCGGGTGAAATAAACGAGTTAGTGGAATGATAATCATAATAGCAAAATATGAAGACTTAGTAGGATAATTAGATGGGATTAGATATGGACCAAAAGGAAATATGGGCCTTCGGTCCATGGGCTTAAGGGAGTATAAATACCCCCTTAAACCCCAATCCTTTCCTATTCCATCCATTTATCCATCCTAATCTCTACACACTCCAAAACACACACAACTCGAACCAAGATCCAAATGCGAGGACCCGAGCTCGTTGGTGCTAGATCGTCGTGACGAACCAAAGCAACAAAACCAGCTCGTGTTCGTAGTTCGACTCATTTACGGTACGTTTATATCGATAACTTGTTCGTTTAGGTTTGGATTAGTATAGAAATGATAGATCTGTGTTTGTATGGTAAAAACGAATCCAACAAAGCTAAACTTACTGAAAATGGATATGATTTGATGGGTTAATCGATTGATAAAAGAACACGTAACCTATATGCCTAAATCGCACCCCTTAAACATCGATGTTAGGTCGATTTGATGGTTGGGGTTTGTAGGCGCTGGTCAGACGATTCCGTGGATACCTAAATCGAGTTATTTGGTTAAGAAACGAAGATGATTAAGGACGAACAGTAGCTGCAGCCGACAACTTCGCCTGCAAGCTAAGTTCGCCTGATGAACTTCGCCTGCAAAGCTAAGTTCGCCTGATGACAACTTCGCCTAAAGCTAAGTTCGCCTAAGGTTTAACTTCGCCTAAAGCAAAGTTCGCCTAAGGTTTAACTTCGCCTAAAGCTAAGTTCGCCTGATGACAACTTCTCCTGCAAAGCTAAGTTCGCCTAAGGTTTAACTTCGCCTAAAGCTAAGTTCGCCTAAGGTTTAACTTTGCCTAAAGCTAAGTTCGCCTGATGACAACTTCGCCTGCAAAGCTAAGTTCGCCTAAGGTTTAACTTCGCCTAAAGCTAAGTTCGCCTGATGACTGCCCCCGGACCCCGTTCGTTGTGGGTACTAGTTAAGGCTAGAAAGATGATATGAGTAGTGATAGTTAATTGATACATATACTTGTTATACAGTCAGCCGTGCACAACTGAAGAAAGGGATTACGATTAACGGTGAACGTAACCGTGTTCAGGTGAGTTTCTTGCCCCATTTATGTGTTATGTTTTCGGGGCTGTGTGCATACTCGATATGTTTGTTAATACGCTTATCCTAAGAGATAAGTGTATGCCTTATATGCATAATGTGATATGTATGAATGATGGCTTGACGGTACGTGAACGATCTTCGGATATTGCACGTACTGTCAGGTTGTAACGCTAAGTATAAGGTAAGTATGATATGTACGCTTATGTGTAAGAATGTGATAAAGTTAATAAAAGAAGGAAAGGATGGTTGTATGGTTACAAAGAGGGTACCGGGCCCTAATAATACTCGAGGTATGATGTATGGTTGTATGGTAACGAAGAGGGAATCGAACCCTACTAATATTCGAGAACTAGGGAACCGAACCCTACTAATATTCGTGGAAAGAGGGACCAGACCCTTATAATATTTGTGATGTTAGGGACCAGAACCTTATAATATCTGTGATGTTAGGGACCAGACCCTTATAATATCTGTGATGTTAGGGACCAGACCCTTATAATATATGTGATGTTAGGGACCAGACCCTTATAATATATGTGAGGTTATAGGGCGAAAGGCTCTTTAAAATGTATGATTATGTATGTAAAGAAAGTATGAAAGTATGAAAGTATGAATGAAAGAATATAAGTTTATGTGTATTGTATAGTGTATGATTAACTAGAACTCACTCAGCGTAGCTGACTTTTAGTATGCACGCAGGTGAGTAGGATGAGGCAGCTCGCTTGAGGAGACACGTGGCACGGAATAAGAGGCTGGCATCGGAAGACTCAAGATGTTTAAGTTTAATGTTTCGTTTATTTTGAAAGGCAAAATGATGTTTTAAGAAAGTTTTTATATTCCACGAAAGTTTTAATGAACTCTGATTTGTAAGAACTGTGTTTATGAGTAAATCCGACGCGAAAGTAGGGCTACCGGGTTCGGGGCCTTACAGTCCTCTTGTCCAATCATATCGATACACAGAGCACACGAACCATCCAAGGGAAGTATATCGTTCATTCATGGGAGGACTATATAAACCTAAGTGTAATTAGTGTGAAGAATGATTTAGACTCTTTAGTAGCATAAGAGTTAGAGTGTAAATTGTTGTAAATTAGAAATATTGTGCCGGTATGTAAACATTTATCATGATGAATATATTCTTGATCCATCAATAAAAATTGTTTTTATTGTTTCATTCCTAGTTTGTTTCGTTCTTGATGTTTTATTGAATGATTAATAATCTCCGTCTCGGCGTAGTTGTCCACCCACACGTTTTTGTCTTTTTCTAATAAGTTATGTTATAAACAAAAAACAATATTGTTACAATTAATGTTTATTTTAAATTTGAAAAATAAAAATCTACTTACTGTTATATACTTATTTTGGTGTTCAATGGCTCTAAATGGACATGCTTAAAAGTAAAAATGACTATACATTTAATTTAGTTTTGTATTTATGTAAAATAAACTTCTAAAAAAGGTAAAAGAAATTTTAACAAGAGAGTGGATTTAACGTACGAGTTATTGTGTAAAATAAATGGGACGTGAGTTAACAAATGTAAAATTGAGTTATTTGATATTATACGGTGGCACCATACATAAAAGTATGGGATTAAGGGTTAATTTTAGGAAAACATTAATATATGATATGGTAAATGTATTAATGATTTGATACTATATAATTTAGCATAATATAATATGATTTAATATTCAGTCATCTTTTAAAAAGATACCATCATATGATATGATATGACACAATATAATATGATGTGACATAACTTCGTATGATTAATATGATATTGTAAAATAATAGTTTGACTAAAAAAAATTATTAGGCGGCGTTTAATTCGCATAATTTTTTTGAATAAATTGGAATTAAAGTTGGAATGGAATATTTGAAAAATCTATAAATATGTTCGCTTAGTAAGTTGTTTAATTAATTAGAATTCTCCACATCTCGTCTCAACTAACCGACCCGCCCTAACACCCTACAAACAAAAAGCTAAAAGATAAAAAGATATTTTTTTAGGAATGGGGGTTAAAACAAATTCGCACTTAAAAGTATAAATAAAAAATAAAAAATAAAAAAATAGTTAGAATTTTTCTTTTTTGGCGTGCGGGGACTGGGGAGACATCCCCTCTCGAAAAAAAGTCATTTAAAAAAATACAATTAAAGAAATTTTTTTCCGGTGAACCTATCCCCACCCCAACAAAGGAGTCAATTTTTTTCTTTTAAAAACAAATAAAAAAATCAACACCCACCCACCCCACCCAAACAAAGAAAGAGTTAATTTAGTTCTTAAAAAAAGATAAATAAATAACATTCTTTGTGTGTGGGGGGGAGGGAGGGCGGTGGGTGGGTATCACACCTCAAACAAAAATATGTATTTTGGTTTAAAGTAAAAAAAATTCCTTTTATTTTTTGTAATTTTTTTTGTGGGTGGGTGTGTGGGTGGGGAGAGAGTTAAGGGTGAATATATATTTAAGTCAGGGTTTTGGGTATGTATGTTTGTTATGATTTTTTTCTTGTGTGTTAGTAGCACATTAATGATGAGAACTTATGTAAAGCTATGCAGTCGAAGTGATATATCGGTTCTCGATCCCTTGGCGATATATAAGTCAAAATATTGGTTCAGAATATCGGTACCGATTATATCAACGATATTGATCGATATTTTCCCGATATTGGACTAATATATGACCGATATGTCACCGGTATTCCCAATATCAGTGTTTTAAGTCTTAATTATCAACTTTTAGTGTTCAATGTTAGTATTTTAAGTTTTAATTATTCTTATTTGTTACGATTGTTAGTGTTTTGCAATTTACAAAAGGTTAATTTGTTAATGGTAGGAGACTATACTGAATTATTAGTTGTAACATCCTAAAATTTTCATATTTAATAAAGAAAGTTACGTTTAGTGTTTTCGCGTTAATAATAATAGAGAAAAGATCATGGGCTTAGATTAATCAAGATGGGATTATGGATAAGATGGGCTTAGGGTCCATGGGCCTTAGGAGTATAAATACTCCCTTAAACCACCCTTAAACCCTAAACCCTCATTTCTTTCCATCATATTCTCTACACACTCAAAGACACACACATACACCTACACTATACACGGCCGAGAGAGAGGGTGAGATCCAAGGCCAAGAAAACGTGATTCTTGATAGATCCTTCATTACACAAGATAAATACAAGATCTAAAGTCCGTAACTAAGCCAAACAAACACGAAAAGGTATGTTTTGATCTTAAAGTTTACGTTTTTATTAACGTTTAGTATTGAAACGTAGAACGAGATTAGATTGGGTGTAAATGAAATGTAAAGTTGCAAACATGACGTTAAAACGAACTTAACAAACCCACGGCCATGCACGGCTCATTTAAGATAAACCGTAGTTATGTTATTGAACGTTTTAAGCTTAAAGGTCCAAACTTTATACTTTTCCGGGCCTAGTTCTACCCGAGAAAGACCATGGGAATGATCACGGGTTCGGTTAACATCATATCTAGGAATTTCTTGATGAAACGAAGATGATTTTGGTGATTAAAGACGAACAGCGGCGGCTGCTGAACAACTTCGCCTGCAAGCCAACTTCGCCAGCACGCAAGTTCGCTTGCACGCAAGTTCGCCAGCCAAGTTCGCCCATTGACATGTTCGCTTAATGTATAAGTTCGCTGATAGGCAAGTTCGCCACACTAAGTTCGCTGAACACTAAGTTCGCCGAACACTAAGCTGTGTGTGTACAAGTTCGCCTACTGATAAGTTCGCCAAGTTAAGTTCGCTGAACGTTAAGGTCGCTTAAAATGCTAAGTAAAAGTAATCCAGTTCTAGACCACGAATCGGGCTAACGAATGAGTAGGTGAATAAAATAATAAATTAAATTCCATATAGAAAATGTGTGAAGACATTTAACGAAAATAAAATTTTTCCAAGCTGACCTGGCAGCTTAACCCGGCCAGGGGCTCTGCCCCTTGGACCCCGCTAGGGGCTGCCGCCCCTAGAACCCCGCTGCCAGGGGCGTTGCCCCCGGACCCCGTTAGTTGTGGGTAATAATTGAACTAGAAAGACGATATGGGTAGTGATAGTTAATTGATACGTGTAATTGTTATACAGTTAGTCGTGCACTACTCAAGAAAGAAGTAACCACTAACGGAAGAAGTAACCGGGTTCAGGTGAGTTTCTAGCCCCATTTCTGTGTTATGTTTTCGGGGCTGTGTGCATACTCGATGTGAAGTGTGAATACACTTACCATAAGTGGTAAGTGTATGCTATAGATGATATACGAGGTAGCTATTATATGATTGCTTGTCGGTACGTGAACGATCTTCGGATATTGCACGTGTCGGCAAGGGAAACGATCTCTAAGCGGTTATAAGTGTGTAAATGTTATGGTGTGACTTGCTTATTATGTAAATGGTGTAATGATATGAAGTGCGTTGTAGACAAGTAAAGGTAGAGCGTGTTAGAAGTGGCAAGGGTCTAGTAAGTGTGTTAGTGGCATGATGATAGTACGTGGTAGGGTAAGCCTATACGTGACTTCGTTATTAAAGTGGCATAACGTTATACGTTATTAAAGTGGCAAAGTGGCAAAGTGGTAGGGGTAAATAAGAGGTTAAGTGGTAAGGTGAGCAGGTTAGATAGTGGACTACGTGTCTTCGGATACGTATATGATGCATGTAGTGGTTGTATGATAAGTTGCTTGATTAACTAGAACTCACCCAGCGTAGCTGACTTTTAGTATGCACGCAGGTAAGTAGACTGAGGAGCTAGCATGAAGATGGCACATGGCATGGATTGAATGGCTAGCATATGAAGATGGAAGAAACGATGTTTTAAATATGATATTTTGTGTTATGGTATCAAAGAAAAGATTTAATGTTTTGTAACGAATGATTTAGGTTAACGTTTCCGCGAAAGTTTTAATAAACTCTAATTTGTAGAATTGTGTTTATGAGTAAATCCGATGCTAAAGTAGGGCTACCGAGAACGGGGCCTTACATTAGTGTTACATTTCTATATATATATGAATTTTACATTATATTACAATTACCGATATCTCACTGCAATAACCGATATCTCATGTATTAGTCCTTAACCGATATCCAATATTTTTCCATATTAACTGCTTAGATCTAAAGTTATTAGTGCATGCGCTATTAATATAGTTTTTTATTGAAATAACGACTTTCTTGTGTGTTAGGTCATCACACTCTTCAAATCTAAACAGTTCAGTTGTTCCACTCTAGCTTAACTATGTTGTATTAACCTAACCCACACTGACTTTCATAGTTTGGCTTGGGTGTTCGTCTGGGAAACCATACTACCAACTAGGGCTGGCATATCGTGTGTATAGACCGTACACGATAAGACACGAACACGATAAGACACGAACACGAAATGTGTATACTTGTACACGACACGAAAACTTATCGTGTACCTGGATCCCAAACACGAACACGAACCTGTTGTAAAATATGTGTTTCACCGCACTCTTCAAATTTAAACAGTTCAATTGTTCCACTCTAGTTTAACTATGTTGTATTAACCTGACTCACACCGACTTTCATAGTTTGGCTTGGATGTTCGTCCGGGAAACCATACTACCAACTAGGGTTGGCATATCATGTATAGACCCGTACACGATAAGACACGAACACGAAATGTGTATACATGTACACGGCACGAAAACTTATCGTGTACCTTGATCCCAAACACGAACACGAACCTGTTACTACATGGTATGCACGATAAAACACGATAATACACGATAAGAGCTGTTTAGAAACACATATTTTACAACCGATTTATTGAAACAAAAGCCGGAGAGGAAATGTTCGTGAGTGGTGAATGATGATGACCGGGAAACATAGAGTGAGAATGTTTAGGAATTTAGGGTTTATGATAACTTATAATTATATATATATATATATATATATATATATATAGTTATAAAAATCTAATCAGATACTTAACATGTACTTAACATGTTTAGAGACGAAAATTAATAGGTAATTTCGTGTCTGTCTGTTTAGTACACGAAACATGTTACTTTTTAAAGGTGTTTAGGTACGTGTCGTGTATTCGTATCTCGTGTATAAATTGACAGCCCTACTACCAACTGCCACTTATAGTCTTTGTGTCTCCACAAGATCAGAACTCTCTACGTAACACACGATGGGACGAAAACTCAGTTGGTAATCGAACTTTGGTCTAAACTAGAGAACCCAAGCCTCCTATCACTAGGCCACAAGCAGTTCGCCAATTGTTATTAATAGAGCTTTATCCAATAATTTCCGCAATCATACTTTATTTTCTAGTAGATGGTAATCAAACACATAATATAAATCCCGAATAAAAAATGTTCCACCGCGTTCAAATATTCTCTATGTGCATTGTCGCTTACTAGCTAGTAAACAAAAGGTGGAATTTCTGGTAATTAATCATCGTATATCGTGATTATGCCAAGCAAATATAGCTTAACAAGCCACATTGGGATATATTGAACGTTTACCTTCAATTCATTTAGAATCGTTGTTTCCATAATCTTAGATTTTCTCCTAAATACGTACATCTGCTATATAAACCTAAATATGTACGCCATTTTACTAGATTTAACAATACTTAAGATATACAATGTAAACCGGTCTTTTCAATTGAAGTAAACTAAATTATCTTTAATTGCATATGTTTTTAAATCTTGTTCAAAAACCGAGGTTACTGAGTGTTTCAATAGGTTGATTAGAATTAGTTTGTTGTTAGGCGCGCATAGTATTGTTTAGTTGCCATGTTGACTTGGTTAACCCCCAAGGCAAATTACCGAGTTGTAGGTCATTTGAGCCGGCTAGAGACATCGTGACTAGGATCGGTTACTATTAGGGGATTTTAAGGTTAATTAGGTTTCATATTAATCATCAAGTTGGGTTAACACTATAAATATATCATATATAACCGAGTTTAGGGTCTTCGTATAAGAGTGTATCACATTAAGGTTTTGAGATATCTTCCTTAGCTTAATATAAAGTGAGTTATCTCTAAATAATTGTGTGTTATTCTTAATTTAATTATTCAAACAGTTAAGATGGGTATATATCCAGTAATAATCGTAAAGACATAGAATTTCACGGGGGTATAATGCAAAAAAATTTAGATAAAATAACATTTGTGTGTGCACACATAATCCCCCCCCCCCCCCCCTTTTCGGGGGTGGATATGTATTTAAGTCAGGGTTTTGGGTACGTACGTTAATTTTATTTTCTTGTGTATTAGTAGCACAATAATGATAAGAACATATCTAAAGTATTAGTGCATGTGTTATTAATCTATGCTTTCTTTCTATGGAAAGAGCGGCTTTCTTGTTTGTTAGGTCATCGTACTTTTAAAATTTAGAGAGTTTCGTTGTTCCACTCTAGTTAGACTATGTTGTATTATACCCGACCCACGATGACTTTCAGAGATTGGTTTGGGCGTTCGAGAAACCATACCACCAGCTACCATTTACAGTCATTGTGTCTCCACAAGATCAAAACTTTCTGCGTAACATACGGTGGGATGAAAACTCGGGTGGGCTCACGGTTCAATCTGATAACCTTTGCATAAGGCATAACTCAAATAATTTATAGTCAATATCCACCCTGAAGTGATACAAGTGGTAATCGAACTTTGGTCTCCCCTGGAGAACCCAAGCCTTCTATCACTAGGCCTCAAGTAGTTTGCCAGTTGTTATTAATAGACTTTTATCCAATAATAATTTCCAAAATCATACTTTATTTTCTAGTAGTGGTAATCAAACACATAATATAAATCCCGAGTAAGAAATGTTCCACCCCGTTCAAATATTCTCTACGTGCATTGTCACTTACTAAACAAAAGGTGGAATTTCTGATTTTCTGGTAATTAGTCATCGTATAACGTGAATATGCCATGCAAATATAGCTTAACAAGCCACATTGGGATATATTGAACGTTTACCTTTAATTCATTTAGAATTGTTGTTTCCATAATCTTATATTCTCTCCTTGGTACGTGCGTCTGCTATATAAACCTATAAACCTAAATACGTACGCTATTTTACTAGATTTATCAATACTTAAAATATACAATGTTAACCGGTCTTTTCAAGTTTGAAGTAAAATAAATTATCTTTAATTGCATATGTTTTTAAATCTTGCTTAAAACTCGAGGTTACCGAATGTTTCAATAGGATGACTAGAATTAGTTTGTTGTTAGGCGCGCATTGTATTATTTAGTTGCCATGTTGGCTTTTGGTTAACCCAAAAGGCAAATTACCGAGTTGTAGGCCATTTGAGCCGGCTAGAGACATCGTGGGTTAACATTATTAGGGGCTTTTAAGGTTAATTACCGAGTTGTAGGCCAGTTGTAGGCCAGGATCGGTTAGTATTAATTAGGGGCTTTTAAGGTTAATTAGTTTTCATGTTAATCATCAAGGTGGGTTAACACTATAAATATATCATATATAATGAGTTTAGGGTCTTGGTATGAGAGAGTATTACATTAAGTTTTTGAGATATCTTCCTTAGCTTAATATAAAGTGAGTTATCTCTAAATAATAATTGTGTGTTATTCTTAATTTTATTATTCAAAAAAGTAAGATGGTCATATATCCAATAATAATAGTAAACACATACATTTGCAGGGGGTTATAATGTAAATTTTGGTTTACGATAAAACCTAGTTCAGCACTATATATGGGAAGACATTAGACGTACATACACATGCTTATCTTCATCGATCTATAAATCATTTCATCGCCGCTGTGACCTAATCGCCGTTCTAATTTATATACGTCTCCCAGAATAGATTGATGAGATATCTGATCAATGTAAGCATTTTTCGTTTTATCTTTATGTATATTTACAATCTGATCTTACTGTGTGTAATTAATTGTTGCTTTGAGGATTTTTGTGATTTGAACTGGTTCTGACCATATTATAAATTTGTGTTTTGAAGGCTGTTGACCGTCTTTGAGGGCTCGATTGGATCGGATAAGATCATATATAACATGTTGATTCTTCATAGCTATAGTAATCTTCACTGGTAATTAAATTAAGATATAATTATTATCCTTGTTAAATGTATTTTTAAGAGTTGGTGATGGATTATAATATTATAATTATTTTAATGGAATGTAGGTTGAGATCACGATGTACGTGGGATTGGTTTCCGTCAGGTATATATGCGCTATCTGTAAAATGTGATTACAATTAATCAAAATAATAACCATAACTTTTACAATAAACGACAAAAATATAATTTTTAAGAACAATTTATATAAAATTTATAACTAGAAAATTTATAATGTTAAATCTTTTATTTTTGTTTATAATGTTTCAAAGCTCATGGCGTAACATATATATATTTATTATTTGTTTTTCTTATTTTGATAGGCTATTATTGTTATATATTAAATTTAGGGTTTAATCTAAATGAGCTAACGAGCCAAGCCAACCTGAGTTGGCTTGTTTAGCTTCGAGTTCGATCGAGTCGTGAACTTTTTAACAGTCCAAGCTAGATTACAACAACTTTGTTATTAAAATAGTAATCATAACTTCTAAAATATTTTAAAAGTGTTTTTGATTTGTTTGTGTGTGTAGCCAATGATTGCGTGTTGTTGAGGTCTAGCAACCGTAATAAGCAGAGCACACGAACCTTTCAAGGGAAGTGTGTTGCTCATTCCTACGAGGACTATATAAAGCTAGAGCGTGCCGGTGTTGATGACTACTTCTGCCGATTTAAATATGATGCTGCTAAAAAACGTGTCGTTGAGGTTAAAGTCCGAGTGTGAGTATCTTGATTCGGTCAACTAGATGTTATAATCTTATTCACTACTGTTTTAGTATTTGATGATTTTTATATGATATACATGAAGGTATTGCGAGTGCAATATGCCCTACAATCCGGATGATTTCATGGTGCAATGTGATGGATGCATGTCATGGTATGTCTTCTTCAAATACCATCAAGAATATTACAATCACATGCATAATATTCATGCTACAAAAGAGATATTTTATTATTATTATTTAGGATACCAAAAACTAGTTATTAGAGATGATACACAATTATCTGACTAGGTGTGTAACTTTGATATAATTGTTAGGGTGTGCATGGGTCGGTCATAATTGAGATGTTGGTTAACAGATAACCATAACCGATAGGTTACGATGGTATCGGTTAATTGGTTTTAAAGCTTATAGCGGGTCCATTATGGATTGGTTAACCATGAATTTAGGCCTAACTAAAAATCTCAAAACAATATAGTCGGGCATTATAAATGCCTGAAAATTTGGGCTTTTAAGTTTTTTTTACCATGAAATGAATTGTTATTATGCACTTTGTATATATATTAGTATCTTACAATACATTAAAAAAAATACATATAATCTATGATATTAAAAATATATATAATTAATCAGTTCTGCTTTGACGGGTATGAAAACCTTGTTAAGTATAATCGACCCACTATTGTCGGTTTTCGAAAAGTAATTAAACCGACCTACCGGTTTTTCATACGACTCGGTTATATCGGTCAATTCTGTTATGGGTCACACCTCTAATTGCTACAGTAAGAAATTAATATAACTGCACACTATGTAATTTCGTTTGCATACTTCTGCAACTAATTACCTGACAAAAAAGGAACAAATTCATGATCATTTTCAGTGACATCTTTAATTAGTGATTAAAGAAGAATTTTCATTGATAATGACTTTATAATTAGGGGTTGTTGATGGATCTGTACATGTTATTGATACGAATCCGCGTATTTTGTAGGTTTCATCCAAGATGCAAGAATATGACAATTAAACGCGCAAAGCAACTAGACAAGTTTTTCAGCTCTGCGGAATGCTCTAATGGTAAACGAGGAAATGGTTGAAATCCGATGGTATTATCGGCCTGAGGAGACAAAGGAAGGAGGGAAGATTTTTCATGGTAAGAAGGTGGTCCTCTTGTCCAATTATATCGATGATACGCAGAGCACACGAACCATCCAAGAGAAGTGTATTGTTCATTCATTGGAGGACTATATAAACCTAAGTGTAATTAGTGTGAAGAATGGTTTAGACTCTTTTTATGTAGTTAATTAGTAGCATAAGAGTTAGTGTGTAAAATGTAGTAAATTAGAAACATTGTGCCGTCTGTAAACATTTATCATGATGAATATTCTTGATCAATCAATAAAAAATTGTTTTTATTGTTTCATTTCTGGTTGTTTCGTTTTTGATGTATTATTGAATGATTAATAATATCCGTCTCGGCCTAGTTGACCACCCACACGTTTTTGTCCTTTTCTAATAAGTTATGTTATAAACAAAAAAACAATATTGTTACAATTAATGTGTATTTTAATTTTGAAAAATAAAAATCTACTTAATGTTATGTACTTATGCCAGTGTTTAATGGCTCTGAATGGACATATTTAAAAGTAAAAATGTAAAGACGACAATTATAGTTTTGTAAATATATATTAGAATATTTTTAAAATATACATTTAATTTAGTTTTGTATTTATGTAAAATAAACTTTTAAGAAAGGAAAACGATATTTTAACAAGAGAGTGGATTTAACGTGCGAATTATTGTGTAAAATAAATGGGACGTGAATTAACAAATGTAAAATTGATTGATTTGATATCATACGATGGCACCATACATAAAAGTATGGACTAAAGGGTTAATTTTAGGAAAACATTAATATATGATATGGTAGATGTAAAATGATTTGATACTATATAATTTAGCATAATATGATATGATTTAATATTCAATCATCTTTTAAAAAGATACCATCATATGATATGATACGATACGATACGATGCGATATCATTTGATACGATACCATATGATAGCATTTGATATGATATCATACGATATGATAAAATATAATATGTTCGCTGTGACATAACTTCGTATGATTAATACGATATTGTAAAATAATAGTTTGACTCAAAAAAAATTATTAGGGGGCGTTTAATTCGCAGAATTTGTTTGAAGAAATTGGAATTGAAGTGGGAATGGAATATTTGAAATATATATATATATATATATATATATGTATATATATATATATATATATGTTAACTTAGTAAGTTGTTTAATGAAATTTGAATTCTCCGCATCTCCTCTCAACTGACTGACCCGTCCTACCCCCCCCCCCCCCCCCACAAACAAAAAGCTTGAAGATAAAAAAATACTTTTTTTTAGGAATAGGCGTTGAGGGAAAACAAATTCTCACTTAAAATTATAAATAAAAAAAATTAGTTAGAATTTTTCTTTTTTGGTGGGGGGTGGGGTGGGGGAGGGGGGCAATCCCCTCTCGAAAAAAATCATTAAAAAAATTCCATTGAACCCACCCCACCCCAAAAAAGAGTCATTTTTTTTCTTTAAAAAAACAAATAAAAAAATCGCACACACCCACCCACCCCACCCTAACAAAGAAAGAATCAATTTGGTTCTTAAAAAAAAGATAAATTAATAACATTCTTTTTGGGTGTGTGGGGTGGAGGGAGGGCGGTGGGTGGGACAAAAACTCTCTGTTTAACGAACGGTGAGATGAAAACTCGGTTGGTAATCAAACTTTGGTCTAACCTAGAGAACTCAAGCCTCCTATCACTGGATCACAAGTAGTTTACCAATTGTTATTAATAGAGCTTTATCCAATAATATTTTCAACAATCATACTTTATCTTCTAGTTTATCTTCTAGTAGATGGTAACCAAACACATAATATAAATCTCGAGTAAGAAATGTTCCACCGCGTTCAAATATTCTCTACGTGATTGTCGCTTTCTAGCTAATAAACAAAAGGTGGAATTTCTGGTAATTAATCATCGTATAACGTGATTATACCAAGCAAATATAGCTTAACAAGCCACATTGGGATATATTGAACATTTACCTTTAATTCATTTAGAATCGTTGTTTCCATAATCTTAGATTCTCTCATGAATACGTGCATCTACTATATAAACCTAAACACGTACGGTATTTTACTAGATTTATCAATACTTAAAATATACAATGTTAACCTGTCTTTTCAAGCTGGAAGTAAAATAAATTATCTTTAATTGCGTATGTTTTTAAATCTTGTTCTTAAAATCGAGGTTACCGAATGTTTCAATAGGACGATTAGAATGAGTTTGTTGTTAGGCGTGCATATATCAGATATAGCGGAGTTTAGGGTCTTGGTATGAGAGAGTACTACATTAAGTTTTGAGATATCTTCCTTAGCTTAATATAAAATGAGTTGTGATGGATTATAATTATTTTAATGGAATGTAGGCTGAGATTACAAAGTACGTGGGACTGGTTTCTGTCAAGTATATATATGCTATTTGTAAATTGTGATTACAATTATTAAAATAGTAATCATAACTTTTAAAATAGACGACAAAAAATATAACTTTTGACAACAATTTATATAAAATTTATACTTAGAGAATTTATAATATTAAATCCTTTATTTTTGTTCTTTTTTTTATAATGTTATAAAGCTCATGGCATAACATATGTATTATTATTATTATTTTTTTTTTTCTTTCCCTAATTTATAGGCTATTGTTGTTATATATTAAATTTAGAGTTTAATCTAAATGAGCTTAACAAGACGAGCCGAGCCAACTTGAGTTGGCTCGTTTAGCTTCAAGTTCAATCGAGTCGCAAACTTTTTAACAGTCCAAGCTAGATTACAACAACTTTGTTACTAAAATAGTAATCATAACTTCTAAAATAAAGATAGGTTAAATATATATAGGGTTAAATGCAATTAGCAATCTTGTGGTCAACACCAATATACATGTTGAGATCACCAATTCCATTTTTGGGGTTCTGGCTCTTTATTTATAGAAGATAATAATTAGTTTATAGCTTTTGTCATGATCCTTTGACGTTTACATAGTTGTATCACTTAGGTATCATGGATGTTAACATGCCTGAAGATCGGAGTCAAAAAGTGATGCAAGCTCACGACGACGAAGACAAATAAAACATAAGATATCGAAAAGGTTGGTATACCCTCTTCGAAAATTGTGGCACTGAAACTCGTATTTTGATTAATCTTTGTTGTTTTTGGTGATTAAGATCATCAAAGTCTCCTAACCCCACAAGACGTAGCATATCAAAAATCAAAATCGATGATTATGAAGATCAAGATCGCTGCCTTTGTGTGAAGTTGATGGATTAGTGTAATCTGTGTGAAGTATGTTATAAAATGTAGTTTATAAGTAGTCTAAGGGTTGGTGTGTAAAATGTTGTAAACTTGTAATGTGTATTGGTATATATTGTAAACGTTCATCGTGATGAAAAGATTCTTGATTGATCAATTAAAAATTGCTTTAATGTTTCATCTCAGCTTTGTTTTTGATGTTTGATTGAATAATTAATGATGTGGGTCCAATAGGGAGGCTGGCCTTATTGTCAGGGTGTAATTGCTGGTAGTGCTTGGTTGTAAAACCACAAATCCACAATGTATGAACATTTGGTGGGCTGTTAAACTTTTGAAAGTTTGGGCCCATTCCATTCATACAAAGGGAGAGCGGGGGTTAACGAGCCGAGCCTGGGCCCAAGTTTGACTAAATTCCTTTTGACTTATGAGAGCTCGGCTACGTAGTGCCAAAACGCATCAAATCCAATCCAAGATAGGTAAAAACTTAAATATACACAAGGCAAATTAAGGCTCGGCAAGCCTAAACAAGCTTCACATACAAAGCTCAAACTCGGTCTCGAAACAAACGAGTTTTATTTAAGGCTTAGGCTAAGCTCAAACTCGAAAACGCTTGGCTCGTTTCCAACTTTTTAGCAATCTCAGTTCGAGTATCTCGGCTCGTTTTCACCCCTAGGAGGGTGTAAAAAGTTGAGTTGGACTTGCTATATGAGCTTGTTGCATTAGCTATTGGTTTAAACTTCGTCACTATTTGAAAATTTGAACCATTTCCATTTGAAAATTTGAACCATATAAATATGATAGTCATCTTCACCATATCTTTTACTTCCTTTCTCTTTCACATACTCCACTATCACTATGAGAGGACCAAATTGAGACTTCTGAGTCACATGTCCTTCACATATTTAGTTTGTCTTTTGTCTTTCTACTTCAACAATAACAAAAGACCAAAATGCTCTTTTTGACCAACTGTCCACATTTGACTTTAATCAAGTTAGAATTAATATATTTTATATCATATTTATCACTATAAAGTGTAAAAACCCGTCAAGCTTATTTGTCTACGGTCTACCATTCGATATCTACAAATTACATAACTAACATTATATTACATGTAGTTTTTAAAAATTGTTGCATTTACTGAATAAAGCTAAACTCAAACTATCACACTATAACAAACAAATACATCTTCATAAGAATTCAATAACATATTACTGTGATTAATGACAATATTAGTCGCATCATGTCTTGCCACACTTAAAACACACGTCCATGTTACATAAAGAAAATTCCAAAACAAATATAATCTCATGAATATTTCAAATGGTAGTAACTGTCACGTTTAGTTATATACAAACTAATATTTCCATATCATTTTCAAACCTTCACAAACAAATAATATTAATAGGCGTAAAACTATACCGGTCACCTGTATAAGACAAATAAAAGTGTTTGATAAAACGAGAAAAATAATTAATTAAGTATTTAATATTTAATTATATCTTTGACTATCAGATAACCATTTATTATCATAACTAATTTGTCTTCTTTTCAACTTTTTTGTTTATTGGTCCCCACTTGTACGTTTTATTATTATTATTATTTACTTATTAATAATTCATTCCATTCATTTTCAAGTCGATATATCGTCACGTAAAGATAACAAACGAACTAACTATAGTTAGGTCTAGAAACTAACACCGATAAATTGAGTTCAAATCGATCGTAATTAGATATGATTGTGTTTACAGAGTTGCAAAATCAAAATCGCAAGTGAATTTCTATTGTTCTGTAAGTTACATTAATAAGAACATATCTAACGTCATTAGTGTACCGTTATTGAGTAGTCCGTCAGTAGTTATTAATAGAAGTTTGTTCAATAATAAATCACACTCTATTTTCTACTAGTAGATAATCAAACATCTAATAATCCTAACTAAGCAATGTTCCAACAAGTTCAAATTTCCTCTAATTGTCTCGTAGTTAATCATCCAATAATGGGATTGTGCCAAGCAAATTTAACATGACATCCTGACCCACATTGGATGTATATAAAGTTTACCTCATTTAGAATCGATGTCCCCGTTATCTTAGATTCTCTCCTAAATACGAGTATGTGTTATTTTAACCTAAATACGTACACTGCTTTACAATGTTAACCGGATTTCGAATTCGAAGTAAAATCAACTATCTTTAATTAAACGCACTTAGTACTATTTAGTTTTCATGTTGACTTGGTAAACTCAAATTGATATAATAACTCATATAATGTCTTGTGTTATTATTAATGAAACATATAAAATGTCTATATCAAATAATAGTTGCGTTCTATATGAAAAGATAGAGAATTTTAGGGGTTAAAATATAAATTTTGGTTGAGTGTTTGACTTAGTTTATCTATACTATTTAATAAATAAAACTTTCTAAATGTCACATATCATCACTATGTTGATCCTTATAAAATTTTCTCTTCTCTCTCTCATATTAACTACATTTCTCTTTTTAATATTTTATTTTCAATTTATAATAATTCCATCATAATTTAAAAGAATTAATGCAATCACAATTCACAAATATGCTAATTTGTTTAACATAAAATTATTGCATTAGTTATTAATATTAGATTTTTATAAGTAATCAATACGAAACGGGTGGGTTTCTTTAACCAATTAAAGTATCAAACATTATTCATGTCAAAACAGTTTAAGATTAGAATGAGCTTTGGTCCACGAGTTGGCTTAGAAAAGTAGTCACTTACAACTAAGTTTTGATATAGAAAATAACAAAGAAATAATTTATGATTTAAGAATTTTGTAAGAACTTTTTATTTCTAAATTGCGTAATATGTAATTTTTTTACCGTGTAATATATCATTATATATGTGATACATTTTTTTATATTCCACATTATGTTATTATTTAAAAAAATACTTATTTTAACACGTGTGCTACACGGGTAACTAACCTAGTGTGCTATATATATGGGGATACATACTCTTGTTTTCTTCATCTCATCAATCTCTAAATCATTTCATCGCCGCTGTACCATAAGCGCCGCTCTAATGTATTTACTTTCCCCCCTAATTAAGATCAATCTATGAGATATTAGATTCATGTAAGTATTGCCTTCAATTCATTTTATATATATTTCTCCGAATTTGATTAGTGTAATTGTTGTTAGTTGTATGTGTGTTGTCACAATGTCACCATCTTAATTGTTTGTGTTTTGAAGGCTGTTGACAGTCTGTGAGGATTGGATCGGATCGGATTATAACATGTTGATCGTTCATAGCAGTGGCTGCAGATCAAAGTATGTTCATTTGCTGTTGTAAAATTAATCAAGATTAATTACGTTGTTGTTAAATGTATTTTAAGATGATTCATAAAATGTAGGATTGGTCAGAAAAAAACACGGGAGGATGTTGCGGATGTTGCAGATGGCCCACCCGAGTTATTGTTTGTCCATGGTGGACATACAAACAGACCGATGAGATAACTCAATACTTCAAGTATGGGCAGATGACTGAAGAAAACATCTACCATGATGAAGTTGGTATCCTTGCAGCTTAAGGATTCCCGAACCTTCTAGATTTAGTTAGTAGTTAGATATAAACATATGTATTAGTTCCATTTTTTTTCTTTTTTCCTTCATGTTTTCCTTTTGTCTAATGAATGAATAATGTTGTGCTACAAATTAATTAATGTTACGCTCGATTGCCTTAAAAATTAAGTTTTGGTTATGTTGCAAGCATTTGACTTTCTGAGTATGATACTTTAATATTTTGTTTTTCCCTTGGGTTTATACTATACATGATAAATTTTATCCATCCAAATAGAAATAAGTTCTAATGGACTTAAAGTTGGGTTAAAAAATGAAATAACACGTTCATAATATGTGATATATCTAAGTAGCGAAAACAGTCTATTTCAACAGCCCAAACACGTTTTGAACGACTTGTTTTGATCTGTAACTATTTTTGACAAAACCGCATCTCATTAGAACCAAAATGCTAACATAACCAAGATGACAGTTTTCAATAAGACCCATTCTAACCTACTAGCTAGTAGCTACCTCTCGCCCATCCCGCGTCTGTTTCCTGGTCTAGTTAATAACTTAATACCATAAAATTTTAAAAACTCTCATTTTGTAATAATTAAAAGGCTTCAGTTATTTAGCATAGAGTCATCTTGATTTTATTTATTTAAAATTTATACGGTTGAAACGTTTTTAAACCATACATTTAGTTATGACTTTTGAATTTATGTAAACAATAGTTTTTTAAAAGAAAAAAAAAATATTTTTAAACAAGAGAGGTACTTTAATGTTCAAGTGATTGTATAAAACAAAGGGGTGTAAATGCGACTTAATAAATGTAAAAATGGCCGGTTTAATATCAACGTATCATACGTTTTGGTATGCTACAAGAAAGTATGATCTCTAAAGTATTATGGTCTGTTTGGTATGGGGTAATGGAATGAACAAATGAATGGAATGGGTTATTACCATTCCAATGAAATGTTTGGTTACCACATGAGAATGAAATGAATCATTATTTGTGTTGTTGGTAGGTAAGAAAAAAATAAAAAAATAAAATTAAAATGGTAGTGAGTGGTGGTGGTGGGAGCGGTTGAGGTGGTTGTGGTAACAGTGGAGGTGGCGGTGGGCAGCGATGACGGTGGGCGGCGTGTGTGATGGGGGCGATGATTGATGGATGCGGCTGGAGGTGGTGGGTGGCTGGCACTGATGTCGATGGTTTGTGGAGGTGGATGGTGGTGGCGGAGGACGCCGATGGTGGTTGTTGGTGGCAGTGGCGGTGGTGGTGGGTGTGACATCTGCACCGATCCGACCCGACCCAGGTACCCATTTCTCTGATCCGATCTCTTTCTTTTATGATTTAATATTTATTTATACTTATATTTTACTTTTAATAATAATAATATATTTTCCTTCCCGCCTCTTTCTCTCTCTTTCTTTCCGCCTTCCTTTTCTCTTGTCGCCGTCCCGCCCTCCTGTTTAACCCCTCTGACTTGTTTCCCTCTTTTTCTCCTAACTCTCCCTGTCCTTTGTTTCTTCCCGACTAAGGTTGTCTGCGCAGCTCCACGCGCCAAACTCCTTACAAGGAAGCCTGCGTGAAGACCACCTGTTACTGCGATACGCTAAGGAATTGTAATTCTTCTCGCAGCGCGCTAAGAACGGTAGTTCTTCCCGCGACGCGCTAAGGATTTGTAGTTCTTCTCGCAGCGCGCTAAGAATCGTAGTTCATCCCACGACGCGCGGAGAATTATAGTTCTTCCCGCGGCGCGCTAGGAATTGTAGTTCCTCCCGCGGCGCGCTAAGAAATGTGATTCTTCCCGCGGCGCGCTAAAAAATGTGATTCTTCCCGCGGCGCGCCTTAGCCTTCTCGTGCGCAGCTTTCTCGCGCTAGACTTATCTTTTCTTCTGTTTTATCCAGCCTGTTTGCTTTTGTGTTGTCTTATCTTTTGTGCTGTTGACCTAACCTGTCTTATGTCTGAAAAGCCACGTTTGGCGCAGCATGCGCACCAACCCCATTGGTTGACAGAAAAAGTGACTGACATAATCTTTTGAGATCTGCTTTTTCCATGCTTGACCAATACCTTTATCTGACCCGCCCATGCCTGTTTACTGTTACCTGTCAGCTTTTCCTTGTTTCCTGCAGCTGCCATATCTTTTGCTTTTGGAATCTTTTGCTTTTTGGAGATCTTTTCCTCTTTTCTAGGGATTGTGTTCCCTAGGGTTTCTCTATAAATAATAATCTTATTTTTCCTAACACATCACACACAAACACTTAATTTAACCTCCTCCTTGCTCTCTCTGCCGTCTTCCTCTCTGCCTCCGTCTTCCTCCCTGTTCTGCCCTGCTTTTCCGGTAATATATATTATATATATAATTTACTTATTAATTATGCTAACTTATAATCAAGACTTAAAACCAATCATTAAAACAATAATCTTATTTATAGGTTAACTTGTGCTTGTTTAAAGTTGGTTCTTGCTTTATCATACACCGCATCGTTTGTCAAGTGAGTAATCTCGTACCTAATCCCTTTTTATTTTTAATGTTTTGGGATGTTCATGTGTTCATACAAACTTAGAGTCTTAAACTTGTTTATGAACTTTAGTCGCGCAGTATCCCATGTGTTGAGGATGTAGACTTGGCTGTTTATTTGTATGTGTGGATCATTAACCGTCTTGTCGGTCTATTCCGCAGTTCTCATGGTACCATTAGATGAACACGGGAGAACTATCGTTTATGATTTTCTCTTTTGTTTACACTTGCACAGTCTTTCTTGTTTGTGAGCTCAATTGTGAGCACTGGCAGTCTATGAATCTTAGAGTTGGTCCCGATCGGATTACACCCTTGTTGAAAACCAGACATACACATGTTGCGCGCAGATTTATTGTTATCTATGTATTGTATTAAACTTGATTTCTCACCAACACGCAAGTGTTTGACGTTTATTTTAACACATGTTCAGGTTTGCAGTAGCTGTTTTGAAGCTTGTGGACACGTAGGAAGTTTTCTTTATTTTGGACCTAGATTAAAATGTATCAAGACAAGTTATTGCTGTTCGATTATTATGATTTATAATATATTGATTTATGATGATTTATGTTATCTTATGTCTACTTTGCGCGTGCGCGAATGAATGTATTTATTAAATATTGACACCCAATAGTGTCACGAGTAATGAAACAATATGTGGCGCCCCGATGTATAATCCGCCTTTGGTCGGGGTGTTACAGATTGGTATCAGAGCTACGTGACTTTAGGATAGGTGGTTAGACGTAACGGCCTAGAATACCTAAGAGTCCCTTCTCGCGCATGAGAGAAATCTCATGATTGCACGCTTATTGTTAATTACTCGTTATTTATGAATATGCTTGCGCAGACGCAGTATATGATTTTATGTTTTATTCCGCGATATTTCGATTTTTGTTGAATTTCGATTTTTATTGATTTTTCTTACATATTCGTTTGTTGGATTTGAAAATCCGAAAAGTCATGGTGATACATGAATAGTTGATTTTCAATTTCCATTTACGATTATGTTCTGAGGTTGGAGACTTGAAAAGTCATGGTGATACATGAATTGTCAACCTCCAATACTCATTTTCTTGTATATTTTATATTGAAGATTGAAAAGTCATGGTGATACATGAATCGTCAATCCCCAATACTCGTTTGCTCGTATATTTTAAATTGGGAATTCGAAAAGTCATGGTGATACATGAATTGTCGATTCTTGATTCGAATTTGTTACCTTTATTAAGTCTGCATTTAGGGTCATTTATTTTACTTTAACTTTTGACAGTAACTGACTCCGCGAAACCAAGCTTTGCGAGGTTATACTTTGCGCTAAAACCAAGATATTAACTAAAATTAAAACTTTTATAGAATGCCTCCGCTATCTCGCCGCCATCAGAGGAGAGAAGCCTCGCGCAGACGATCGCAGCAACGTTCCCAGGAAATGGCCGCCGCAATAGCCCAAGCCTTAAACCAAAACAATGCTAACACCTCTGGTTACAACATTAAGTCCTTTAACGCGGGTAACCCTCCAAAGTTCACAGGTCTTGAAGGAGCCACCGTGATGCTCCAATGGCTCGAGAAGATTGAAAACACTTTCCTCCATACCCAATGCCCTCCGGACAAACGAACCTTATATGCTTCCAGTGTCCTGGAATCTAGAGCGCTCACATGGTGGAATGGAGTAGCTCATGCGCGTGGCGCAGAAACTGCTTCTAGCATGCCCTGGGAGGAATTTAAGGAAATTCTGACGCGAGAATTCTGCCCTCCCAACGAAGTTAAGCGCCTGGAGGAAGAATTTTGGAATCTTAAGCAATACAGTGGCGAAGCGCGCGAGTACGCGACGCGCTTCCATGAACTAAGCCTGCTTGTCCCTCACCTTGTTACCCCTTCCCGCCGAGCCATAGAGAAATTCCTTGGGGGTCTCCCCATGGAAATTCAAGATTCTGTATGGGCCAGAAACCCAGCAATCCTCTCTGACGCCATTGAGTTGGCCGCTGTGCTCAGCGACAACCATGTCAGAGCAGGAACCCTGTTCCTGCGGGGAACTGAGAAAACCAAACTCACCAAGACTGTCCCTGAACCAACAGAAACCAAACCTGAACCCTCAAACCGTAACAACCCGAAGCGTAGGCGCAGACAAGTTTATGCGCTTACCAGCCCGCCCATTGTCCAGCAACCCATCTACCAACCTCCAGTTTACACGCCTAACCCACTGACAGCCTACAGAACACCTCATGTAGTCCATAACTATGCCCTAACCAATCCCGCACTCCCTGCCCCGCCACCTAAGAAACCTTATACAGGAAACCATCCATTTTGCCCAACCTGTAGACTCCACCACCCACCTCAAGTCCCATGTCGACTTTGTAACCGATGTGGCCGCGCTGGTCACTTTGCAGAAAACTGTAGAGTCCTTCCCGCCAATCCAATTGCGCCAACACCACCAGTCTACCCGCAGAACCCACAACCAACCTACCAAAACCCACGACCCAGATCGTGCTTCAACTGCGGTGATCCCAGTCATTTCCGGAACGCGTGCCCGAGACTACAAGTTCAGATTACGCAAGCGAATCCGGTGAACCAAATTTCGAAGCAAGTGGCGCGCGGACGAGCTTTTAACATAACCGCGCACCAAGCGCAAGCGAATAATGACGTAGTTAATGGTACATTTTTGCTTAACGGATTTTATGCTTCTGTACTTTTTGATACTGGCGCCGATCGAAGTTTTATTTCTCGCGCGTTTGAGCAGAAGCTTGCGCGACCGCGCAACGATTTAAAAGAAAATTTTTCAGTTGAATTGCCTAATGGCGAAACTGTTTTAATTAACTCAGTGATTAAAGATTGCACGCTTAACCTTAACAAAAACGATTTTCTGATCGACCTCATCCCCATGCCTCTTGGAAGTTTTGATGTTATTATTGGTATGGACTGGCTTTCGCATAATCGCGCCGAAGTTATTTGCGCCAAGAAGATGATTCGCATACCTCGAGAAAATGGTGATCTTCATATCTACGGCGAAAAACCCTCCAGTGGTCTTAAGCTTATGTCTTGCGCCGAAGCCCAAAGACTCATGCGGAAGAAGTGTATTGCATTTTTAGCCCATGTGGTCAAACCCGATGAAGGAAAGAAGAAGCTTCGCGATATCCCTGTTGTGCGTGATTTCCCTGAAGTTTTTCCTGATGATCTTCCTGGTATCCCTCCCGCTCGTGAAGTCGAGTTCCGTATTGATCTTGTCCCTGGTGCATCCCCTGTAGCCAAATCTACTTACCGTCTTGCGCCCGCTGAGATGCAAGAATTGGCAAGCCAACTTCAAGAGTTGACAGCTAAAGGATTCATTCGCCCTAGCTCTTCGCCCTGGGGTGCTCCGGTGTTGTTCGTTAAAAAGAAAGATGGATCGTTTCGCATGTGTATTGATTACCGCGAGTTGAACAAACTCACCATTAAGAACCGGTATCCCTTACCGCGTATTGACGACCTCTTTGATCAACTCCAAGGTGCCTCTTGTTTTTCCAAGATCGATCTCCGCTCTGGCTATCACCAGTTGCGCATCCGCGATGAAGATGTTCCGAAGACTGCTTTTCGTACTCGTTATGGCCATTTTGAATTCTTGGTCATGTCCTTCGGTTTAACCAACGCACCCGCCGTTTTCATGGATCTAATGAATCGGGTGTGTAGGCCTTTCTTGGATAAATTCGTGATTGTGTTTATCGATGACGTTCTGATTTATTCTAAGACCAAGGCCGAGCATGAGCAACATCTTCGGTTGGTGTTGCAAAAGCTTCGAACCGAGCAGCTTTATGCTAAGCTCTCCAAGTGTGAATTTTGGTCGGATGAAGTACAGTTTCTTGGCCATGTTGTTAACAAGATGGGTATCCATGTCGACCCATCCAAGATTGAAGCAATCAAGAACTGGATTACGCCATCCACTCCTACCGAAATCCGTTCCTTCTTGGGCTTAGCTGGTTATTACCGGCGCTTCATTTCGAACTTCTCGAAGATCGCTTTGCCTTTAACAGCTCTAACGCACAAAGGTAAACCGTATATTTGGGGCTCGAAGCAAGAAGAAGCCTTTCTGACGCTCAAGCGTTTGTTGTGTGAAGCTCCTGTTCTTGCGCTACCTGAGGGTAATGAAGATTTTGTCGTGTATTGCGATGCATCCAACCAAGGTCTCGGTTGTGTTCTTATGCAACGAGGCAAGGTTATCGCTTACGCATTGAGGCAACTCAAGGTTCACGAGAAGAATTATACAACTCATGACCTCGAACTAGGCGCAGTGGTATTTGCCTTGAAGATCTGGAGACACTACCTTTATGGTACTAAGTGTATCCTCTACACTGACCATAAAAGCCTTCAGCATGTCTTTGATCAAAAGGAACTCAACATGAGGCAACGCCGATGGAACGAACTCATCAGCGATTACGATTGTGAGATCCGGCATCATCCTGGAAAGGCTAATGTGGTAGCCGATGCGCTCAGCCGAAAACCCTGCCAGCTTAACTGTATTTTGCCGCGCACGCAGCTTCACTTCGCGCCGATCCAAAGCAACCTTGAATCGCGCATTCGTGACGCGCAGCGCGCCTCCATCAGTAATGGTAACCTTCGCGCCGAGTTAGCGTGTGGCGCGGAAGCGCATTTTGTGCCCAATCTGAGTGGAATTCTTTGCTATCTTAATCGCATCTGGATTCCCTTTGATGAGAATCTTCGCGCTGATATCCTGAGTGAAGCGCACAAATCTCGGTATTCCGTTCATCCTGGCGCTGATAAGATGTACAAGGATTTGCGCATTACTTATTGGTGGCCCGGTATGAAAAAGGATATTGCTGTGTTCGTAGCTAAATGCCTGACTTGTTCTAAGGTAAAAGCTGAACACCAACGCCCATCTGGTTTGCTCGAACAACCAGAAATTCCTACGTGGAAATGGGAAGGTATAGCGATGGACTTTATTACCAAGTTACCTTTGACAGCAAGCAAACATGATAGCATTTGGGTAATAGTGGATCGTTTGACTAAGTCTGCTCACTTTCTGCCCATTCGTGAAAACTACCGTGTTGAGCAACTCGCGCAGCTTTATGTCAAAGAGATTGTCTGCCGCCTTGGTACTCCTTTGAGCATCATATCCGATCGCAATGGCCGTTTTATATCTCGCTTTTGGAAATCTCTCCAATCTGCGCTAGGAACTCGCTTGGACATGAGTACGGCATATCATCCTCAGACTGACGGTCAGTCTGAGCGAACTATTCAAACTCTTGAGGATATGCTCCGATCTTGTGTTCTTGATTTTGGAGGTAATTGGGATTCACACCTGCCTTTGATCGAGTTCTCTTATAATAACAGCTATCATTCCAGTATTGGTATGGCCCCATTTGAAGCACTTTACGGTCGTAAGTGCCGCTCCCCGATTTGTTGGAGCGAAGTGGGTGAAACTCAAATCACAGGACCCGAACTTGTTCAAGAGACAACCGATAAAATCGCCAAGATCCGTGATCATCTGCTGACTGCTAGAAGCCAACAGAAGAGTTACGCAGATCGCAGGCGAAAGCCTCTCGAATTTCAAGTTGGTGATCTTGTTCTCCTCAAAGTGTCGCCCTGGAGGGGTGTTGTCCGCTTTGGGAAGAAAGGTAAGCTTGCTCCTCGATATGTTGGACCATTTAAGATTCTCGCGCGTGTAGGAAAAGTTGCCTACAGACTTGACCTGCCGCCCGCGCTCAGTAATGTGCATCCAACGTTCCATGTATCCAATCACAAGAAATGTTTAGCCGACGAGAACCTTCACATTCCACTTGATGAAGTTCAAGTTGACGAATCCATGCATTTCGTTGAGAAGCCTGTTGAGATTACGGATCGCAAGGTTAAGCAAACCAAGCGCAGTCGTATCCCTATTGTTAAAATTCGCTGGGAGTCCAAGCGCGGAGCCGAGTTTACATGGGAAAGGGAAGATCAAATGAAGATCAAGTACCCGCACCTGTTCTCTGCGCAACCTACTTCGAGATAAATTTCGGGACGAAATTTCTTAAAGTAGGGGAGACTGTGACATCTGCACCGATCCGACCCGACCCAGGTACCCGTTTCTCTGATCCGATCTCTTTCTTTTATGATTTAATATTTATTTATACTTATATTTTACTTTTAATAATAATAATATATTTTCCTTCCCGCCTCTTTCTCTCTCTTTCTTTCCGCATTCCTTTTCTCTTGTCGCCGTCCCGCCCTCCTGTTTAACCCCTCTGACTTGTTTCCCTCTTTTTCTCCTAACTCTCCCTGTCCTTTGTTTCTTCCCGACTAAGGTTGTCTGCGCAGCTCCACGCGCCAGACTCCTTACAAGGAAGCCTGCGTGAAGACCACCTGTTACTGCGATACGCTAAGGAATTGTAATTCTTCTCGCAGCGCGCTAAGAACGGTAGTTCTTCCCGCGACGCGCTAAGGATTTGTAGTTCTTCTCGCAGCGCGCTAAGAATCGTAGTTCATCCCACGACGCGCGGAGAATTATAGTTCTTCCCGCGGCGCGCTAGGAATTGTAGTTCCTCCCGCGGCGCGCTAAGAAATGTGATTCTTCCCGCGGCGCGCTAAAAAATGTGATTCTTCCCGCGGCGCGCCTTAGCCTTCTCGCGCGCAGCTTTCTCGCGCTAGACTTATCTTTTCTTCTGTTTTATCCAGCCTGTTTGCTTTTGTGTTGTCTTATCTTTTGTGCTGTTGACCTAACCTGTCTTATGTCTGAAAAGCCACGTTTGGCGCAGCATGCGCACCAACCCCATTGGTTGACAGAAAAAGTGACTGACATAATCTTTTGAGATCTGCTTTTTCCATGCTTGACCAATACCTTTATCTGACCCGCCCATGCCTGTTTACTGTTACCTGTCAGCTTTTCCTTGTTTCCTGCAGCTGCCATATCTTTTGCTTTTGGAATCTTTTGCTTTTTGGAGATCTTTTCCTCTTTTCTAGGGATTGTGTTCCCTATGGTTTCTCTATAAATAATAATCTTATTTTTCCTAACACATCACACACAAACACTTAATTTAACCTCCTCCTTGCTCTCTCTGCCGTCTTCCTCTCTGCCTCCGTCTTCCTCCCTGTTCTGCCCTGCTTTTCCGGTAATATATATTATATATATAATTTACTTATTAATTATGCTAACTTATAATCAAGACTTAAAACCAATCATTAAAACAATAATCTTATTTATAGGTTAACTTGTGCTTGTTTAAAGTTGGTTCTTGCTTTATCATACACCGCATCGTTTGTCAAGTGAGTAATCTCGTACCTAATCCCTTTTTATTTTTAATGTTTTGGGATGTTCATGTGTTCATACAAACTTAGAGTCTTAAACTTGTTTATGAACTTTAGTCGCGCAGTATCCCATGTGTTGAGGATGTAGACTTGGCTGTTTATTTGTATGTGTGGATCATTAACCGTCTTGTCGGTCTATTCCGCAGTTCTCATGGTACCATTAGATGAACACGGGAGAACTATCGTTTATGATTTTCTCTTTTGTTTACACTTGCACAGTCTTTCTTGTTTGTGAGCTCAATTGTGAGCACTGGCAGTCTATGAATCTTATAGTTGGTCCCGATCGGATTACACCCTTGTTGAAAACCAGACATACACATGTTGCGCGCAGATTTATTGTTATCTATGTATTGTATTAAACTTGATTTCTCACCAACACGCAAGTGTTTGACGTTTATTTTAACACATGTTCAGGTTTGCAGTAGCTGTTTTGAAGCTTGTGGACACGTAGGAAGTTTTCTTTATTTTGGACCTAGATTAAAATGTATCAAGACAAGTTATTGCTGTTCGATTATTATGATTTATAATATATTGATTTATGATGATTTATGTTATCTTATGTCTACTTTGCGCGTGCGCGAATGAATGTATTTATTAAATATTTGTAAGGCCCCGAACCCGGTAGCCCTACTTTAGCGTCGGATTTACTCATAAACACAGTTCTTCAATCAGAGTTTATTAAAACTTTTCGCGGAATATAAAACATCAATCATTTGTTACAAAACGTTAAACCTTTTCTTTGATACCATAACACAAAACTTTATATTTAAAACATCTTTACTTCTTTCTTCAGATGCCAGCCGTTCAATCCATGCCGTGTGTCATCCTCATGCTAACTCTATAATCAGCTCACCTGCGTGCATACTAAAAGTCAGCTACGCTGAGTGAGTTCTAGTTAATCAAGCAACTTATCATACAACCACTTCATACAATATATATATACGTATCCGAAGACACATAGTCCACTGTCTAACATGCCACTGTTTAACCACTTAATTACCCCTACAGCTTAGCCACTTAATTACAACGGCACGTATAGGCTTTCCCTATCACGCACTCACGCTATGCCACTTAATAACGAAGGCACGTATAGGCTTTCCCTATCACGCACTCACGCTATGCCACTTAATAGCGAAGGCACGTATAGGCTTTCCCTATCACGCACTCACGCTATGCCACTTAATAACGAAGGCACGTATAGGCTTTCCCTATCACGCACTCACGCTATGCCACTTAATAACGAAGGCACGTATAGGCTTTCCCTATCACGCACTCACGCTATGCCACTAACACCCTTACTAGACTCCTGCTACCTCTAACACACTCTACCTCAACCTGCCTTGGTCACACTCATATTAGTTTAGTATTTACGTAGTGAACAAGTCACATCACATCATTCATACACACTATCAACCACTTGGCAATCGCTATCCTTGGCGATACGTGCAATATCCGAAGATCGTTCACGTACCGACAAGCATTATAAATATATACCTCATATAACATCTATAGCATACACTTACCACTTAAAGTAAGTGGATTCACACTTCACATCGAGTATGCACACAGCCCCGAAAACATAACAAGGAAATGGGGCTAGAAACTCACCTGAATACGGTTACGTTCTCCGTTGATTGAAATTCCTTTCTTTAACTGGGCTCGGCTAACTGTATAATATTTACACATATCAATTAACTACTACTACTCGTTTTCGATAACTGCCTTAACACATTTTCCATTAGGTTTTTAATTCATTTTATAAACGAACTTCGCTTCAGGCGAAGTTAAACCTTAGGCGAACTCGGAAACAGCTTGGTTCTGGCTTGATTCGATCGAATAGGAACACGTTCGATCGAATAGGAACACGTTCGATCGAATAGGAACACGTTCGATCAAACAGGAACACGTTCGATCGAATAGGAACACGTTCGATCGAATACAACACTCATTCGATCGAATACAAAACTCATTCGATCGAATGAGTTGGAGACCATTCGGTTGCTTCCCTATTCGGTCGACTGGACTTGTTCGATCTACGCATTCGATCGAATGGACTGATTCGATCGACTGGTTCGATCGAATGAGTCTGATTCGACTCCTTCAAGCTGGGCGACGGAGAAACCCACGGGTTTTCCAGATTTTCCAGATTTTTGACCCAAAATCGAAGTTTTTGACATGGAAATGCTCGGGATTGAAAGGGCTATCGATTCCTAGTACTTTTAAACACAAAAGCTTGCATTTTGACATCAAAACAAGGCGGTTTTTGACCCGAAAACTCAAGTTACGAAAATAGGGAGTTTTTGCTCGATTTGAGCTCGAAAATGGTTATGAAAACGGATGATTTTCGAGAGGGACTTACCAAAAACGATTAGGAACTAGATTGTGGACTCGGATTTGTGATTTGAGAACTTTCTCTCTCTAGCTTCTCTCTCTAGAAATGAGAGTGTTTGGGTGGGTGTAAGTGAAGGAAGATGGTGAAAATGGTGGAAGTGTCAAGAACTTTCGTTTATATACTACGGGTTTGGTTAGGCTCGGGTTGGCTTCCTACGGGTCGAGACAGGCCGAGTTCATAAAATAACTAAGCCCAAGACCCGTTCCTTACTCGACATTAAATAACTAAAACGTGAAATTACTAAACATAACTTTCTTTTATTTATCAATATAAAAATTTCGGGATGTTACAAGTCTTCCCTCCTTAAAGAGGTTTCGCCCCCGAAACCTAACTTATTCCCTATAAACGGAAAACTTCTTATATTTACACGCTTTACCATCACACAACTATTTATTATAACCAACATGCATTCAAGTTAAATTCATAGATCGTTCATACTAAAGCACAAGAAGTCACAAGTACTTCATAACATAAAAGGAAATCATTCAAGCTTGCTAAACAACATAGGTTCAACTGTAACATAAAACACTCTTTAACTACTAAACATAAAACAACTGTGACATGCCACTTATTCTCCTGCAACCTCCTCAGCAGCTAATAGACCATCCCTTCACGCGTTTCCTCTTCCTTCCCTCACTGCCACGGCTTCTCTACACTCCCTAGCTATGTGACCTGACTTACCACACCTATAACACTTCTGGTCCTCGGTGCATTCACGGGAGAGGTGCCCCTCCCTCCCACATCGGTAGCACTGGTTTGGACCAGCCTTGCATTCCCCCAAGTGCATCTTTCCACACACCTTACATGCTCCACTCCCTGCCATCTTCTGTGTCCTTCTCCCTGCATGTTCCACGATATCCCCAGCTCTTTTAGTTCCTTTCCCTTTTCCCTCATCTTCCACTCCCACATCATCCGCCGCCAGATCATCATAGACTATCTCCGCCAACTCGACCGCAGACTCAAAGGTAACAGGTTTGTTGGCCCTGACCAACATGCGGACCTTCTGGGGAAGTCCTCTAACGTAGCACTTGATCCGTTTCGCCTCGGTGTTCACCATGTCAGGTACCAACCTAGACATGCGGTTGAATTCAGTGGTGTACTCACGATGCGTCATCATACCGGCCTTCAAATTCAGGAACTTCATCTCCGTCCTTTCAACCTCTGCATCTGCACAGAACTTCTTCATCACCAACTCTTTCAGATCGTCCCATCTCAACGCCTTGATCTCATCCCTAGTCTTTCTCTGCTCCACACTTTCCCACCAATACATAGCTTCTTCCACAAATGACTGAGTAGCATAACCCACAGCTTGGTCGGGTCGGCATTCGCTAATGCGGATAACCTTGTCCATAGTGGTTATCCATTGGAGAGTAGCGATTGCGTCTCCCAACCCAGTCAGCTTCGGCGGGTCGCATCCTTTGAAGGACTTATAGCTGCACCCACCTTGTCCTCTTCTCCTATCATCGACTTTCACAGACTTATCCTCGCTCGAGGCCCCTCTTTCTCCTTCCCCAACCTCCTTACCATCACCCCCTGCCCCTTCAGCAGTTCGCTCACGGCTTCCAGCAGATCCTTCGGGATTCAGGTTCTTCACAGCAGCAACTACAGCTTGAACAATGGCTGCTTGAACTGCAGGGCTAAGTTGAACTTCTTCATTGTTGTTCTGGTCTCCTCCAGCTGCGCTTCCTTCATCTTCGGTGTGGGAAGCTTCTTCTACCGAGGGTTGCCGGACAAGACGAGGCCTGCCACGACGTCCTGTGCGACCCCCAGTTCCCACAAATTCTCCAGCTCCAGCCATCCGTATTCTAAAAGGGAAAAACACAAACATCATCACTCAAGGAACTATTTAGTACAAGGATAGTAAGGCTAACAGGTAATAACAGTGGCCAGTTGTGATTAGCTGATCACGTTACCTTCCGTGTCCTATACACTTCCCTTTATGAGTCTATTTGTGCTGGTTCTACTTAAGCAGTTAGTCAAGTCAAACAATCAATTATTCCTATCCCTGCCGTTCACGTATCTTTTCTTTCTCATTAACATATATCATTTAATCATACACTTTACCTTTACTGATCTTGCTTGAGCGACACATGGCATTCTTGAACTGGCATCTTCTTTCCTTTCTTACTTAAATCCCATTTTCTGTTCGAGTCTAAGCATGTAGGATGCTTAAATCTCTCGAACTTATGCTCTGATACCAACTTGTAAGGCCCCGAACCCGGTAGCCCTACTTTAGCGTCGGATTTACTCATAAACACAGTTCTTCAATCAGAGTTTATTAAAACTTTTCGCGGAATATAAAACATCAATCATTTGTTACAAAACGTTAAACCTTTTCTTTGATACCATAACACAAAACTTTATATTTAAAACATCTTTACTTCTTTCTTCAGATGCCAGCCGTTCAATCCATGCCGTGTGTCATCCTCATGCTAACTCTATAATCAGCTCACCTGCGTGCATACTAAAAGTCAGCTACGCTGAGTGAGTTCTAGTTAATCAAGCAACTTATCATACAACCACTTCATACAATATATATATACGTATCCGAAGACACATAGTCCACTGTCTAACATGCCACTGTTTAACCACTTAATTACCCCTACAGCTTAGCCACTTAATTACAACGGCACGTATAGGCTTTCCCTATCACGCACTCACGCTATGCCACTTAATAACGAAGGCACGTATAGGCTTTCCCTATCACGCACTCACGCTATGCCACTTAATAGCGAAGGCACGTATAGGCTTTCCCTATCACGCACTCACGCTATGCCACTTAATAACGAAGGCACGTATAGGCTTTCCCTATCACGCACTCACGCTATGCCACTTAATAACGAAGGCACGTATAGGCTTTCCCTATCACGCACTCACGCTATGCCACTAACACCCTTACTAGACTCCTGCTACCTCTAACACACTCTACCTCAACCTGCCTTGGTCACACTCATATTAGTTTAGTATTTACGTAGTGAACAAGTCACATCACATCATTCATACACACTATCAACCACTTGGCAATCGCTATCCTTGGCGATACGTGCAATATCCGAAGATCGTTCACGTACCGACAAGCATTATAAATATATACCTCATATAACATCTATAGCATACACTTACCACTTAAAGTAAGTGGATTCACACTTCACATCGAGTATGCACACAGCCCCGAAAACATAACAAGGAAATGGGGCTAGAAACTCACCTGAATACGGTTACGTTCTCCGTTGATTGAAATTCCTTTCTTTAACTGGGCTCGGCTAACTGTATAATATTTACACATATCAATTAACTACTACTACTCGTTTTCGATAACTGCCTTAACACATTTTCCATTAGGTTTTTAATTCATTTTATAAACGAACTTCGCTTCAGGCGAAGTTAAACCTTAGGCGAACTCGGAAACAGCTTGGTTCTGGCTTGATTCGATCGAATAGGAACACGTTCGATCGAATAGGAACACGTTCGATCGAATAGGAACACGTTCGATCAAACAGGAACACGTTCGATCGAATAGGAACACGTTCGATCGAATACAACACTCATTCGATCGAATACAAAACTCATTCGATCGAATGAGTTGGAGACCATTCGGTTGCTTCCCTATTCGGTCGACTGGACTTGTTCGATCTACGCATTCGATCGAATGGACTGATTCGATCGACTGGTTCGATCGAATGAGTCTGATTCGACTCCTTCAAGCTGGGCGACGGAGAAACCCACGGGTTTTCCAGATTTTCCAGATTTTTGACCCAAAATCGAAGTTTTTGACATGGAAATGCTCGGGATTGAAAGGGCTATCGATTCCTAGTACTTTTAAACACAAAAGCTTGCATTTTGACATCAAAACAAGGCGGTTTTTGACCCGAAAACTCAAGTTACGAAAATAGGGAGTTTTTGCTCGATTTGAGCTCGAAAATGGTTATGAAAACGGATGATTTTCGAGAGGGACTTACCAAAAACGATTAGGAACTAGATTGTGGACTCGGATTTGTGATTTGAGAACTTTCTCTCTCTAGCTTCTCTCTCTAGAAATGAGAGTGTTTGGGTGGGTGTAAGTGAAGGAAGATGGTGAAAATGGTGGAAGTGTCAAGAACTTTCGTTTATATACTACGGGTTTGGTTAGGCTCGGGTTGGCTTCCTACGGGTCGAGACAGGCCGAGTTCATAAAATAACTAAGCCCAAGACCCGTTCCTTACTCGACATTAAATAACTAAAACGTGAAATTACTAAACATAACTTTCTTTTATTTATCAATATAAAAATTTCGGGATGTTACAATATTGACACCCAATAGTGTCACGAGTAATGAAACAATATGTGGCGCCCCGATGTATAATCCGCCTTTGGTCGGGGTGTTACAGATTGGTATCAGAGCTACGTGACTTTAGGATAGGTGGTTAGACGTAACGGCCTAGAATACCTAAGAGTCCCTTCTCGCGCATGAGAGAAATCTCATGATTGCACGCTTATTGTTAATTACTCGTTATTTATGAATATGCTTGCGCAGACGCAGTATATGATTTTATGTTTTATTCCGCGATATTTCGATTTTTGTTGAATTTCGATTTTTATTGATTTTTCTTACATATTCGTTTGTTGGATTTGAAAATCCGAAAAGTCATGGTGATACATGAATAGTTGATTTTCAATTTCCATTTACGATTATGTTCTGAGGTTGGAGACTTGAAAAGTCATGGTGATACATGAATTGTCAACCTCCAATACTCATTTTCTTGTATATTTTATATTGAAGATTGAAAAGTCATGGTGATACATGAATCGTCAATCCCCAATACTCGTTTGCTCGTATATTTTAAATTGGGAATTCGAAAAGTCATGGTGATACATGAATTGTCGATTCTTGATTCGAATTTGTTACCTTTATTAAGTCTGCATTTAGGGTCATTTATTTTACTTTAACTTTTGACAGTAACTGACTCCGCGAAACCAAGCTTTGCGAGGTTATACTTTGCGCTAAAACCAAGATATTAACTAAAATTAAAACTTTTATAGAATGCCTCCGCTATCTCGCCGCCATCAGAGGAGAGAAGCCTCGCGCAGACGATCGCAGCAACGTTCCCAGGAAATGGCCGCCGCAATAGCCCAAGCCTTAAACCAAAACAATGCTAACACCTCTGGTTACAACATTAAGTCCTTTAACGCGGGTAACCCTCCAAAGTTCACAGGTCTTGAAGGAGCCACCGTGATGCTCCAATGGCTCGAGAAGATTGAAAACACTTTCCTCCATACCCAATGCCCTCCGGACAAACGAACCTTATATGCTTCCAGTGTCCTGGAATCTAGAGCGCTCACATGGTGGAATGGAGTAGCTCATGCGCGTGGCGCAGAAACTGCTTCTAGCATGCCCTGGGAGGAATTTAAGGAAATTCTGACGCGAGAATTCTGCCCTCCCAACGAAGTTAAGCGCCTGGAGGAAGAATTTTGGAATCTTAAGCAATACAGTGGCGAAGCGCGCGAGTACGCGACGCGCTTCCATGAACTAAGCCTGCTTGTCCCTCACCTTGTTACCCCTTCCCGCCGAGCCATAGAGAAATTCCTTGGGGGTCTCCCCATGGAAATTCAAGATTCTGTATGGGCCAGAAACCCAGCAATCCTCTCTGACGCCATTGAGTTGGCCGCTGTGCTCAGCGACAACCATGTCAGAGCAGGAACCCTGTTCCTGCGGGGAACTGAGAAAACCAAACTCACCAAGACTGTCCCTGAACCAACAGAAACCAAACCTGAACCCTCAAACCGTAACAACCCGAAGCGTAGGCGCAGACAAGTTTATGCGCTTACCAGCCCGCCCATTGTCCAGCAACCCATCTACCAACCTCCAGTTTACACGCCTAACCCACTGACAGCCTACAGAACACCTCATGTAGTCCATAACTATGCCCTAACCAATCCCGCACTCCCTGCCCCGCCACCTAAGAAACCTTATACAGGAAACCATCCATTTTGCCCAACCTGTAGACTCCACCACCCACCTCAAGTCCCATGTCGACTTTGTAACCGATGTGGCCGCGCTGGTCACTTTGCAGAAAACTGTAGAGTCCTTCCCGCCAATCCAATTGCGCCAACACCACCAGTCTACCCGCAGAACCCACAACCAACCTACCAAAACCCACGACCCAGATCGTGCTTCAACTGCGGTGATCCCAGTCATTTCCGGAACGCGTGCCCGAGACTACAAGTTCAGATTACGCAAGCGAATCCGGTGAACCAAATTTCGAAGCAAGTGGCGCGCGGACGAGCTTTTAACATAACCGCGCACCAAGCGCAAGCGAATAATGACGTAGTTAATGGTACATTTTTGCTTAACGGATTTTATGCTTCTGTACTTTTTGATACTGGCGCCGATCGAAGTTTTATTTCTCGCGCGTTTGAGCAGAAGCTTGCGCGACCGCGCAACGATTTAAAAGAAAATTTTTCAGTTGAATTGCCTAATGGCGAAACTGTTTTAATTAACTCAGTGATTAAAGATTGCACGCTTAACCTTAACAAAAACGATTTTCTGATCGACCTCATCCCCATGCCTCTTGGAAGTTTTGATGTTATTATTGGTATGGACTGGCTTATTTTTAATGTTTGGGATGTTCATGTGTTCGTACAAACTTGAGTCTTAAACTTGTTTATGAACTTTAGTCGCGCAGTATCCCATGTGTTGAGGACGTTTACTTGGCTGTTTATTTGTATGTGTGTATCATTAACCGCTTTGTTCGGCCTATTCCGAAGTTTTCATGGATCCATTAGATGAACACGGGAGACCTATCGTTTACGGTTTTCTTTGTTTACACTTGCACAGATGTTTTCTCGTTTTTGTGCTCAATTGGGAGCACGGATTGAACTATGAACTATGAGCTATGATCTATCTAGGCTTGATCACAATCTGATTGCACCCTTGTTAAACACCAGACATACACGTGTTGCGCGCAGATTTATTGTTACCTATGTATTGTATTAAACTTGATTTCTCACCAACACGCAAGTGTTTGACGTTTATTTTAACACATGTTCAGGTTTGCAGTAGCTGTTTTGGAGCTTGTGGACACGTAGGAAGTTTTCTTTATTTTGGACCTAGATTAAAATGTATCAAGACAAGTTATTGCTGTTCGATTATTATGATTTATAATATATTGATTTATGATGATTTATGTTATCTTATGTCTACTTTGCGCGTGCGCGAATGAATGTATTTATTAAATATTGACACCCAATAGTGTCACGAGTAATGAAACAATATGTGGCGCCCCGATGTATAATCCGCATTTGGTCGAGGTGTTACAGTGGGCGGCGGTGACGGTGGGTGGCAAGTGTGATGGTGGGGTGATGGTTGATATATGCGGCGGGTGGCTGGCGGTGCTGAGTGGCTGCCACCGATGGCGATGGTTGGTGGCGGCGCTGGGTGGCGGTGGACGGCGATGGTGGTGGCCGGTGGCAGTGGCAGCGGTGGTTGGTGGCGGTGGTGGGTGTTGATGTTGGGTGGTGGTGTTGTTGGGAGGGTGGTGGAGGCTATGTAGGGTGAAGGAGGGAATGGAATGAAAAAAAAACATGGGGTATGGATGAAATGAAATTAGAGTATTTTAGAGGGAATGGAATGGACTAGGTAATGGGTCATTCCATTCCTTTGATCAACCAAACACACTATTTTCCATTCCCTCACAATGGGTCATTCAATTATGTCTTTCATTCCTACATACCAAACGCTACCTAATATTAATTAATAAATCAATAAGATATTTTCATATGGTAGATAGATGTAAAATGATTTGATATTTTATAATTTAACATAATATTAATAATATAATATGATTAGGTATTTAATCACATCTTTAAATAAAATACAACATACTATAATATAATATTGATATAACATAATTTTATAATACAACTAGTGGCAAGACCCGCGCCGCGTTGCGGCGCATCAATACACGTATAGACACACATATCTCATAACACTGTATCCATAAAATATATATTGTAGTCAGAAAGAGTGTATATAAATAACTGTTAACAACATATCACCTTATCAATCAAGTTTAACATAATCTATTATTTTATCTCTGTCCATAATCCATGATGACCACATAAGCTACCAACTTTTATAAAAATAAAACATGCTTACATGCAAGCAGAGATCAAATGACAATCATATCACCTTAAAGGAGCAAATCAGTTATTGTTCACATCAATTTCTGAGCCTTAATACAAAGATGCAGATGCAGCAATGATAATTCTTACACATTATAAAACCTGTGTTTTAAAGGACTTGTGTTCTTCATCAAAAGCACAACTGTTTGAGCTGCAATGCTTCTAGTTTCTCAAAGATTGTCAACGTTCTCATGTGCTTTAGCTAGCTTTCAGATTGATAGTTCTAATGGTTTCTTTATGAGGGCTATTTTGGTCTTTGAAGAATCGAAGTGACATCTTAGTTCTGATGGCTTCTTTATGAGGGCCATTTTGGTCTTTGAAGAATCAAGGTGACATCTTAGTTTCGTTGCTCCTAACCAGCCTCATGCATCAGTCTCACATGACATCTTGGTCTCACATGACATCTGCTTCAACACAGGGTCGAGTGAGTCAATAACATAGTTGGCTCTAACTGAGAAATGCAACATGATATAATGATTAAAAAGGTAATGATAAATCTTACATCTTCTTTGATGAAAACGAATACCCATGTCACTATGTCAGGTAGATCAAAAGCACCAAAATGGCATCAATAACACAATGCAACAGCAGACACCTAAAACACCCTGATTAATTAAGGTAAGAACCTCAATTCATCAAACGATCATAAACATGAGTGTAATTGTTTTTAAGGTTGTATTTAGTTTCAAAAAGTTGTTTTCATTTCCAGCCAATATTTGTAGGCAAAGGAGCAACCTCATTCGTTAATGCAAAACAGCAAAAAAAATGTGCACATACTGAAAAAACAAATATCCTATATGAAAGTTCTATATGAAAATAAAAGCTGTCATTTATTATTTGTTAAAACATTTCATGGATCAAGACATTATAATTAATTCCAAACAAAAGGGACAGTGAATCTACCCGTGACACTTAACGATGGCTTGTTTTACCTCCTAAGAAATCATATATAAGCTATAAACATGAATCAAGGTGCTAATAGAATAAGAATTTCAAGTTAAGCAAAGACAACCGTTGTCTAAATGGAACCCGACAACAGTCAAAATCAAAGCCATAAACAAAATGATCTATATCTGTAAAATGTAAAATAACATGAGTAGAAAACAATACCTTAGCATCCAAATACGTAACTCTGCAAACGAAACCTGTGATACAAAAACACGAAAAAAAACGCCAATATATTAGAGCAATATCAATGAAAGAAATCTAAACAATACAACATGATAATCAAAAGCAAGCAATAAATGATAAAAAAAAATATAATTAAAATTGGATAAAATGAAAGCATGTAATTAATTAAACCCCCTAAATTTTTAGTATTACCAAACTTGAAAATTGCCTACTGTGACATAAAAATAAGAGTGTATATTGAAAGCAGTAAATCAAAACCTAACCATACCGAACAAAGCCAAGCGAAGTGTAGAATTCTATTAAAGCAGTGAGTAAAATCACAAAGAAACAAAAGCAAAATAAAAAAAATCTGTCATTAGGTGGCACATAAGTTAAAATCAAATTGAAATAGGGGAATTCAACAGATCTTCTCACCCAATAGGTAAATGAAGAAACCTGTGTATGAGCAGCGACGGAAGAAAGAGTCACTGAAAAATGGAACTGCGACTACACTACAATCACATATCAAGAGTAGTATTAGAATGCATTGTTAGAAACCGGAATATGAAATTAACCATGGGATTGATCACATTGTAAAAACCCTAATTTGATTTTTAAGACAGCATTTGTCAAAATACTTTATCTGTACCCTAGCCGCCGTCTACCACCATGAAGGGTTGAGATTTGACCACAACACCACCATCATCGGCGAAGTTGCCGTTCATTTTAGATGAGAGAAACAAACTGGCATAATTGAGGCAACACATTGAAACTTGAAAGGGAGGTGACAAAGCAAAGCAGGGAAGGACACGTAGCAAATGCTCTGTAACCAAAGCATCATCATGTACAACCTGTGATGTACAATTTCAGCCAAAATTGTAATATTATAAATATGATGTTGTATAATATTAGTTTAAGTAAAACCAGACAACTTATAATTTCACTTTCACGTACATGTTAGTTTGTTTCTTATTGTTTTTTTTTCTCTTTTTAAAGAAAAGCAACTAACAAGTCATTCTCCAAATCATAAATTAGATATTTCTTGGTTTTTGTCACAACATACTATAAAACTACATTAATTTGCTTGTGTGATGCAACATGATAACTAGATAATTACACGAAAACTCATTATGATTTCTTAATTTCTTAAAAAAAATAAATTTTGATGCCCCCTGTTAGGAAAAAATGTGTGTTACCACAAACCAAAAATTGACATAGAGTGTGTACAATTTCATAGAGTTTGCCCAATAAAAGTATATTCCATGATTGTGTGGTGTTGTTCTTTTTCTTGTAATCAAAAGTTTATTTAGCTAGTATAATTATATACCGTGAAAAATTGAAAAGTTTATTAAATCAGATACTCATGTTCTAGAAGCGATGGATGTCTTTGTATATGCAACAACAAATGGTTCTTTATACCAATCGATCTTCACCCATCCACCTCTAGTTGCCCAATCGGTGTTGTTCCATATCTTAAGTAATTCTTCTTTGGTTGGTTGAAGAGGGATCTAAGGATCTAGGGTTGAGAAAAACAACTAACAAATCACTCTCCAAATCATAATTTCGATAAGTAATTCTTCTCAAGATATTGTGGTTTCTTGAAAATAACTTTTAGGATTCTCTAAATAGATCAACTTAACTAATAATTAGTCTTAAATGTCTTTTTATATTAAAGAATTTAAGGACTTAGTTTTAGCCTTTAATATTTGGCGTAAATTATACCAATTTTAAGGATAGTATCCAAGGCAGTGCCATGAGGTCATGGAGTATACTTTAACCCATCTTAACTTCGCATAAGCATCGCATCACTCATTCTTCTCGTTTTAACTCCATCTCATTCAAAGGAAATGTTTTAATCCATTTAACTCCATCTCACTCTTATTAATTGTTGATTTTGTTCTTTGTCTTATAACCCGTTAAAAGCATAATCCATGAAACTTTTCAACATAATTGGGGAATGGTTTAATACATCTTTAAAGTGTCATTTCATATTAAGTTATATTGGGCGTTAGAATATACCCTATGGCCTAAGTCTTGCAAGGGCACATATTCCAAGACTGATATTCATTATCAAAACTAGAAAAATAATTAATTAAGCATTTAATATTTAATAATTATATCTTAAACTATTAATTAAGTATTTATTATCATTACTAATTTGTCACGTTTTGAACTTTTATGTTTATTGGTCCATACTTGTACGCTTTATTATTAATAATTCATTCTCAAGCTGACATATCGTCGCGCAAAGACAGTAAATGAACTATCTACAGTTAGGTCTATAAACTAAAGCCGATAAATTGAGTTCAAGTCGATCATAATTAGATAAGATTGTGTTTATAAAGTTGCAGAATAAGAATTGCAAGTGAATTTCGATTGTTTATGTAAGTTACATCACTGGGAACATGTCTAGCGCCATTAGTGTATCGTTAATGAGTAGTCTGTCATTTGTTACTAATAGAATTATATATATACTAATCTGTAAGTTTCCGTTTACTCACATAAACATACTGTTCATCAAACAATCCTACTAAAGTCTGACGCGTGTTCAATGCATCACCAATTTCAAAATGACAGTTATAATTAATTTATTATTATATTGTTTACACACTTTATGTTCTTTCATCTCCCTGGCACCACACCTGCTTTTAAAAAAACTTCACTGTTTCTTCATGATCCTCACCAATACGTTTCTCGTATCAAGAAAGAAAAAAGACTAAATCCATCATCCCCACCAAATCCAGACGCAAATCGCTCTGTCCGTCTCCTCTGTTCGCCAAAATCTGGGTAAACTTATGTCGATCAAACTTCGAGAACACTTTCGTTGCCACATCGTCAAAACTTAGTATCAGGTTTACGAACCGACTTTCATTGTCTATTAGCCCTAACTTTTTATTTAGGGTTTAGGATTTTGTAGTTCCGTAGCCCAAAGTTTCTGTGTGATTGAAGGATAATTTGTTACTTAGGTTTGATGCGAACTTAGCACAGTGCTATAATGTGACTGGAAGAAAGTTGTCATCCTTTCAATGTGGGCTAAATTGAGGCCAATATATATATGGGTTGAGCAGATTATCAAATTTAAAAATTATTGAACTGGAATTAGGATTAACACATTGTTTATTTTAAGTGTTAAGGTCAGGTGTTTGTGCCTAATTGTTTATTCGTTTTAAGTTTTTCACCCTAATCAATTACCAAAATCCACCTGACCCCAACTCGACCTTAATCAGTCCGAAACTGAGTGAACATGAACAACATTTGATTAAACAACTCCTGACTTGCCCGATTAAACATAGAAAGCTAACAAACCTGACCCAAAACAACTTGAAACCCGACGAATGGCCCAATGAAACATAAAAAGCTACCAAAGCTGACCCGAAAAAACTCGAAACCCGAACAACCCGACCCTAGAAAACCAAAAATGAGTTTCTTTTCCCTTTTACTATATTAACCCGATTAAACCATCATATATGGGGTCGGTATGCTATAACTATAGATTTGTATAATAAGTTTATGCTATCATGAAAATTACTTGGAGCTTTATTTTTGTATTAACAATATCGGAGGCATAGTGACTTCACTTGCACCTTTCGGTTTCTTGATCACAAGTGTATGTTTTTCTAAAATTTATCTTCATGCTAGGTAGGTAGGTTAAACAAGCATTTCTGTTTCGACGTTACTTACTTTAGTTGTAGAATGTGATTGCCATTTGCAGTTAGGTAAATCTTTAGTAATTGTTTGGGGTTGTTCATCTTAAGAATTGTTGTTAAACGTTTACGTTTATGTAGAGCTTTACTTTTGCACTGTTTTTTAGTATATCTATAAATTATAATGGCTTCTAATCAAGTTCCAAAAAAGCATTCCAACATGAACATTTTGAACACCCGAGTTAATTCACATCTAATAAAATAAACCAGAGTTTACAACTCTCTAAATAGATTGCCACTATTGAAATTTGTTACTTCTTCCCTTTGCCAAGCAATAGAGAAACAACTGGAACGTATAAAAAATAAAACGCCAAACATTTTTAGCCCCGCCGCGAAGCGCGGGTAATTATACTAGTTTTATCTAATAATAGATCACACTCTATCTTCTAGCAATATAGATAATCAAATACCTAATATAAATCCTGACTAAGCAATGTTCCGCAATGTTCAAATTGTCTCTAAGTGTGTTGCCACTTAGTAGTCAGAAAACAAAGTTAGGTGGAATTTTTCATAGTTAATCATCCCATAACGGTATTATGCCAAGCAAATTTAGCATGACAAGCATACCCACATTGGATATATAGAATGTTTACCTCATTCAGAATCAAATTATCCTCGTTATCATAGATTCTCTCCTAAATAGGAGTATGTGTTATATTAACCTAAACACGTACACACCGGTCTACTAGATTTTCCAATAATTTAAACAAATACAATGTTAACCGGATTTTCTAAATAGAAGTATAATCAACTATCTTTAATTAGACGCTCGTAGTACTATTCAGTTTTCATGTTGACTTGGTAAACCCAAATTGATATGATAACTCATATAATAAATGTCTTGTTTTATTATTCTATATCAAATAGTAGTTGAGTTCAGTAAGAAAATACAAGAGAGTTTTAGGGGTTAAAATGCAAATTTTGGTTTAGTGTTTAACCTAGTTTCTATGCTATATATATGGGGACGCATACTCTCATAATTATCTTCGTCCATCTCCAAATCATTTTATAGCCGTTGTGCATAAGCGCCTCTTAATCTATTTACCTCGACCCCCCCCCCCCCAAGATTGATCAATGAGATATCTGATTCATGTAAGCATCGTCTTCAATCCGTTATATATATCCGGATTTGATAAGTGTAATTGATGTTGTGTTCTGACCATCTTAATTGTTTGTGTTTTGAAAGTTGTTGACAATCTGTGAGGATTCGATCGGATCGGACTATAACATGTTGATTATTCATAGCAGTGGTTGCAGATCCAGGTACGTTCATTTGTTGTAAAATTAATCAATTAACTATTGTTGTTCATGTATTTTAAGATGATTTAATGATGAATTCATATCTTAATGAAATGTAGGATTGGGAAACAGATGGGAATATAACATGTTGATTGTTTCATGATGGACAGACGAGATGACTGGATCGTTGCCAGTGTCGCAGACAAATATACTTCAAGTATGGAAGATGGCGGGCCATATTGAAGTTGGTATCCTTGCGGAAATAAAACTATTCCCGAGCCTTCTAGCATATGAACATATGTATTAGATTAGTTTTTTTTTACTTCTTGTTTTCCTTTTGTCTAATGTATAATTTATGTTGTGCTTCTAGCATATGAACATATGTAATAGATCAGTTTTTTTTTACTTCTTGTTTTCCTCTTGTCTAATGTATAATTTATGTTGTGCTATAAATGATATATACAATTGGCTTTGAAATTTCATAGTTGTTTTTGCTATTGCAGATATATACAATTGGCTTTGAAATTTCAGTTGTTTTTGTTATGTTGCAATAGCATTTTACATTCATAGTTTAATATTTTGTTTTTCCATGGGGTTTATACTCTTAACTACAAAAATACAAATGAAAAAATTTACCATCCAAATAAAAATGGGTTCTAATGGATTTAAAATTGGGTTATGATGACTCTAAGCGGCCACATACATGTTTAAAAGTAAATAATGAAATAACACGGTCATGCTAGGTGAATATATATTGCAACCAAACAGTATATCTAAGCAGCGGAAATGGTATATTTCAACACCCTAAACATTTTTAGAACAACCCGTTTTAACTTATGCCTATTTTTGTCAAAACTCAAGCATCTGATCCAAACCAAAATCTTAACGGAAACAAGATCACCTTTTTTTAATAAAAATGGCCATTCTAGCACGCTGCCTCACCTAACCCAGTCCGTTTGATTTTCCAGGTCAAGTTAGTTAGTACTATAAATATAAGGTTTATTTGTTTTTATTAATCCCAACTATTAACTTTTGGTCACTACCGGTCCCAACTAACGAATTGGCTGCTGACGGTCCCAACTTTTAACGTATTTGTTCCTAACAGTCTGCGATTAACAGAATCCTAACGTCGTTAGTTACAGGTCGTCAGAAAAACGTTTTTGGCCGGAAAAGTCACACTTTTTGCTCGAATACACCACTTGAACATCACCACCACCACCACCACCACCAATATACTCACCGCCAACCAACCCCGCCACTTGAGCGCCATCATCAACCGAGTATGAAAAAGCGTTAATTGTATGAAAAAACTTTAATTGTAGTATAAAGTCATCTTCATTTTATTTATCTAAAAAATAGGTTAAAACTGTTTTAAAATAGTACATTCAAATTTGTATTTATGTAAAATAAATTTATAAAAGAGAAAAAAATATCTTTTTTAAACAAGAGAGTTGATTTAACGTGCGAGTGATTGTGTAAAATAAAGGACCATAAACTCAAGTTAATGAATATAAATTGATTAATTTGATATCAAGAAAGTAAAGTTTAAAGGATTAATTTTAGTAAAACAATTAAATGTGATATGGTAGTTATTAAATTATTTGATATTTTATCAGGCCCGGTTTTAGGGCTATGCAAACCGTGCAGAGGCACGAGGCCCAAAATGAAAGGGGGCCCAAGGGTGAAGAAGCACCATCGAAGTTTTTTTTAGACGAATCTAGCAGGCAGCATTGGAGTCATTGGAGCTCTGTTCTTTTTGCTTTGTGTGAGAAGAAGAAAGCAGCAGATAAAGGATTAGGTTTTGGTTGCTTTTTGTTGTAGGCCCCTATTATATCTAATATATTAAAATAAGTTACCAAAAGTAAAAAGTTATCTTAATATTAATATTATATTTACTGTTTTTTTTGTAGCACTTTTTAAGAAAGTATATATTCAAGTTAAAGTATACTAATATTTTTGAAAGTTTTAAAATGATATAATTTTATAGATATTTTTTTTAAATGACTAACTAGGTAACGTCGACTACTCCGTACGCGACCCCCATTGGCTAAACCGTTAAAGGTAAACATAAAACTTAAAAGTTAGAATTAATTGTATTCTTATTGTGATTTTTTTTATATATAATTGACGAGTTTATATTTTAAGGAGGAGGCCGAAAAATTTTCTTCGCACGAGGCCTATATTTTTATTATCATTCTCGGAGACGGCCCAGTATTTTATAATTTATCATAATATGATATGATTTGATATTCAACCATATCTTAAAATAAAATACAATATGCCGATAATATGATATGATACGATTTGATATTGTATAATATTAGTTTAACTAAAACCAAACTACTAATTTCACTTTCACATGTTAGTTTGTTTCTCATCGTATATTTTATTTAAGAAAAACAAATATCAAGTTCCTCTACAACTCACAACGTTGATAATTTTTGGTTTTGCCCGCCCTAAACGGGTTAAAACTACATTTATGTGCTAGGGTGACGCAACATGTTGTCTAGGTTTGTTACACGAAAACTTAGGTACTATGATTTCTAATTTTCTTTAAAATTCTAAAGTTTGATACCTAATGTGGGTTACAGGCCTCAAACTAAACTATATTGGCATATGGTTTATATAATTCCATAGAGTTTGATGGTTAGTCCAAAAAATATATATTCCATGATTGTGTAGTGTTGTTCTTCTTGTAATGCAAAAGTTTAGTTAGTAGGATTATTTACCATGAAAACCAAAAACTTTATTTAGTAAGATCTGCTAATGCAACATTTATGTTGAGTTAAGTTGATTTATTATCAAATATTACTTATTCTAAAAGGTCGCATTATGCTTATTTTCTAGTAGTTATGTAAGCCTTTGCACAAATAGTTCTTTTGACCAATAAGTCTTCACCAATCCACCTATTCTCGACGCTCCATAAACTTAAGTGATTCTTCTTTGATCGGGATTTAGAGTTGAACTATCATGTATGCACACCTCATAAGTTACATAGAAAGCGAACATTGTCTACCAACTTACCAAGCAACCACAATATCTTGAGAAATAAAAAGGCGGCCCTATACAACAAAAATATAAAGATTGTGTAAACACATAAGCTAGTAGACAATTAGACATGAAACAAAATAAATATTATATCTGAGTCAGACTTACATATGTTTATCTTCTTCTCTCTCTTTCTCTGTGCGCGCGCGCGCGTGTGTATTAGTAGCGGATTAATAAGAACATATCTAATGTAACTAGCTAGTGTGCTGTTAATATGTAATGTGAGCAATCTGTCAATTGTTATTAGTAAAACTTGATCCAATAATAATTTCATAAATCACGCTCTATCTTCTAGTAGTAGATAATCAAACACATAATATAAATCCTAACTAATGAATGTTACACCACGTTCAAATTTTATATATTTACGTGTGCGTTCCTGAAAACAAATGATGAAATTTCTCGTAGTAGCCATTCCATAACGAGATTATGCTTTGAGTGTTTTTATGTTCTGGCCTATACATCTTAATATTGTTTGTATTCTAAACACGTAAAGTCTATTCGGATAGGACTGGATGATGACATGTTGACTGTTCATAGAATCTATCTTGGCGGACACAAATAGTGGTACTGAAATCCACACTTCAAGCATAAAAGGATCCATGAAGAGATCAAAACCCACAAATCAGCTTGGTACGTAGTAGCATCAGAAAAACATTAAAGCATCAAGCCGGTCCAGTCCAGAGAAAATTTCACGTTTCAGTCCAGGCCGGTGATCATCAAACTGTGACGCTTGTGATGTAGCTAGCCAGATTAGTTATTAGTAGACTATGTGACGCTTGTGATGTAGTGTTTTAGATATATATATAATAACCGATATTGTAACTTGTAATTGTAAATAGACACCTCTTGTGTCCTTAATGAAATGTGACTATATTTTCCACGTAAACAACTCTTGTACTTGTTTTGTTAATGAATTGCATGCAGTTGATGTTTTGGTATTTGAATCTAGACTTCACTGTTAGTATTGGTCACCGTTTTCCGACATCTGATTGTGAATACAAAGAATTATAGCACAGGAGAAAACGATATTAATATTTCATCCGATTTGACAGTTTTACTATTGCAAGTTCAAATGATTTATCATGCCGCTTTAAAGAATTAAAATTAACAGCAACTATATCGAATTAAAGAACTTGATAATATGCTAATTTGAAGAAAGATATATCATAAATGTCATTTGACGAAACATGTGCTTAGACCTTTATTGGGTAGAATTCTAACTTTTGAAGTTCAAAGTTTACCCAGTAACCTTCTGGATTTCAATATTATAAGTGGGCTTGATCAATTGCTAAGATATAGAGAGCAATGAATGTCTCCAAAAAAATGTCAAGTAACCTTAATTTTTATGAAATTCGTTCTCTAAATTTGTAAAATGCGGGATGTCGTTCGATTTACTACCCCCCCCCCCCTCTCCCCAAAAAAAAAAGGAAAAAAAAAAGATTCATAGTAAGATTTCAAGTAGCAACTACCTAGTTAGCATGTTGTGTCAGAATACCTTGATCATTTGTAATTGACTAAAAGAAACACAAAATTACCATATTATCAATTTTGATTAAAAAAATGTTCATGAAATCATGCATTAAATAACTGAATCATTTATAATAATCATCTACCCAAATTTATGCCTAAAGTTGACACCTAATTACTCGTATACCATTTGAGTCAAAATGGGAAAAATAGTGAAATACTTAATATCTAATCTTCCCCTTGATTTCTTTAATCTTCCCCTTGATTTCTTTAATGGAAAGCTTCTAATTCCTTTATCTAAATATGGCATAATAATCTTTTCCATATATATCTTTTATTCCTTACTCTTTCACATACTTCACTGTCAACATTAGAGGACCAAATAAGGCTTCTAAGTTGCATGCCCTTTAAATATGTAGTTTGCCATTTTTCCTTCTACTTCAACAATTACAAAGACCAAAATGCCCTTTTGACCAACTACACATCTTTGACTTTCATAAAGTTGGAATTTATATATTTTATTACATATATAGTCTATAAAGAGTAAAGACCCGTCAAGCTTATCATCTACCATTCAATATCCACAAATTACTTAAAACAAATATCATATAACTATATATTTAGTTTTAAAAAAATTGTTGCATATTATGAATAAAGCCAAACTTAAACTATCACACTATAAACAAACAAATACATTTTCATAAGAATTCAATAGCATATTATGGCGATGAATGACAATATTAGTCACATCAAGTCTTGCCACACTTAAAACATAAGTCCATGTCACATAAAGAAAAATCCAAAACGAGAACAATCTCATAAACAATCAAGTGAACGTAACTATCACGCTAGAAAAATAATTAATTACGCATTCAATATTTGATTATATCTTAGACTATTAGATAACTATTTATTATCTTAAATAATTTGTCTCATTTTGAACTTTTATGTTTATTGGTCTATGCTTGTACGTTTTATTATTATTTACTTACTAACAATTCAAGTCATTTGTTCTCAAGCTGACATACGAACTAACTACAGTTAGGTCTAGAAACTAATGCCGACAAATTGAGTTCAAATCAATCGTAATTAGATAAGATTGTGTTTACGGAGTTACAAGTAAATTCGATTGTTCCATAAGTTACATTATTGAGAACATATCTAACATCATTTGTATGTGTAATGTTAATGATTAGCTGTAACATCCGGCCCCTCGCATAACCAATATTGTCCACTTTGCCCACGAAGAGCTTACGGATTTGTATTTGGTTGCCCATTTGGAGACTTCCCTGCCCTGCCTCTTAAATCACCAACGTGTTTTGGGCTTAACGGTAGTGGACGAGAGGAGAGCTCTACAGTTAAGCGTGCCCAGCTGGAAGTAGTAGCAGGATGGGTGACTCTTGGGAAGTCTCCATCTGGGCAACAAAAACAAATCCGTGAGCTCTTCGTGGGCAAAGCGGACACTATTGGTGGTGCGAGGGGCCGGATGTTACATTAGCCCGTTAGTTGTCATTAATAGAAATTTATCCAATAATATATCACACTTTATTTTCTATTAGTAGATAATCGAACACCTAATATAAACCCTGACTAAGCACTATTCCACCTTGTTTAAATTTTCTCTACATGTGTTGCCACTTATTAGTCATAAAACAAAGATAGGTGGAATTTCTCAGAGTTAATAGTCACATAACGAGATTAAACCAAACAAACTTATTGTGACAAGCTAACCCACATTGAATATGTAGAATGTTTACCTCATTTAAAATCGTTGTCCCCATTATCATAGATTCTCTCCTAAATATGAGTATTTGCTATATTAACCTAAATACGTACACTACTTTACTAGATTTTTCAATACTTTAAACAAGTACAATGCTAACTGGATTTTCGAGTTCGAAGTAAAATATACTATCTTTTAGTAGACACTCTTAGTATTATATTTAGTTTTCATATTGACTTGGTAAACCCAAATTGATATGATAACTCATATATTATATCTCGTTTTATTATTGAAACATATAAAATGCATATATCAAAAGATAGTTGAGTTCTATATGAACAAACATACAATTTCAAGGGTTAAAATACAAATTTTGAATTATGGTTTAACCTAGTTTCTCTACTATACATATATATATATATATATATGGGCGTATACGCTTGTTATCTTCATCTCATCAATCTCTAAATCATTTCATCGGCATTGTACCATAAGTACCGCTCTAATCTATTTACGTCCCCAAAGATCGATAGATGAGAAATCTGATCCATGTAAGAAATCTTCGTCTTCAATTCGTTTTATATATACTTCTCTGAATTTGATTAGTGTAATTGTTGCTAGCTAGCTGTGTTATGACCATCTTAATCATTTGTTTGTGTTTTGAAGGCTGTTGACAGTGAGCTGTGAGGATTGGATCGGATCAGACTATAACATGTTGATTATTCATGGGACTGGCTGCAGAACAAGGTACGTTCATTTGTTGTTGTAAAATTAATCAAGCTAGTAATTGTTGTTAAATGTATTTTAAGATGATTTAATGATGAATTCATATTTTAATGAAGGTAGGATTGGGCAACAACAAAACCAGGAGGATGCAGCAGGCGGGAATATAACATGTTGATTGTTCCATGGTGTACGGACGAGATGACAGGATCATTGCCAGTGTCGCAGACGATAATATGCTTCAAGTATGGAAGATGGTTGACCATGCATATTGAAGATGATATCCCTGCACAGAATTTCCGAGGCTTCTAGCTTAGTTAGATATGAACATATGTATTAGATTAGTTTTTTTTTTTACTTCATGTTTTCCTTTTGTACGTCTAATAGATGATTTATGTTGTGCTGCAAACTATGAAATATATGATTGACTTTAAAATTTCTCAGTTGTTTTGGTTATGTTGCAACATCATTTGACATTCTGAGTTAATTGGTAGTTTAATATTTTGTTTTTCCATGGGGTTTATACTCTATACTATAAAAGTACAAATGATAAATTTTACCCATCCAAATAAAACTGGGTTTTAATGAACTTAAAATTGGGTTCTGATGGCTCTAAACGGCCACAGACATGTTTAAAGGTAAATAATGAAATAACACGGTCATGCTAGGTGAATATATATTGCAACCAAATAGTATATCTAGGCCTGGTAATGATATATTTCAACCGCTCAAACATTTTTAGAACGGCACGTTTTAACTTATGCCTATCTTTGTCAAACTGCATCTGATCCAAACCAAAATCCTACCAGAAACAATATCGCCTTTTTTTCTACAATAATGGCCCATTCTAACATGCTACCTCGCCCAACCAGTCCGTTTGTTTTTCCTGGTCTAGCGAGTTATTAATACTATAAAAATTAAAAACTCACATTTTGTATTGTAGGTCCCAAAACGACCACCGAACGGTTTTGCTCTCGATAAACGTGTCGAGACGAGTGCGGTAAATCAAACGATCGAACAAAAATATAAAGATAATAAGTATAGTGAATGACTCCGTAAATATTGATAATATTAAAGAACCGACCCACCCAAGGTGAGCTCCCCTTGGGTGGTGATTTACATACTTGAAAACACACACACTAAAATGATATACATAAGGCATATATATAGCCAAATACAAACATTCTAGAAGCCTAATCCCGTTGAAGTTATACGCGCGTTCCCGAAGCTCTCGTTTCGTGTCCGGTTTTCTCGTCGGCTTTAATTATATTCTTGACCATAATATAATTAACGGTTTCGTAATTTGATATCGCAAGTCACAAATATTGGCCTTACAATCACCCCCTTGGCTTGTGATATCAAAACATCGTCGAACCGTGTCTCGCATCTTCACGAATCAACCCGATAAAGCCGAAACTTCTTCAATCACCCCCTAAAGGTATGATCTACCGGGGACAACGATAAAATGAACAAAACTTGTTATTTCCTCTTTAAGTCCAACTTCGTATCGAATTTGTTCAAAGTTCCTCAACTTCTCGAACGCCTCGAAAATAACATAAAAATAACATGCTTTGAACACGGTCCAACAATGACGAAAACCCGAACGTTTTTGACTTTCTTCAGTTTGGTCAACGTCGAATATCAATTTCATGCAGCCCAAAAATGAAAGTAGTGGGCTAGAATATGTCTTGAGTTGTTAAAGCAGCCCATACACATATGACCGGAATGCAGGTTTATAGAAAAAAAAAGCCCAGCATTAACAAAACAAGCCCAAATTGATGTTTCTGCCAACAAAACAAACAGAAACCCTAGCAGATCTAAGATAGCCGCCAGATGAATACACAAGTCACTCGCCGGAAAAACGCGCTCCGGTGAACGGCTGCCGGAAAATCAGATTCCGGCCACCCCATACGCCACCATTTCGAACGCCGCTACCGTCGTCATTTTCACTCCACCTCTGGCTACTCCCACTCAATCTACCTCCATTGTCACCCTAGCCACCACCACCAACGTACCCCACAGCCGGAAAATCGTTATTCCGGTCACCACATCTGCCGTCGCCGACCGTCTTCCACCATTTTGGCCACTGCAACACAGCTGCCGAAAAAGAATCCGACTAATATTCGCCGTGCGTCGTTGATGTTGCCGCTGCCGCCATCAAATTCAACCACTACTGCCACACTCTCTTCTTTTTTTTATGAACAGTCGCTGGTAACCACTGCCGGAAAACTCGAACGCCGGAAAAACGCAACCACCACCACTACCGTCAGAAAACGGTTCTCGAAACACCCGGATCGAGCAGTTGTAGATCCCAAACATCCGGATCTACAAGGAGAATGCTTCAAAGACGCTTATTTCCAACTTTATTTCCAACTTTGTTTCTAGATCTATTCAACGAATTTTAACGTCTCGGTTCGGGTAATAGCGGAAATATATCAAGAGCAAAGTTGAATCATGAGATTCGACCCGCTCTGATACCAATTGTAGGTCCCGTAACCGAATCAAACAACAAAACAAACTAAGATACTAGTTGTTCTTGGATCAACCTCACAACTAGTTGGCGGAAACAACTAGTTGGACCGAGATCTCGGATCTTGTATGTGGTAGGGGGAGGCCGAAAACTAGAAGGTGGGTGAGGGGTTGGAGAGAGTTTGGGGGTTAGAGAGAATATGGAAATATTTAGATGAAAAATGCAAGGGTTGTTTGGTGTATTCCATACACACACATTATATATGTGAGTATGTTATTCACCCATCTCATTACTAACAAGCCCAATAGACACCAATTACATGAGGCCTCGGGCCTAAAACATACAACCGTAAATAGACAAAACGTAAACTAATACGAGTTACAAATACGAAAGACTTAATAACAAAACCGGGCCTTACAATCTCCCTCTAGGTCTTTGGTATTTGCTTTATTTTCTTCTCACCACTCGCATTTGGACTCACAGTCAAAAACACCATCTGGATCTTCTTCAAAAGGTTGCTTTTCAACAAGAAATCTAACAAACTCGTTGAACTTTCCAACAATGGCGTCCGTGTTGTCACGACGGACATCTTCGACTGTGCAAAGGGGCGACTATACGAGTTTACTCAGGTCGCGGAGTCCAAGTCCAGCCAATTCATGCTCATCAAAGAACGTGAGCTCGTGACTGTGAGTGCAATTCATAATGACATCACCGACTTTGTTGTTGACTTTGACCTTGCTTGCATGCTTCCCAATATGCTCATGCTGAAGTATTTGATTCTTCTTCTTGACCGACTTTTAGCAGGAGCAGCAACAGGAGCGACAACATGCATGTCAACAATTGGCTCAACATTCTCCCAGTTGGTGGTGTGTCGGGTTCAGGAGAATAGTTGATGTCGTCATCATCATCTTTATTTTCTTCACCGGCTTTCTGAACTGAAGGAACAGTACCTGCAAAAGAACAAACGTTAAATAAAAGGCGAGCTCGGCCTCCACCGCAGCTTTCGTTTCCCTCGTTTTCTCAGCCTCCTTTGACGGCTCAGCATCAGCCGTCTTATTTCCAGTGGCATCACCACTACCACCATTACTTCCATTACCATTACCACTATCATCACCATTTCCACCACCACGAGGTTCATAATGACTGTCATAGTGGTCATCGTCCTCGTCATCATTTTCTTCATAATCCTCCTCGTTATCACCATTTGACTCGTCATCATCGTCCTCATTATCTTCATCCTCACCGTCATCACCTCGTAAACCCTTGATCATTGAGACAAAAACTTTGAACTTCCTTCTTTTCAGGACCTCTAATGAACAGTAACTGTTATGACTCTGTATACATCAAAGAAATCATTGGTGCTGTTAATTGAGTTTTGATAAACGCAAACTATGTACAATGATTAAACAAAATGAACTATACAAAGAATATTTACAAAAATGACTCAAGACTAGAAAATTTTCTAAGTATAAAGTATTCTAATGAGATGAAATTTGAGGAAAAATTTCTAAGTTAAATGTATTCTATTCAAAGCATTTAAATACGACTCCTTTGACTTGTCATTTTGAAGATTATTAAATTTGTAAGCAAGTGATTTAGATTACCTTAAACTTAGAATTTTCACAAGTTCATTTTGAATACTTAGATTACTTTGTACTTAGCCAATTTTCGCAATATCTTCAAACGAATAATTTTTGAAAAGGATGGGTTTTGAATAAAAAGGATGGAGAAAAAAAAAATTCAAAACCAATGGGATTTTAAAAACGATGAGATTTCAAGAACGATGGGATTTCAAACCGATGGGATTTCAAAACGATGGGTTTTGTAAATCCTTGGGTTTTGAAAATCGATGGGTTTGTAAACCGATGGGTTTTTGTAAACCGATGGGTTTGAAAATCGATGGGTTTTGAAAATCGATGGGTTTGAAGATCGATATGAGTTTGAAAATCGATGGGTTTGAAGATCGATGGGTTTAAAAACGATGGGTTTGAAGATCGATGAGTTTAAAAACGATGACTTTTATAATCAATGACAATTATTGTCAAAAATCCAATTGTAATCCAAAGAGATCGAGTTCCAGAAAGTGATCTATGATCATAATTTTAATCTAGTGTAACAAAAATATGACTCAGTTGTGATCGAAATCAGGTTCAAACAAGATCACCCATCAAATACACCTTCAAAGCCCATGAACTCTACTGTCGAAACATGAAACGAATCTGACCTGATCCATGACGATGTTCCCACGGATTTTCGAGATGAACGAACCACGACTTGATCTTCTTCTCCGATTGCTTGAGACCTGCAATGGCTTTTCGGGGGTGTGGAGGTGACTGCTAAGAAATCTCGAGGATCTCTTGTTTACAGACATAAAAATAGTATGATGGTGGCTCTTACTGAGAATCACCAACCCACAATAAGGAGGTGGAGACCTCCTTATATAAGGAGCCTCATGGCCACCATCATGGTACCCTAATGGACCTAGCCCAGTTAGGGTTACCTCCACAAAACCCCCTCAGCCCAATAACATTGTATTAGTCCATATAATAAAATAAGCCAAACATAACAAATTTAGGGTCGTAAAACCGGGTTTAGTACCATACCCCTACAAGCCCCCCAAGTCCAGTGTTGCTCCTAGGCGTGCAAGCGTTTAGGTGGAGCGCTGGACTTCGTAAGGTGTGTTAGGATATGAGGCGGCTTTTTCCCTTTTCTTCGGCCCTTTCTTTATTGTCTTTGAGTTTTGAGAGGTTTTCTCCATGATGGTGACATGTTGTGATCCTTATGATAATAATGGTGCACTGGCATGAATAAGATATAGCACGCATCATAACAATAGTGGCGCGGGGCCTGATAAAAGATAGAGCGCGCATCTCGATAATAATATAATGCAATTTGCGCGCGATGAAGCTTACGAGCTATAAAAGTAATGAAGCTTGCGCGCGAGGCGACTTACGAGCTATAAAATAATGAAGCTTGCGCGCGAGGCGACTTACGAGCTATAAAATAATGAAGCTTGCGCGCGAGGCGACTTACGAGCTATAAAAATAATGAAGCTTGCGCGCGTTGCGGCTTATGAGCTATAATATGATGATAATGACTGGCCCACAAGGGCCTCTTCTACGCAGGATGACTATCCCAACTTGTTTTCAAAATAATAATGGAGGCACAATCGGCCAGATAATAATAATGTCATAGGTGCTTGTGCGACTCGTAGCCGAACCTGCAAAAACATATCAACTAAAAGTGGATGTATTACAAGGTTCCCATCCTCGGGCAAATTATGAGGTGTGCCCAACCTACGTTGGCGCGTGGCCGTTTGGGATATTATTAGGCTCCCGCCCTAAGATTCGGATGTCTTCCATCGCGATAATGTAGTGGTAGTATACCACGATAGTCCCCTAGTTCATTGCTGCTAAATAAGGTTGTCCTTATCCTGATTTGGATTAGACTATTGTCTCATTTGTTGTGTCGCTTACGCATAGGTTTTGGCTTTGTGTCATGCGCAGATGTTTCATGCGCTTGCGCATAGACTGTGTCATGCGCCACGCGCAGATGTTGCATGCGCGTGCGGATAGGCTTTATGTCATGCACCACGCGCAGATGTTCATGTGCTTGCGCATAGACTGTGTCATGCGCCACGCGCAGATGTTGCATGCGCGTGCGCATAAGCTTTGTGTCATGCACCACGCGCAGATGTTTCATGTGCTTGTGCATAGACTGTGTCGTGCGCAGATGTTTCATGCGCTTGCGCATAGGCTGTGTCATGCGCAGATGGTTCATGCGCTTGCGCATAGACTGTGTCATGCGCCACACGCAGATGTTGCATGCGCGTGCGCATAGGCTTTGTGTCATGCACCACGCGCAGATGTTTCATGTGCTTGTGCATAGACTTTGTGTCATGCGCAGATGTTTCATGCGCTTGCGCATAGGCTGTGTCATGCGCAGATGTTTCATGCGCTTGCGCATAGACTGTGTCATGCGCCACGCGCAGATGTTGCATGCGCGTGCGCATAGGCTTTTTGTCATGCACCACGCGCAGATGTTTCATGTGCTTGCGCATAGGCTGTGTCATGCGCCACGCGCAGTTGTTGCATGCGCGTGCGCATAGGCTTTGTGTCATGCACCACGCGCAGATGTTTCATGCGCTGATGTGATATGCGTGAGCATGTGATGCGTGAGCATATGTAATATGCGTGAGCATATGTGATGCGTGAGCATATGTGATGCATGAGCATGTGATGCATGAGCATATGTGATACGCGACTGCGCGCAAGCATCATGGCAGTGCGCATGTAGAGTGGCGGAATGGTTGATCCGCGGTGGCGCGCATGCGACGTGGCTTGTGATAAGAGGTTTAATTATGACGGCGTGTTGAGCGGAGCGGAGCCGCGTTCGGTCTTGTATTCGGCGCGAAGCCGTATGGGTTTATGAGGATTCGCAACCTTTAAGTTTGGCGCGCGGCCGATGGCCGTATGGGTTTATGAGGATTCCCGACCTTTAAGTTTGGCGCATGGCCTTATGGGTTTATGAGGATTCCCAACCTTTAAGTTTGGCGCGTGGCCTTATGGGTTTGAGGATTCCCAACCTTATAAGTTTGGCGCGTAGCCTTATGGGTTTATGAGGATTCCCAACCTTTAAGTTTGGCGCGTGGCCTTATGGGTTTGAGGATTCCCAACCTTATAAGTTTGGCGCGTAGCCTTATGGGTTTATGAGGATTCCCAACCTTTAAGTTTGGCGCGTGGCCTTATGGGTTTATGAGGATTCCCAACCTTTAAGTTTGGCGCGTGGCCTTATGGGTTTATGAGGATTCCCAACCTTTAAGTTTGGCGCGTGGCCTTATGGGTTTGAGGATTCCCAACCTTTTTAAGTTTGGCGCATGGCCTTATGGGTTTATGAGGATTCCCAACCTTTAAATTTGGCGCGTAGCCGGGAGCGCGCATGCGACCCGCTGTGGCGGAGAGTAATCGCCGGGAGCGCGCATGCAGAATCTGAAGCTGACCCCCAAGGCTTTGATTGCGCCTCGCGGGGAGCTTTGCTTGCTGAAGCTGTTTATGAAGATGCTCCAAAGATATATTCATAGATTTAGAGATTTTGAATATCCACATCAGGTAGGTTTTATGTAAAAACCAACAGATCTGAGAGGATTTATAGGTCTATGAATATGAAAACGTGACTATTGCTCAAACGAACCCAGATCTGAAAAAACCATAACTAGATCTGGTATATTTCACTTAGAAAAGCACAGATCTAAAGGTTTTCCCCAAAGTTTTGGTGGTATTTCTCCTTGCATATTTCTAGATCCAGAAATATTTTTAGATCTGCGGATTTTTGGACTTCCATAGAACAGATCTGAAAGAAGAAATCATAGATCTAGAATAATGGATGAACAGATCTGAGAACCGAGATGAAGATCGGAGGATAGCTCGTTGCCGTCCCACGGATGGCGCCAATGTCGAAACATGAAACGAATCTGACCTGATCCATGACGATGTTCCCACGGATTTTCGAGATGAACGAACCACGACTTGATCTTCTTCTCCGATTGCTTGAGACCTGCAATGGCTTTTCGGGGGTGTGGAGGTGACTGCTAAGAAATCTCGAGGATCTCTTGTTTACAGACATAAAAATAGTATGATGGTGGCTCTTACTGAGAATCACCAACCCACAATAAGGAGGTGGAGACCTCCTTATATAGGGAGCCTCATGGCCACCATCATGGTACCCTAATGGGCCTAGCCCAGTTAGGGTTACCTCCACAAAACCCCCTCAGCCCAATAACATTGTATTAGTTCATATAATAAAATAAGCCAAACATAACAAATTTAGGGTCGTAAAACCGGGTTTAGTACCATACCCCTACATCTACAAATGTAACTTATCTCAAATGTGATCGATTTCAACTGTAATTGACCAAAACCCATCGTCTAATACAAAGACTTAACAAATTCTGAGATTTAGACAAACTTTCTTTTTGAAGATCTGGACAAAAACTGAACATAACAGTAGAGCCTTTAAACACAAAATGAGTTTCAAGGACACCACTGTGATTCGTTAATGAGAATAAAATTTAGAACTTGACTTAAAACAATCATCAAAACTAAAGACACTACACAACTAACTGAGAAGGACATCGACTTTCATAAACACATATCAATGACACCAGAAATCTGTGTTCATAGAACTCTATCCAAAACCGACAAAAAAAATATAAGAAAACTATACAAATCAAACACAAAAACTCAATTAACTTTGCACACAGACACTTTAAGACCTCGTAAACCAGTAACAATCATCAATTTTCAATAAGAACAACACTTGGATGGCCGATTGATGAACAATAGTACCGTTGCCACTGTTCACGGCCCGGGACAAACTGAACCAGAGATTTACAAGTTAAAACCTACCATTGGAAAGTTATCCATGATGTATATGATGATTAAAGAAGAACAATTTTGCAGATCTGTGTTAGTGAAGTTTGAACATGGATCTAGGGTTTAGAGAGGGGGCGGCGATGGGGTAAAAAACAGAGATAGAGAGGAAAGTTTGCGTGGATAAGAGAAAAGGAAAGTGTCAATTTCATATAATAGTAACCAAGTTTCAAAGGTGTTTTAATTAGTCATTCAATTTTAAAACGTGTTTTAATTGGGTCACTCAACTTTCATATTTTATTAAATTAAAAGTTTTAACATGTTTCTTTAACGTTTTTATTTTTTGTTTCACATAAGAAATTTTTTTATCTTTTTGTTGATGTTAACGTTGAGTGGCGACGTGAATTTTATTTTTTATTTTTGAATTTTAATATATTTAACGTTTTTTAATTTTTTAAAAATATAACTACATATATTGCAAATTCTGACCCCCACATCTTATCCTCCATTTCTTTCTTGACAAACAAAAAAATCGGTGAGACTCGATTTGAAGATTTAGTGACCCGATATGAGGAAAATATGCATGAGTGATCTAATTGGAACACTTTTGAAAGTTGGTTACTATTCTATGAGATATTCCCAAAAAGAAAAATAGAAAACTATTTATATTGTCACCCAATATCGTGATATGGTCAAATTAACCCGAGATTTAAACAAAATTTTCACTCCCGACCCCGAATTCTGAAAGATTTTTCAATTTCAATCTCGTAAAATGTTCAACCACCAAATCCAAGTACAACTAATATATACACGATATATTTTTGTCGGTTCAAACTTAGCATACTTTGCATAAATGACCTCAACCAAAAATAAAGTTAAACTAAAATTTTTAAAATAAGGTTAATAAAATTGAAATTTAAAGATTTACAATAACGGTAAAACAAAAACTAAAATAAGATGAAGAGAAAAATTAATATTATATAGATTATATTAATTAATTTACAAAATAAGCTATTAATACTTGTTTTTTGTGAGAAAGATCACGACATTGAATCATATTATCTACAGTGTCCTAGATCACACTTATATTTGGATATTATTATGCCAAGAACCCAAAGTAGATTGAAGATATGTTGGTGGTCCACTTTAAACTTAACAAGTATTTTGATTTCACCGTGATACGTTAAGGTTTAGTTAGGCACAATACTTGTGTGGTCCCCTGTTAGTCTAACATGTTACAAACTCCATCATACCTCGGGCATAGTTTGTGTTCATCAGTATCACCCCGAATTGACTCCGACCCCCTAATGATTGCTCAAAACATTTTGAGCTTCATAGACATTTTGCAAACTTTTCTTTCAAACAATATATAAAGGTTGAACCATGGACTTACTAGCCTTGTTGACTTATGCCTTCATATAAAGTGTTTAGGAACTTGTTTGCCTCACGTTACGTGGTTCTAATATACCCCCTTTTGTTTGATAAAATTATCAACATTTTTGTTGTTGATTTTTGAATATTTTTGAGTATTTTGCAGCTTTTCTGCTTTTTCAATAATTTTTTTTGATAGTTTTCAATATTTGAAGCTAAAGCAAGAAATAATTTTCATTGTGACCAATCACTAACGGGCTCGTGTATGACTGACTATTAAGATTTTTTTCGTCATAAATATGACTTAATTGGAGTCGGCAACCGCTTCATAAAAGTGTCACTACTAGCATAGGCAGATATTTAAGTTTATATCACTATGATACTTACTCATTTGTTAAGTCTATCTACACATCAAGCAATGATCTTGTAGGTTTTTGATCTACTCTTTTCATGTGCTAGGATCACCTAAGACAACTTTCTATCATTTTCCAAAGGTCGGATCGATTTCTCAAAGTTTTCTGATATTTTAATATTATATTATCCGACTCCCCCTAAGCAGGAGCTCCCTCTAAACAAGAGATGATATTTTTAATGTCTTTTTCATATTTTCTTAAAATAAAACAATAATATAGAATATTTTTGGAAAGTCAAGTAACTTAATTTTTGATTTTCTTAACAAAGGTAAAATCTTTCTGGTGAGTTAAAATTAACTCATTATCTCCCTCTAAAATAGTGGCATATTTGAAAAATATTTATAATTTTATATACAAAAAGATAAATAAAGCTAATATAAATAAATAAAAATTTTAATTTGGAAATAAGGTGAAATGAAAATGAAAAATAAAATACAATCAAAAACTAAGGTTTAAAATTGTTAAGCTTTTAAGTTAAAATTTAATAAAAGTTATAAAAAATAAAATTTAAACTTAAAAGTTTAAAAAATCAAAAGAAAAGAAAATTGATTTTAAATGATTTTTTTTAAATGAAATAAAACAAACTAGACTCAAAATGATTTTAAAAATAAAATTAAAGTAAAAAATAAAATAAAAGTAAAAATAAAACTTAATTTTGTACAAAAGAGATCATGCCCAGTGACTCAACTAGAAACAAAAATCGGGCACGATCAAAGGCTTTGGTAAATAGGTCGGCAAAGTTGTAATCAATTTTGACATGTTCTACTGTGACAAGCTTTCGGTCATAACAATCACGAATAAAATGTACTCGGATGTCAATATGCTTTGTCTTAGAGTACTGGACCGGGTTTTTCACAATACACACAGCTGCTTCATTGTTACACTTAATTGGGGTGTTAAAGAAATTCAAACCATAATCCAACAGCTGATGTTGGATCCAAATGACTTGAGAACAGCAAGCGGAGGCAGCAATGTATTCCGCTTCAGCAGTGGAGGTGGACACGGTGACTTGTTTCTTGCATTGCCAGGAGATCAATCGGTCACCCAGGAACTGTCACCCAGGATAAAGATGATGATGACGACATCAACTATTCTCCTGAACCCGACACACCACCAACTGGGAGAATGTTGAGCCAATTGTTGACATGCATGTTGTCGCTCCTGCTAAAAGTCGGTCAAGAAAAAGAATCAAATACTTCAGCATGAGCATATTGGGAAGCATGCAAGCAAGGTCAAAGTCAACAACAAAGTTGGTGATGTCATCATGCATTGCACTCGCAGTCACGAGCTCACGTTCTTTGATGAGCATGAATTGGCTGGACTTGGACTCCGCGACCAAAGGAAACTCGTATAGTCGCCCCTTTTCACAGTCGAAGATGTCCGTCGTGACAACACGGACACCATCATTGGAAAGTTCAACAAGTTTGTTAGATTTCTTGTTGAAAAGCAACCTTTTGAAGAAGATCCAGATGGTGTTTTTGACTGTGAATCCAAATGCGAGTGGTGAGAAGAAAATAAAGCAAATACCAAAGACTAGAGGGAGATTGTAAGGCCCGGTTTTGTTATTAAGTCTTTCGTATTTGTAACTCGTATTAGTTTACGTTTTTTCTATTTACGGTTGTATGTTTTGGGCCCGAGGCCTCATGTAATTGGTGCCTATTGGGCTTGTTAGTAATGAGATGGGTGTATAACATACTCACATATATAATGTGTGTGTATGGAATACACCAACCAACCCTTGCATTTTTCATCTAAATATTTCCATATTCTCTCTAACCCCCAAACTCTCTCCAACCCTCACCCACCTTCTAGTTTTCGGCCTCCCCCTACCACATACAAGATCCGAGATCTCGGTCCAACTAGTTGTTTCCGCCAACTAGTTGTGAGGTTGATCCAAGAACAACTAGTATCTTAGTTTGTTTTGTTGTTTGATCTGGTCACGGGACCTACATGTGTGAAAAAAGCATTAATTGTAGTATAAAGTCATCTTGATTTTATTTATCTAAAAAATATGTTAAACTATTTCAAAATCATACATTCAGTTTTATATTTATGTAAAATAAATTCTAAAAGAGAAGATATATATACACACACACACGTACATACATATTTAAACATGGTGAGATTAAAACAAGAAGTGGAGTGTGTCTAAAAACTGTAAGAAGTAATATGGTGCGGTAGATATTTTGATCTAACGATCGATATGGAAAGTGTTTATTGTGCGATGTGTTTTATTTTAGTTGCTGTGTATTTATTGTGCGGTATGTTTTATTAGATCTAATGGTGAAAACACACTTCTTACACTTCTTAAGAAAAATCTACTTCTTATTATAACATTGCACTATTTAAACAAGAGAGTTGATTTAACGTTTGAGTGATTATGTAAGATAGGGGGTGTAAGCTCGAGTTAATGAATATAAAGTTGATTGATTTGATATCATGAAATTAAGGTCTAAAAGGGTTAATTTTAGTAAAACAATTAAATACGATTTTTAAATAATATATCAAATATATATTTATAATTGAAGATATTAAATGATTTGATATTCTTTAATTTATCATATAGCATATCTTGAATAAAATACAATATATAAATAATATGATATGATACGATTTAACATATTTTCATATGATACGATTTGATATTGTATACTATTAGTTTGACTAAAACCAAACTACTAATTTAACTTTCACTTGTTAGTTTGTTCTCATCGTATATTTTATTAAAAAAAAGCAAATAACTCCCTCTCAAACTCACAAAGTTGATAATTCTTGGTTTTGTCATCCTGAAACGGGTTAAAACTACATTTATGTGCTAGTATGATGCAAAATGCTATCTAGGTAGTTGTTACACGAAAACTTACGTATTATGATTCCTAATTTTCTTTGAAACTCTAAATTTTAATACCCCTTAATTAGAAACAAATGTGTGTTACCTCAAACTAAAAATTGGCATACGGTTTATATAATTCCATAGAGTTTGATGTTTTGCCCAACAAATGTATATTCCATGATTGTGTAGTATTGTTCTTGTAATGCAAAAATTTATTTAGTGGAATTATATACCATGAAAACCGAAAACTTTATATAATCAATTCTTCTAATACAACATTTATGTTGAATTAATTAGTTGATTTATGTAAGCCTTTGCACAAATAACTCTTTTGACCAATCAGTCTTCACCAATCCACCTATAGTTGCCCAATCATCGGTGTTCCAGAAACTTAAGTGATTCTTCTTCAATCGGTTCATTAGGGATCTAGAGTTGAATTATCACATCTACAGTCTACACACCTCATAAGTTACATAGAACGCAAACATTGTCTACCAACTTAACAAGCAACCACAATATATTGCAAAATAAAAACCGGCGTTGTGCTAAATATATATTATATTTGAGTAAACACATAATCTAGTAGACATGAAACAAAATATATATTATATTTGAGTGAGTTTTGGGTACGCGTATATGTAAGTATGTTTATCATCTTCTCCTTGTGTGTGTGTATTAGTAGCGGCTTAATGAGAGCATATCTAATGTAACTAGTGTGTTGTTAACATATGTAACGCGAGCAATCTGTCAATTATTATTAATAGAACTCTATCCAATAATAATTTCATAAATCACACTCTATCTTCTAGGAGATATCAAACACATATTATAAATCATAACTAATGAAAAATAAATGTTACTCGACGTTCAAATTTTATATATCTACGTCCCTTGCCATAAGTGTTTTAAAAACCGGTTTAATCCGGCCGGTTCAACCGGTTGAATTACCGATTTTGGTGAGCAGCCCAGTGTTTTGTTCCCAATATATTTGAGCGGTTTTATGGAACATCAAACTGGCCGGTTTTCATAGAAAACCTATGAAAACCGGTTTAAAAGGCCACCATATTTTTTTTATGTTTGAGGCTCATTTTTTTTAAATGTTACTTATTTCATGTAATTTTTGTATTGTAACTAAAACTTCATATTTATTATTGTTGAAATGAAAGTACTTATACTCTTGTTGATGAGGATGATGATGAGAGTGAATTTAATCTTTTAAGCGATCGTGAACTCGATGCAACACGCGGATGACATCAATCTATTACACGCCTTTATTTAAAATAATTTTTATTTTGAAAATCAAGTGCTTTTGTATTGTTTTTTGAATATGGATTAACTTTTGAATGATATTTTTTTATGGAATCATATATTTTTTGGTTTTTTTGAGTTAAAGTTACATTTATATGATATTATAAGGTAAGCTATACAACCCAGTTAAACCTCCCGATACAACCTGGTTCAACCGGTTAATTGTACCATTTTTAGTCAAATCAGGTACAAATAAAATACCGGTTTATAAAACATTGCTTGCCATACTAGCCTAAAACAAATGGTGGAATTTCTCGTAGCTAGTCATTCCATAACGAGATTATGCCAACCATATATTTTGCGTGGCAAGTTGACCCGCGCTGTATAAATAGAATGTTTACTTTATTTAGATCGAATCGTTGTTCCCATTATCTTAGATTCCCTTTTAAACGTAATATAAACCTAAATAGTTGAGTTCTATATGAAAAAACAAACAATTTCAGGGGCTATAATAAAAAATTCGGTTTAGGATTTAACCTAGTTTTGCACTATATATTGGAAGGCATACATACGCATGTTTATCATCATCGATCTCTAACTCATTTCATCGCCGCTGTACGTAACATATGCGCCGCTCTAACCTGAAGGTCCATCGATGAAATTATATCTGATTCATGTAAGAAATTTCAACCTTCAATTCGCCCTTTATATATTTATTATGATCTTGTAATTGTTGCTTTGAGTGTTTTGTGTTCTGAGTTCTGACCTAGCTTAATATTGTTTGTATTTTGAACACGTACAGTCTATTCGGATCGGATTGGATGATGACATGTTGACTGTTCATAGAATCTATCTTGGCGGACACAAATAGTGGTACTGAAATCCACACTTCAAGCATAAAAGGATCCATGAAGAGATCAAAAACCACATATCAGCTTGTTGCGTGGCATCGGAAAAACTTTAAAGCATCAAGCCGGTCCAGTCCAGAGAAGATTTCACATTTCAGTCCAGGCTGGTGATCATCAAGCTGTGACGCTTGTGATGTAGCTAGCCAGATTAGTTATTAGTAGACTATGTGACGCTTGTGATGTAGTCTTTTAGATATATCGTAAGCGATATTGTAACTTGTAATTGTAAATAGACACCTCTTGTGTCCTTAATAAAATGTGACTTTATTTTCCACGTAAACAACTCGATCTGTACTTGTTTAGTGAATTGCAATTGATTTGGTGTTAAGAGTCTTAACGTACTTCACTGTGAATCCAAAGAATTTTAGCACAAGAAAAAAGGATATTTATATTTCATCCAATTTGACAATTTTCTTGTTACTATTGTGAGTTCAGCTGATTTTATCATGTGGCTTTAAAGAAAATAAAATTAACAGCAATTATATTGAATTAAAGAACTCGGTTACTGTATTTGCTAATTTGTTGACGGATATATCATAAGTGTCAATTTGACAAATTAAACATGTGCTTAAACCTTAATTTGTTGGGTAGGATTGAAGCTTTTGAAGTTCAAAGTTTACCCAGTAAACTTCTGGATTCGAATATTATAAGTGGACCTGATTAATTGCTAAGATATAGAGAGCAATGAGGTCGTGGTACAAATAGTTGGCTTGGTTTTTTTGTTATCCTCGCCATTGCCAACCGGCCAGTTTTTGGACTGGTAACAAATCTTGCTATGTTTCCAGTCACTATTGGGACTTATATTGTCGTGTTGTACCATGTGATGGCAAGGCATTCGTGGGCGGACCAAACGCTCTACTCGCTTGTTTGGCGTCCATCTTGATAGTTGTCTTAATTTTGACTTTACTTAGGGGAATGAATGTCCCAAAAAAAAAGTCAAGTAACCTTAATTTTTTTGAAACTTTCGTTCTCTTAATTTGTAAAATGTGGGGTGTTGTTTGTTTTACGAAAATAAAAATGAAGATTCATAGTAAGATTTCAAGTAGCAACGCGTCATAATAGCTTGATCATTTATAATTGATTAAAAGAAACACAAAATTACCATATTATGCCTTTAATCCAAATTTAATTAAAAAAATGTTCATGCATTAATAACCGAATCATCTATAATCATCATCCACCCAAATTTATGCCTAAAGTTGACAACTTGACACCTAATTACTCTTACATCATTTGAGTCAAAATAGGTACAATACTTAATATCTACATCTTCCCCTTAAATTCTTTAATGGAAAACTTCTAATTCCTTCATCTAAATCATCATCATCATCATCATCATCATCATCATCGTACTCAGTATATCCCACCAATAGCAAAGCTATGGTAGGGTCTGAGGAGGGTAAGATGTAGACAGCCTTACCTCTACCCTATAAGGATAGAGAGGCTGCTTTCGGTGAGACCCTCGGCTCGATAGTAGTTTTGCATCAAGCCTTGGACATAAGGCACATAGCACTCAATCATCGGGACACCGCTGATCGGTGCATGTACCCTTGTCTTTCGGCTATCAACGCCACTACATGATGCCTGATTAACCGTCCGTCACTTTTAACGTTATTTTCACGAGATTAGTAAAATAACGTCAAAATTAGTGCAATTTCACTTTTGCCCACCCGAGGGTTAACACATATATACATCATATGTGCGCACCACAAGCAGGGCTAAATTCCTTCATCTAAATATGGTATGATAATCTTTTCCATATCTTTTATTTCCTTGTAGCATAGATAATTCACTGTCACCATGAGAGGACCAAATTAAGGCTTGAGTCACATGCCCTTTAAATATTTAGTTTGCCATTTTTCCTTCTACTTCAACAATTACAAAGACCAAAATGCCCTTTTGACCAACTACCCACCTTTGACTTTCATAAAATTAGAAAGACCCATCAAGCTTATCCATCTACCATTCAATACTTAAAACTAATAACATACAACTATATATAAAAAAAATGTTAGAATATTATGAATAAAGCCAAACTCAAACTATCACACTATAAACAAACAAATGTATCTTCATAAGAGTTCAATAACATATGATGTTGATTAATGACAATATTAGTCACATCAAGTCTTGCCCCCTTAAAACATAAGTCCATGTCACATAAAGAAAAATCCAAAACGAGAACAATCTTAAAAACATTCAAATGAGCGTAACTATCACGTTAAATTTTATACATACAATATTTCCTTTTCATGTTCAAAGCTTCCTACACAATATTTCTCAGGCCCAAAACTACACCTAAACTACACCTGTCTAAATCGTATACAAGTATTTGATAAAAGTAGAAAAATAATAATTTAAGCATTTAATATTTAATAATATCTTTAGACTATTAGATAACCATTTATTATCCTAACTAATTATAAGTTGGTTGTGACTAAATGGTAGAGCACTCACTTATAAGTGAGAGGTAGGGGGATCAAACCTCACTACCACCAACTTATATGGGAGATATGAGGGATGACCCTGGCTTGCCAGGGTTCAAGTCCTGATCTCACCCGGTTTTACCGGCTCCTCGCTGTCGTGCAGGTCGGGTTTTATCCGGTGAATCCCTCAACAGGTGGACCGCTAGGGGCTCCGTCCGTCCGGACTAGTGGCCGGCTCGGGCTACCTTTAGCCAATGGAGGCCACGTACGGGATACCCGGCGTTACTTAGTTGGCCATTAAAAAAAAATTATCCTAACTAATTTGTCTCATTTTGAACTTTTATGTTTATTGGTCCCACTTGTGTACGTTGTGTACGTTATATTATTCATTTACTTATTAATAATTCATTTCTTTCATTCTCAAGCACATATCGTCGCGTCTACAGCAAAAGAACTAAACTAACTACAGTTAGGTCTAGAAACTAACGCCGTTAACGCCGTTAATTTAAGCTCGAATGAGTTGAAATCGGTGCTTCTGAGCTTCATAATTCGATATGATTGTGTTTATAGAGTTGCAGAATCGGAATCGCAACTGAATTTTAATTGCTCTGTAAGTTACTTTTGATTCGATTTGATTTGTTAATTATTGATTCTGTAGGTTCAATGTTTTGTGATTGAATGCTGATATGTTAATTATTGGTTGATTGTGTTTTGATAATGATGGATAGGGTTAGAGCTTGTAATTTTGTTGAATTTGTTTGTGGCTGTGTGTGATGATGATGAGGTGTTTGGGATCTCAAAATTAGGGCTGGTTACTGTTTTTTTTTTTTAGGTTTTTTAATATTTTTTTATTTTATTTTGGAGTTAGGTGTGGCTTGTTGAAAATGAAATATTGCTATAAAGTTGATGTAATAGTATAACAACTCTATTTATGGCATTTATGAAAAACTTTGATTGACATTTGAAAATCGTTGTCTGATGCATTGTTATTCTCTCTTTTGTTAAATGAACTCATGATTGTTCCGTGTTGATCTTGAAGAGTTGATTACTTCTCTGATTGTTATATGGTCATCAAAACCTGAAACGTTTCGTACTTGTTTGTTCTAAGGTCTAAATAAGTCGCACGTCTGTGTTGAACTTTAGGAGTTCTGGTTTACCGGAAGGTTGACCATGGTGACTTTGTCAAAGGCGGACTCGAGGCGTATGTATTCGTGGTGGTGGAACAGCCACATTAGCCCCAAGAATTCAAAATGGCTTCATGAAAATCTTTCAGGTATAGCTTTCTTTCTATTGGTCATCTTGAAAGTCGATATCTACTTTAGGAGTAATGGTATTACTGGTTTTTTACATGATAATGCAAAATCAAGTGATTTTAGTGAATGGTAGCTGCCTAGGTTACAATTACATCACAATTTCATTTTTCTGTTGGAAGTTGGAACTCTAGAATTAAATAGAAACTCATTATAATCACTTGACTTAAAAAGGCGGCCTAAATTATATATGTTATAATGATTATAATGATACGTTATAATCATTATAACATCTCAGTGTGTGGTTTACCATTTCTTATTTTAGAATTGGATCTTACTGAATTTTGAGAATATATCAGTTCGTATCTAGGGTAAAATGGTAAGATTACGCAAGAGCACTGGGTTTGAACGAGCCATTAGGTGTTTAAACGAGCCGAGCTTGGCTCGTGGGTAGTTTTTCAAAATCGGGCTCGGCTCGGCTTGTTTATTATTTATAATATTGCATACACTTTTTATGTTTTTATATGCGTTTTAGTTATAGATTTTACATAACTTAATATATACTATGTAGTTACTTTTATGAGTTTATCATAATTGCAACACAATAATAATTATTTTATAATCATATCTTTAATATATGAATAAAAGACTCAATAAATAGTAGGCTCGTTCAAGCCTGAGCTCGATAAGTGAAGCTCGGGCTCAAGCTCATTTATCAAACAATCTTATTTTTAGGCTCCAGCTTGTTTAAGATTTGTTTGATTTGAGCTTTTAACGAGGTGATCTCGAGTAGCTCACGGGCGGCTTCACTTGTTTTCTTGGTAGATAGGGGCATAGGGCTGTTGGATACGTTAGGTATCTTTGTAATTTTCACACAGCCATTATTGCTCTCACATCTTCCAACTAGAATTTAGGCTTCGGATCTTTGTATAGTCAATCGTGCACAGTGCTTTCTACTGGAGGAATGAATCAATGTTTTCTTTTTCTTTCCCTTTCAATCTGGCTATGATTTAATTTGCTGGTATATTTATATAGAGCGTATTTAATACATTAGGGTATTTTGTAATTATCTCATAGCCTTCAATGCTTTCCCTATCTTCCAACTAGAATTTAGGTTTTGGTTCTTTTAATATTTAATAATTAATTACGCGGATGCTTTATGTTGGCCGTATTGCAACTTTAGTCCCCAGTTTTTAAATTTTACAACTTTAAACAAATTGTTCGCATGAACGTAACACCGCTGGTCGCCTGGTCCCTAGAATGGATCGGTATTCATTTGTTCTCGTTAAAATTTAAAATGACAAAAATACCTCTATATTAAAGAAGTAAAGAACGTAAACAAATATTTCATATTGTTGGGTGCACCTGCAGATAAAAACAAGTTAATTATTACAGGGGTTTATGGTCATTTTCACATTCATGTAACGGAACAAGTTGAACCAAATCGAACCAAAAACTGAAATTTCGGTTTCTTAAGTTTTGAAAACTGTTCCGTTTTTGGTTTGGTTTCGGTATTGCCATTTGAGCTTAAAATTTTGAGCCGAAAAAATTGTCTCAAAATAATTAATTTGGGCCTAAATCTTTTTGTTAACTAATAACTAATTGTTACTGTACACTTAGGACTAAAATATATGGGTTATACAGTTTATTAAATTCTTATCAATTACTTAAAATAAAAAATAAAAATTTATAAATTCAGTTCGGTCCTGTGTTTTCGTTAGGTTTTTTAAGTTTCTTTTTTTTTTTGGGTTTTGGATCTGTATTTCAGTTTCCTGCACAGTCCCAGTTACAATCGTGCAAACAACTGATCTAAAGGTGTAATATTTGACACTTGGGGACTAAAGTTGCAATATGTCAAAACACAAGGACCAAGCGATAATTAATTCTATAGTTAATCGCGCTGTGTTTCCTATTGAAGGAAAGAAGCTAGGTTTTGCTTTTATCCAAACCAACTTGTAGATTTAATTTACTTGTATGTTTAATCATTTATTAATTATTCTTCCTTGGTTGCATGAACAGATGTTGACATAAAAGTGAAAGCAATGATAAAACTCATCGAAGAAGACGCGGATTCATTTGCCAGAAGGGCAGAAATGTACTACAAAAAGCGCCCCGAGCTTATAAAACTAGTAGAAGAGTTATACCGGGCTTATCGGGCCTTAGCCGAAAGATATGATCATGCAACCGGGGCCCTCCGCCAGGCTCACAAAACAATGAGTGAAGCATTTCCAAATCAAGTACCCGATGACTCAGCTTCTAATTCTCCCTATGATTCTGATCCTCAAACCCCAGATTCAAGAACCATCACAATACCTTCCTTTGACCATGTTGACTTTCAGAAAGATTGGTCAACTGGAACTGCAATAAAAGCCCTCAGTTTCACTGATTCAGAAGATGCCAACAGTATTAATAATAAACACAGGTCTCAATTCGACAAAGAAATTCTTTTATTAAAAGAGGCTTTAGTGAAGTTAGAAGATGAAAAAGAAGCTGGAATGAAGCAGTACCTCGAGAGTTTGGATAAACCATCAAAACTCGAGTCGGAGATTTTGAAATTGCAAGAAGATTCTAGAAAACTTGCTGACTGTGCAAGCAGAGCGGAAGCTGAATCCCAAAAATTGAAGGAAGAATTAAAAAATTTAGAAGTTGAGAAGGACAAAGGCATTGGCCTTTATCATCAGGTCCAAAAGAATATTGAAGAAATCAGTGAGCAACATTTGAAGGAAATGAAAAGGTTAGAAGATGAAAAGGAAGAAAGTATTGGGCTTTATCATCAGGCCCAAAAGGAGATTGAGGAAATCAATGAGCAAAATTTGAAAGAAGTTAAAAAATTAGAAGTTGAAAAGGAAAAAAGTATTGGGCTTTACCATCAGGCTCAAAAGAAAATTGAAGAAATTAATGAGCAAAACTTTAAAGAAATTAAAAGGTTAGAAGTTGAAAAGGAAGAAGGTATTGGGCTTTACCATCAGGCTCAAGAGAAGATTGAAGAAATCAATGAGCAAAATTTGAAAGAAATTAAAAGATTAGAAGTTGAAAAGGAAGAAGGATCGGGCTTTACCATCAGGCCCAAAAGAAGATTGAAGAAATCAATGAGCAAAATTTGAAAGAAATTAAAAGATTAGAAGTTGAAAAGGAAGCAAGTATTGGGCTTTACCATCAGGCCCAAAAGAAAATTGAAGAAATCAATGAGGAAAATTTGAAAGAAGTTAAAAGGTTAGTAGATGAAAGAGATGCTGCTTATGATAAGTACACACAATCTATAAACTTGCAATTAGATTTGGAAAAGAAGCTTCTAGAAGCAGAGAAGAAACTTCTAGAAGCAAATTCTGAAATTGTTAAAATAACCAAAGAGAAAAAGGCACAAGATGTTTTATACCAACAATGCATGGAGACTATTTCAAGTCTCGAACTTAGACTCGTGTGTGCGCAAGAAGAAACCGAGAGGCTGAAAACTGAAATCGATAATGGAATTTCACTTTTGAAAGATGCTGAAGAGCGGCGCTTAATGTTAGAAAAGTCAAACACGAATCTACGCATGGAACTGGAATCTAAGGAAGTCAAAATCAGTAGTCAATGTCAAGAAATCACAGAGAAACAGAAGGAATTAGGGAGATTATGGACTTGCATACAAGAAGAAAGAATACGGTTTGTTGAAGCCGAGACCGTGTTCCAAACATTACAACAATTGCACGCTCAATCTCAAGAAGAGTTAAGATCAATGGCAAGCGAGTTGCAAAGCCAAGCTCAAGTTTTATGTGATATTAACGCTCGTAACCGAGTTTTAGAGGGAGAGATAGAGAACAAAATCAAGGAGAACGAGAAGCTCAGCGAGGTCAACTTATCGTCCGTCATTTCGTTAAACGAAATGCAGGCAGAAATCGGTAAGTTAAAAGAAGCTAACGGGAGACTTGAGGAAGAGGTTGACCTTAGAGTTGACCAAAGAAACGCGCTTCAGCAAGAGATATATTGTCTAAAAGAGGAAATAAACGAGTTAAACAAGAAGCACGAGTCAGTTTTGGAGCAAGTTGTTTATGTCGGGTTGAACCCGGGAAACTTCGGTTCATCTGTGAAAGATTCACAAAACGAGACGTTTAATTTAAAAGAAGAATTGCAAAAAGAAAAAACTGAAAAAGCGCGTCTTTTAACGAAACTGGAAATCATGGGGCAACTTCTTGAACGAAACGTCGTTTTGGAAAACTCTTTATCAGATTTGGGTGCTGAGCTGGATGGGGTTAGGGGTAAATTGAAGTCACTTGAAGAATCATATCGGTTTCTGTTAGAAGAGAAGTCAAATTTTGCGGTTGAAAAGGCGAATTTGTTAGGTCAATTACAAGTAACAACCGAAAATTTGAGTCACGTATCGGAGAAAAACACGGTTCTTGAAAATTCGCTTTTTGATGCTCATGTTAAACTTATCTTCCGTACATACGAATAAACTTTTTCTCTCTCTACATTTTTTTCTCTCCGTACATCTAACAGTTCTACCCTTCCGTACATACGACCGTTCAACCCTCTACTCCGGCCATCTTCTCCGGCCATCTTCTCCGGTAGAAGGTTTATTCTACGGCTAGAGCTTGCGTCGGATAGAGCTTGCTAAGACTCTCTACTACGGCTAGAGCTTGTTACTGTCATCTTCTCCGGCTGGACCTTGAGTCGGCCAGAAGCTTCACAGGGCAAAAGGTAGGTGGGTCTTGTTTGTGCAGGTCTCTAAGCTCAGGTGATCTTTGGACCATCTCCAGACCAGAAAGATAGTTCCGGCGAAGCATCAAGGTCGTACGAACAAGCTAGATCCAGACGACCAAGTTTTCAGACGACTTTTCAACCGGCAGGAAGCATCTGTCGCTCTAAAAGGAGAACCTTGCGGTTGTTTTTTGTCACCGTTCGAGGGATTTTTTTGGTGATCCGGCCTTTTCCTCCACCGGCTCTCCTTTTCCGGCAAACGAAACCCAACAGATCTGCCGTTCCATCAACTTTTCTTCACTGTGCTCATTATTATTATTACCCATCATTATTATTATTATTATTTATAATTACTACCCATTAGTATTATTATTATTATTATTATTATTATCATTGTTGGTATTATTATTATTATTATTACTATTATTATTTTTGTGTGCGCAATTATTATTATTTTTTGCTGCCGTTGGGGGTTCCAAAGCAAAAGAGTGAGCTTCTTGTAACCTGGCTGCCGTTGAGCTGTATCTGCCTTCATCATCTTCACGGTATACTCGTTCCTTTCTCACTATTATTATTATTATTAGTATTATTATTATTATTATTATCATTAGAACATACGTGATCCGGATCTTTGGAGTTTATTTTCATTTTAAGATCTCTTAACTATTATTGTTATTGCTACACACTATTATTATTATTATTAGTTTTTGTTACTATTATTATTATTATTATTATTGATTTGGTGTTCTATTGCTTGTGTTTGTGTGATTAGTTGCAACCATAGAGCGTAGGAACCATGACTATTACTTGAGACCATGTCCTGAAACTAGGGGTGTAGGAAAGAGTAAAGATAGGGAGCGTATATTGCGTTTGGCTTCTTGGAATGTAGGAACATTAAATGGTAAGTTGCTAGAATTGGTAGATGTGCTTAAAAGACGTAGGGTTCAGATAGCATGCCTCCAGGAGACTAAGTGGAAAGGACATAGAGGGGCTGAGTGTAATGGGTATAAGTTGTGGTACTCGGGGTCTGATGGAGCTAGGAATGGAGTGGGGTTTCTAGTGGCTAAGGAAATACACACTAGTGTGGTGGAGGTGATAAGACATAATGACAGGATTATGGTGTTGAAATTAGTACTAGGAGAGGAAGTAGTGGCAGTAGTATCCGCCTACGCGCCTCATGTAGGCCTAGGGGATCAGGAAAAGAGAGAATTTTGGGATTGCCTAGACGCAGTGGTAGGGGGCATACCTAGGGGGGAGAGGATTTGCATAGGAGGTGATTTTAATGGACACATTGGTAAGGCTAACGATGGTTTTCAAGCCGTACATGGGGGTTTCGGTTTTGGTGATAGGAATGAGACCGGAACAGATCTTCTAGAGTTTGCGGTGGCACATGACCTAGGTATTATAAATTCTTATTTTAGGAAACAAGATTCTCACTTAATCACTTTTAGCAGTGGCGGACGCGACACGCAAATTGACTACCTTTTGATGAGGCAAGGAGACCGACGTTGGTGGAAGGACTGCAAAGTCATACCTGGGGAGGCAGTTGTGACTCAACATCGACTACTAGTGACAGATATAGCCTTCAGAAATAAGCTGACTGTTCGAGAGAAGAAACGTACACCGAGAATTCGATGGGGAAATTTGAAGGACGAAAATCTCCTACTGTTTAATGATAAACTCATACTGCATAAGCGGGCTCGACTAAATGGGGACTCAACTCATATATGGGAAGCTATGGAGACGAAGATCATCCAAGTAGCAAAGGAGACTCTCGGGGTCACAACAGGAAAGACAAGTGGGCATAAGGAGTCTTGGTGGTGGAATGACGCAGTGCAAGACAAGATAAGGGACAAACAAGGATGTTTTAGGGAGCTAATGAGGTGCACGAATGAGGAGGAGCGAGCGGAATTGAGGGACAACTACAAAACGGCCAAGATAGAGGCGAAGAAGGCAGTGGCGGAAGTAAAGAAGGCGGCCTTTAAACGGATGTATGAAAGTCTAGAAACAAAAGAGGGGGAACATGCTATGTTTAAGATTGCCAAAGCCAGGGAGTGTAGAAGGCAAGATCTAGGACCGGTGAAGTTCATAAAGGATACAGATGGGCATGTACTGGCCAAGGAGCAGGACATCAAGCTAAGATGGCAAACCTACTTCCACAATCTTTTTAACAATGGGAGAGCTTACCAAGAAGAACATGACAACACAAACTTTCAACGACAACAATCGAATAACTGCTACTGCCGACGGATCACACGAGAAGAGGTGAAGGATGCACTTAGGAGGATGGGAAGGTCTAAGGCGGTTGGCCCAGACAACATACCCATCGAGGTGTGGAAGTGTCTGGGGGAGGAAAGAGTCATGTGGTTAACTACTCTGTTCAATAGTATTCTCAAATCAGGTAAGATGCCAGACCAGTGGAGGAGCAGCGTTGTAGTTCCTATCTATAAGAACAAAGGAGACGCCCAATGTTGTGGTAACTACCGAGGAATCAAACTACTAAGTCATACTATGAAGCTATGGGAAAGAGTGATTGAGGTTAGACTTAGACGAGAAACTCAGGTTACGGTCAACCAATTTGGCTTCATGCCGGGGCGTTCCACCACAGAGGCAATACACCTTATAAGAAGATTAATGGAAAAGTATAGGGAGAAGAAGCGTGATCTACATATGGTGTTTATTGACCTAGAAAAGGCCTACGACAGTGTGCCACGACAGGTGCTCTGGGAGTGCTTGGAGGGTAGAAGAGTGCCCAGGAATTACATAGAGATAATTATGGATATGTATACCAGGAGTGAAACAAGTGTCCGTGCGCCAGTGGGGGATACTGATTTCTTTCCTGTAGAGGTAGGTCTTCACCAGGGATCAGCGTTGAGCCCGTTTCTTTTTGCAGTAGTCTTGGATGAGTTGTCAAAGTCGATTCAGGGGACTCTCCCGTGGTGCATGATGTTCGCAGACAATATTGTGTTACTTGCTGAGAAAAAACAAGATCTAAACATGAGGCTTGAGAAGTGGCGAACAACCTTAGAGACAAAAGGTTTAAAGATTAGCCGATCTAAAACGGAGTACCTCCACTGTGATTTTGGTGGGATAAACGACAATGAAGACGCACAGATCACAATTCAAGGGCAGGTGGTCCCGCAGGTAATGAAGTTCAAGTATTTAGGATCATTTGTACAAAGCGATGGGGAATTAGACAGTGATGTGACCCACCGAGTTCAGGTAGGATGGTGTAGATGGGAAGCAGCCACAGGTATATTGTGCGACAAGAGTTTCCCGACTAAACTAAAGGGAAAATTCTATAGGGTGGCAGTTAGACCTGCAATGCTATATGGAACACATTGTTGGGCCATCAAGAAGGCACAAGTGCGGAAGATGGAGGTAGCAGAAATGAGAATGCTACGTTGGATGTGTGGGCACACAAGGCTAGACCGAATAAGAAACGTTGTGTTTCGCGAGAGATTAGGGGTGGCGAACATAGCAGACAAGATAAGAGAGTGGAGATTGAGATGGTTTGGACATGTAAAGAGATCACAGACGACGAATCCTGTTAGATCCGTAGAAAACATTGCTATAGAGGGGAGGAGGGGTAGAGGACGACCGAAATTGACCTGGGATGAGAGGATTAGGCATGATTTGATAGACCTAAACCTCTCCGAGGACATGGTTGAGGATAGGAATTCGTGGAGAAGTAGAATTAAAGTTAAGGATTTTTAGAGAGAATTGAATACCTTAGGGCTTAGACTTAACTTATTTAGGTTACATACCATAATGGTATTTCCTGCCCTGCTTGCGGTGCGCACATATGATGTATATATGTGTGAACCCTCGGGTGGGCAAAAGTGAAATTGCACTAATTTTGACGTTATTTTACTAATCTCGTGAAAATAACGTTAAAAGTGACGGACGGTTAATCAGGCATCATGTAGTGGCGTTGATAGCTGAAAGATAAGGGTACATGCACCGATCAGCCGGTGTCCCGATGATTGAGCGCTATGTGCCTTATGTCCAAGGCTTGATGCAAAACTACTATCGAGCCGGGGGTCTCACCGGAAGCAGCCTCTCTATCCCTATGGGGTAGAGGTAAGGCTGCCTACATCTTACCCTCCTCAGACCCTACCATAGCTTTGCTATTGGTGGGATATACTGAGTACGATGATGATGATGATGATGACCATAATGGTATTTCCCTTACTTATAGTATTATTATTATTATTATAATTATTATTAGCTTTTATATAGCTGTTAAACTGTGATCTTATTATTAATATTATTAATATTATTATAATTAGTAGTAGTTTTTATATAACTGTTAAACTTTGATTTCCTTTATTTTGCTTCATACACATGTACTTAGAGCCGAGGGTCTCTCTGGAAGCCACCTCTTTATTCCTTTGGATAGAGGTACGGTGTGCCTACATCCCACCCTCCCCAGACCCTACTTATAGCTTTGCTGTCGGCGGGATTTTACTAGGCATGATTGATTGATTGATGCTCATGTTAAACTTGAGGTCTTGAAGCAAAAGTCAAAAAATTTTGAAGATTCGTGTCAGTTGCTTGCTGATGAAAAGTCGGTACTTGTAACTGAAAAGGGTAGTTTGGTCACAAAAATAGAAGTTACTGAAACCAAGTTAAAAGATCTTGAGATGAAATACACAGATCTAGAAGATAAATACTCATTAATGGAAAAGGAAAGAGAATCTACACTTCAAAGGGTGAAAGAGTTGAATGTATCACTGGATTTACAATCTCAAGAACATGTTACTTTTGCTCAAGAAAATAACCAACAAATGGAAGCAATGAGAAGTGAAATTCAACTTCTGAAACAAGAAAGTCAACACAAAAGCAAAGAGTTAGACCAAGAGGTTGATAAATCTTTCGGTCTTGAAATCGAAATCTTAATATTGTCAAACTGTGTTCAAGATCTTGAAGAGAACAACTTTTCTCTGTTAAATGATTGTCATAAACTTCAAGAAGCATCCAAATTGTCAGAAAGTTTGATTCATGTTTTGAAACAAGAAAAAACCGAAAACCAGATGAAGATTAAATCTTTATCTGATCAAAACAATAGATTAACGAATGGGGTGCATCAGTTGTTGAAATCTGTTGGTCTTTCATTACACACTGAGTGTGAAAACGGGCAAGAACAAACATGTTTCAATAATATTGAGAAACAAATTGAAGGCAAAAACCGCACACTGATTAAAAACGAAGACGAAAGCATGAAGTTGGTTGTTGAGACAACGATTCTAGTCACACTTTTGAGTCAACTCAAGTCAAAATTGGCGGATCTTGAATTGGAAAAGTATGCAATTGAACAGGAATCGAGTGTTCGTGCTGAAAAGATTCTTGGGTTGCAAAACGAGGTGTTGAGAATTTCAGAAACGAATGAAGAATTAAGATTGAAAGTAATCGAAGGAGATATTAGTAAATCGGGTCTAAGAACTCAGCTGGAGAATATACAACATGAGTTGTCAGCTGTTCAAGAAGCTTCTAGAACCTTGCAGATGGAGAATGCAGTTGTTCTTGAAGAAAACAAATCTTTGTTGGAAGATAATGTTCAGATGAAGAACAAGATTCGTGTTCTAGAAAACGAAAATGACATCATTCTAAATAACGTTTTAAGTCAAGAAGTCTTCTCGCAAATTTTGAAGAATTGCATTAATGAGAAACACGAAGAATTTAGAGCGGTTCAATCTGTTTGTGAGAGATTGAGTTTGGATTTAGTGAATGGAAATAATTTATTGCAGTTAAAAGGAAGGGAAATAAAGATTTTAGAGAATGAGAAGAAGGACCTGCAGCGAAAAAACAATGAGAAGATTCTCAAACTTTTAGAAGATAATAATCATTTGAGCAAAGAAATCCAGGTTTTTGAGGCTAAATTTCAGAAATTGTCAGAAAATTTTGAAAAAACAGAGGAAAAGACGCGGTTACTTGAAATCGAGGGGTCGTTAATCTATCAGGATTTGCAGACTTCCGTTATTTGTCAAGTGTTGTTAGAACAGAAGGTCAGTGAGCTTACTGAAGTTTGTTTGAATCTTGAAGATGAAATTAATTTCAAAGATTTAAATAATGAGTCGGTTAAAGAAAGAAGCAACATTTTGGAATGTGAGAATGTGGATCTTAAAGATCGTTTGGATGCGTATGGTCCGGTTGTTGAATCTTTAAGGGATAGCATCATATCCTTGGAAAATCATACCTGTGTCAAAATCAAAGTCTCACAGCCCGAAAACGAGAAGGTAATGCTTAACCTTTTAGCGAAAACTGATATTTTTTTGTGTGGGTTGGGTTGACCTGACCTGACCTGGAACACTTTTTGTTGAACATTGTTGAAAAGGCTATTGGCGTATTAAATATGATTTCAAATAAGTTGTTTCAGTAAGTATTTTAAAATTTGAAACATAATTTAGAAGGTTTTCTGCATTGAAATTGCACTTTGGGTGTCATTTTACCCGTTTTCTTTCAAGCTATTATTTTCCATTGACATGAAGAGATATAGCATACCCGAATTGACCTGTGGATTTCAATATTTTTGAATGTGTAGATGTGGGAAATTGGGTCAGTCGTGTGAAGTCAAAAACTGATAATTTTTTGTACGTGGTCAGAACTAGGAGTGTAGCCGGGCCGAGCTCGTTTACCTTACTCAAGCTCTATATCTAAAGCTCGAGTTCAGCTCGTGAGCAGTTTTTCAAACTCGAGCTCAGCCCGACTCGGGTCTTTATTTGTTAGTTATTTTATTAATTAGTTTATTGGATTTATAGTTATTTTTGTATTTATTTATTTATTAGTATAATTTTTATATATAACATAATATACATTATTAAGTCAGTTTTATCATAAAGTTACATATAATTAATTAATATATGTAACTATGTGTTTAAAACATTAAATTATAGGTATACACTATTAATATCGTTTAGGCTCGCGAGCCTACTCAAGCTCGATAAGTGAAGCTTGGGATCGAACTCATGTAAGCTCAGCTTGGTTCGAGTTTTTAGCAATCCGATTTCGAGTAGCTCACGAGCAATTTCACTCGTTTACACCTTTAGTCAGAACGAGTCGGAGTTGGGTCCCTAAACTTATCTCTATATAAAATAAATTATATTAAATAAAACAATTTACGATTCTCTGTTATTTTGTGTGTGAATCTATATTGTAATAGTTACGATATATTTTTTTAATTTAATGAAGTTTTTTGGTAACGAATGTTTTCAGGGTGATGAATTTGCAACCGTGGAACGAGATGCATTTGTCGAGTTGCAGGATCTTCAAACTAAAGTTAAACTTATTGAAGCAGCTGTAACCAAGATGCAAACGTTAGCAACACAACAAAAGTTAGATTCAGATGCAAAGCTGGAGTCCACAATGATGCAGATTAAAGAATTGAGTCAGCAAAAGAATCCAGGTAGACCAAACAGTCAAAGAAAGTCAACACCTGAAATCTCAGTACCCGACCCAAAAGACATAATGCTCGATAAAGCCTCCGAATGCTCGTCATACAATGTAAGCAAACGAGTGTTAACAGAAGGCGAGATATGGGAAACCACGAATGATTCCAAACCTATGTCCAAACACCATCCCACCGCTTCAGACGCGTCTCTCGATGACATTCTAGAAGTTTCTAGAAGGTTCAAGGAGCCCCGTGAAGATGGAAACAAGACAAAAGTTCTAGAACGACTCAATTCCGATGTTCTAAAGTTAACGAATCTTCAAATCACAATCGATGATTTGAAACGGAAAGTCGAGACGACATTAACAAGTAGAAAGGGAAAACCAATGATCGAATGCGAGTTGGTCAAAGGTCAACTCACGGAAGCTGAATCCGCCATCGAAAAGCTGCACGAAATCAACGCGCGATTAGTACAACATATTGAAGGTGACTCGGAATCGGGAGAAAGTGAAAGTGCAAGAAGAGATAAAGTGTCAGGACAAGCGAGAAGGGTGTCTGAAAAAATCGGTCGATTGCAAGTAAAGATACAAAAGATACAATTTAAGCTGTTAAAACTTGATGATGTAAACGCACCGAGTGGAAGAAAACGTTTTCTCGACACCAAAAAACGGGTGGTTTTGAAAGATTATCTTTATGGTGGTGGAAGAACAAGAGCAGCAAACAACAGGCGGAAGAAAGGTCACTTTTGTGCTTGTGCCGAGCCTTCGACTAAAGGAGATTAATCGAGTTTTTCGTTTACGGGTTTATTATTAGTGTCTTTTTTATATAGTAATGAACAATATTTATATATTTGAGTTTAGAGAGAATGTAAATGTTCCCATATGATCTCAAGAGGCTATTTTTTGGAGAGCTTGTTTTTTTCTCTTGGAACTGGTCTAGTGTTTGAACTTTGAATGGGAATAGTGTAAAATGGTTAAATTACCTATCACCATTGTGTTCAATAAGATAATCTCTATTCAACATTATTTCAAAATATTCTGAAGTTTATAATTTATTTGAGATTTTTACAATTTGGTTTTGGATATTTTTATACGGTTACTTTTTTATTTTTTTTCATTTTACTGTGTTCTATGCCTTTACTCATAACTTATATTCGCATGTGCAGCAAAGTTGGTTTTCAACTAATTTCCTTTCATTACACATGGCTGCATGTTCGCGCGTGTGGTTTCTGCTTACACAAACCGCTTCAGGTTTGTGCCTACATAGTTCTCATGCACAGCTGGCATGTGTTTTTTCAGAAATTGTTTTTCTACATTATGAAAAATTTATGTTTACAATGGGAAAATAGATCTTAAATTAAAATTTTAGATAGTATCTACTATTTAGCTTTTGCAGACTAAGATAATTATAAATTATGCTTCACAATTACATGAAATTTAGCTTTGACTTTGTTGCTGATGCAAGAAACACTTTATTAAACATGTATTGACACATAATTATTTATGAAATTACAAAATAAAATAAGTGTCCTCGACTCTTTTAGCAATCAACACATTTGACCCAAACTTGCTTCACTTAAGATAAGCTCATGAGCAGATGGTAAGAGGCCTTGAATCTTTTAACTATATTAATTATCGGCAGCGCGTAAAATAGTAAGCAATGATATAAATAGATTGATGATATCCAAGTATAAAGCCACGGCAGCCCATATGTACTCGTCATAGGTGTATCGTTTGATTAGATTGTCGGTGTCATACACAATGTAGCCACAGAAGACTAATGCTGATAAACCCCCGTATATCATTACTGAAAGCTCGCCTAGAGGAAAGAAAACCTGCAAAAATATTAACACAAATGAATTTTGACCCATTTGATTTTAACGAGTCAATTGGTTTATGTTTTACTAAGGCTCAAACATGTTAAGTTAAAAATACATGGGACAAACCTGAATGAAGGAAAAGACAACAAGCACCATAACAGCACCAAACAAAAATGGCCCCAAGAAATTGAAGTCATAACCTCTCTTTGCAGCGAAGAATGTGAACAAAGTAAGACTCACCACCACCACAGCTGTCAAAATAACTGCTTCTAAAATGACTTTTCCTGTACAAATTTAATAGAAATCAATACAATTACCCTGTAACAATAAACGTACAAGGAATTCATATAATAGACGTGGTAATGTTTAACTGGTTTATTTATGAATGGGCGAATCCAGTTATGTTTTGTTCTATCTTTGTAATAATATTTAACACACAAAAACTTTATAAAAGTTTTGAAAATCACTTGGACCACAAATCTAATTGTGATCATATATGAAACACAAAGCATAACAGCAACAAATTCGTAACGAAACCTTTCACCATGGACTTACCGCTAGTGAATGCACATGTCAAACCAACCGCAAAAGCAAGAGATATTGTAAAGATTCCAAGCAGCAGATAGTTAACCGGATGCCGCTGATAATAATAAGACAACGGGCACATAGCTGTAGAAGTAACACAACAATCATTAATTAACACAAATTATTACAACTGTATATATACTACCCAAACGTCCCACAAACTGTTCGGCATTTATTTAATAAATGAACGAACATGTGGAACTTAACACCGAATCGTTAACACTGACCATGTCAAATATAATAAAACGTTGAACATAAAAGTTAAAACAGTTCGTTTGTTCAATAACGGACGAACACGAACAATGCCTTATACAAACAATATAACGTACTGATGAACGGAGCGACGATAATAAGAATGTAACAAACAAATCCAGCGTTAGTCGTCGTTAAAAACGTGACGATAGGATGATACGTCACCACAATAGCACCAGCGGCTGCCGTTAGAAGTAACTGTACGGCGACGATTGAATATATCTTACGAATAAACGACCACCGGAGCTCCGGTGACTCCGACATGATCGGATACAGCGGTTCATCGGATGATCCGGATTCAAGGTCCGTTTTCAGAAACGGATGTTGCGTCCACATGATTGAATGATATTATTATTATTGAATTAAAGGTTTTGAGATCGAAACGACGACGTATTCCGGTTACCGGCGGTTAAACTCTACCGGTCATTTCGTCGTTAAATACTTAAATAACCTGCTGCATGTTTACCGTGTTATTGTTTAATGAAATAATATAAAATATTCAAATGAGGCTACCGACTAAATTCATCATATCGGGATACACTCATCTTCCAATCCAGGGAAAACCCTCACCTAAGACCATGGCTCGTGAACACTCGCCTGAAGACACGACAACGCTGTGAGATAAAACTTGTTCAGTTCAACGATCCAACTATTGAACGTCGCCTACTCGCCTAGTCTCCTATCATCACTTAGTGACGTTGAAACTAAATGATGGGGGCAGAAATTGAACATGGGTCATATGAAGCACCAAATCTTTTTTTTACCATTCCACCACCAGCTCGTTGTGTTACATAACTCTCCTTCTTGGGCAATTGCAGCTTTTGGCGAGATTTTTAAAAGTTCTTGAATTGATCGACGGTCTCTTAGTGTTGCCAACTTAACCCATGATTGAATAATGCTCCAAAGCAACTTTGAAAATGCACAATATATGCTTAATGGTTTCCAACACTTATGTGATCGCATCAGACACTAACGTCATTCAGTTTTTATATAGACGGTATTACATGATTTTCGTGATTACTCAAGAGTCTGTAGCAAATGTGCCCTTTTATATTATATAGACAAAAAGAGGTTAATGTTTGTGTGTCGGCGTACTAATTAAGTATTTTTTGCATACTTAATTGGTTAATATAATAACTATTACATGTAAAATAGGTAAACGATTACCTATTTTAGTTAGTACTATTTTCATCGTAAGTACGTCAAAAATGTCATCTTTGCATGTGATAAATTTCTTCATTTAAGATTTTAATCATATATGCTTAAAGATAGCATAACATGTGGCGTCAATGCTTGAAAATCATGCCTTGACATGGATCGAAAATTGTCATGTTGTGACTATATGGTCCAATATATGAATAGGACTTGCATTCATAAATGCTATCATATGATTTGTTAATTGATATGCCCGATTAAGATCCAAGTACTTGAGGGTAACATGTGATGACACTAGATGGCAAGATCTAATGCTTCAACGTGGTCCAACACCGTCCAAGAACCTTAAATTTTTGATTTTTTGCTACTATGGTTGTTGGATTGTATGAAAATCGAACAATGACACTTTTGCAAGTTTTATATAGACTCCAATTTATGGAGTTCATAGTAGAACGTGTTACTGTGACATTTGAATGGTTATAGTATTAATACTTTTACGCTAGTTACATTTAAATAACTAACTCCATTGTTGTTATGTAGATTAACTAGTAAGCATACATTGATTTTAAAGAAGTTGCCCGAGTTTAAATCACGGAATGAGAGTTTATTTTTCTTAAATAAAAGGTCCTAAATATAATATCAAACTAAGTCCAATAATAGAAAGAGAAACCCATTTTTCTTATCCGATCAGTCCAACATCACAACTAAACTAATGAATAATCGTCACCTGTAAATGTACTTACCGTATTGAATCATCATGTTCTCATTAAGCTTGTAACTACTGCTACACCTTGAATCTTGAGGCTATCATTACCTCGTGTGAAATCCACCCTGAACGAGCATAAAGGTAGCCGTATAGACATGACTTGATTGCATATTATTTATAAACTAATTTATGTTCGAGATTGTAATTTCGTCGAGTCATTACAGTTTAGTTAGGATTTATGTACAACCACAACATAAATCGGATCAAACTTTTGTATGAGTTAACATATGTGGAGTGCACGCTAGTTTGAGACCAATCAAATAGTAATCCCCTCTGGTTGTTACGATTTATATTACAATTATGAATTCCATGTGTTCTTTGCAATCAGACATGTGTTCTTGGTTAATGAAGGGACAAAATCACAACTTATTCATTGCTGCGAAAAGGTATAAGGAAGAAAGGACATGATATGGCACGTTAAATATACAACTCAATGTCACACTTAAAGCATGGACCTTTCCCATAAACAAATGATACTACCCTTTATACAACAAATATCATTTTTTTTATATATATAGTGTGTGATGATTTTGATTTTGAAAGAAAAAATCATGTTCATATAATAAAAACTTTTATCATGAGTTAGTTGCAAGATCATATATATTAAACACGTATAGAACATAATGCCAAGTTTATATTGCATTTCGTCATAATCCTGTATATGCATGCATATACATATGTACTGCATATTAACTAAAACTTAATTCATTACATAAAGTATATGAATAACGTAATGATCATACTCATTTCATTACATCAAGTATACGAATAACACAATGATCATATCCCAAATTTATACAAATATACTCGTGTATTTAAGCATGAAACCTAAGAAAACGTCATTTACCGCAAATAACGTTTCTTTACTTTTGATATTCATAATATCAACTCTTGTTATTTCCTTAAACAATAATTATCATCATCATTTGGGATTACACATTATTTTACAACTAAATAATAACATTTAATCTTAACTAAAGAATCATTATTATCTCATTTCTCAAAATAGAATGCTAAACAAATCCATGGTAATCACATGTACTTTTCGAACATGCTACATTTACAAGTTTTTTTTAATTCTTAACCGAAAACTCAATACTCGAGTCAGTATAAGAAGCCATACATTACTATTACGCTAAATAAACATATGCTCCCAAATCATGTGATTAAACTTAACCATGACGATATAAGTTATAAGTTATAACTACATAATTGTATAAAACCTTTAAAACTAAAACCGATTTATCTTAAAATATTTAATTATTTAATAATATGGAAAGAATAATAATAATAATAATAAGAAAAAGAAGGGTAGATAGAGTACGTGGCAGTACGGGGTGGCAAGTTGCAGGCTTCCCATTGGATAAACAAGACCTTCAAACAAACTCACCTTAAATTAAATTATTATTATTGTCCCAAACCCAAACGACAACACCCCCAATTTCTCATTCATTCTCACAACACAATTACAATTATGATTATTATTATTATCAAATTGGGGCTAATTCCTTCAAATTGAACCTCTTCAATTCAATTTCCACCATGTCAACAACCGAGGATCCACCGTCCTCCGCCATCTCCGCGCTCGATAAACCGCTTCATCAGCTCACCGAAGACGACATTTCGCAGCTCACTCGCGAAGACTGCCGCCGTTACCTCAAACTAAAAGGTCACCTGTTATTATTATTATTATTATTATTATTATTATTATTATTAGTGACTGAATTTTGATGTGTTACGGTTATTGAAATTTAGGTATGAGACAAATATCAGGCGATCCAGCAAGTGATTATGCTCAAGGCGTTACTCGAACCGTCACCGGAATCAGAAGACGCTAGCCAGAAGATGTACATTAGTTCCCGGACTCCGGTCGCCGCTCGTGTACGGTTTAATTAACTTTTACCTAATTTTTTATTAGGAAATAGTGGATGCTATTATGCTAATTGTTAATATAATATTGCTGTGCTTTATGCTTTTGTATATTATATTGATATATTATATTATAGTATTTAACTGTTTGTTTGTGATTAGGTTATTATTAATTATGTGGAGCTTTGAAATGTAGGTCCAGAAAGGAACAAGTGCCGAAACGGAGATCTCGATTTCAGCGGAAGAATCAGTTCCCTGTCACAGGAATGATACCGAGAAGGCTGATTATTTGGGGGATAATGATTCTGCTCCGCCTCGGTAACTTGTTAAATCATCTTATGGCTATTAAGTGTAATGATTGTACATGTTTCATGATGCGGATCTAGATTGTGTGCGAAGGAAGCTTTACTTTTATTATTACTGTTTTTAGTGGATTTTGTTTAAGCTAGACATCATTAGCTTCCATTAACAAATGAGTTAGTTTTATGATTTCTATTAACTTCATTTCATCTTTTTTCCTTTCTTGATTGTTGGTTAGTATTAGGAATGCTAGTTAAAGATAGAAAGTGAACAGTTTCAACCGAGCTTATATATTCTTTTACTGTTGTTTCAAGAGTGCAAGAATTTGCCCACATATGATATATATATGAAAGGAAAAGATAGCTGACCTAATTCATTAGAAGATACTAGTTTGACTAGTTTCAAATCTTATCCTAAATTATCAACTGCTGAAATTTCCCTCATTGGTTTCACTTAAGATAGACCTGTGAGATAACTAGATCATGTTTAACTGGTTTGGAGCCTTTTGACCTGTAATCTAAGTTTTTCATAAACCTTATCAGTATACCTATATTTAATCCCAACTGATCTAGAAATCAAACTTGCTTCTGATGATTCAGCTTTACTTTAATATGTTTGAGAAGGATTTTATGTGCCTTTTTGTTCATCAAAAGCTACAAAGTAATATGGAACGATGAGAAATTAGGTTACATCTAATCTATATCGCGTCTTTCTCATTAAGTTGATTTTTGCATTGAACAATTAGGTAGTGGGTTACTCACTTAGAGGAGGATCACATATTATAACTAATTGTAAATGGTTGTAGAACAAAAAAGATTCACTTCATATCCTCATATGTTTCCTTCCTAAGTTAAGAGACTTGCAAGATATACAGCATTAGTTGCAGCACCTCTTCTTTTTATCAAATTTAACCATGTTTGAAGATTTGGTTTCAATAGATCTACATCATATAGTTATCTGGAAAGGGTTATTAAACATGTCTCCTATATTTGCATTTGAATTAAAATACAACAAGTAGCCTGAAACCTAGAATCATAAACGAGGCCCATTTGGGTGAATACATGAATCTGATTCTTAGTCAATTTCATATATTACAGTAGTCATTATCATATATTGCATCTGACAAGTTTATCTCACAATTTATAATTTAATGCTTAAAGTTACTAATTTCTGTAGTAGCATATGTAGGCTTCTAACCCATTGATGAGACTAAGTGCACTGTTTATAATAGTACTAATGATGTCCATGGATTAACTTTCATATCTATGTGTATGGTATACGCACGTCCATTTGTCACTCACAATAAACTTACATAACAGTATAACACTAGCGGAAAAGTATCATGTTGCTAACTTTTTACCTGAATCTTTCAGGATTAATGGCGGGGCAGAAGAGACAAAAGGGCAAATGACAATATTTTATAGTGGCAAAGTGAATGTATATGATGATGTCCCAGCTGATAAGGTATATGATTTGATGTATCTTATACAAACTCCAGTTTTAAACATTGATGTCACTAACTGAGCGAATTCAGGCACAGGCACTATTCCGGCTTGCTGCAAGTCCACTCCAGTTTCCTCAAGAAGATCCATTTGATGGGAACATGTTGCAAGCTCCAAGCATTAACGTGGGCCCGGATTTCTCTCCCTTGCTCCCTCCAGTTTTGCAAAGAGGTTGATTAATTTGTCGTTGATTATATTCAATGGTTCAACTAGGCCTGCAGACAACTGAACGTTCAGTGAACCGTTTGGCGGGAACTAGGAAGTTTGTTTGTGTTCGTTTATTTAATAAATGAACGGACATGAGCAGAACTTTTTGTTCAGTTAGTTAAACGAACGAATATGAACGCTTGTCTTGTTTGTGAACGTTTGTATGCGTTCACGTTCATTTTATGTTTGTTAGTTTACGTTTGTTTTAAGTGTGTTTGTTTATGTATTCATTTAAATTGTCAGGCCCGTTACAATTTAGTCTAGTTTTAATATATTAAAATATCATGCATGACACATTACGATTTTGTCTATATTTTATTAATTTTTTAATAGCCCTGCTTGCGGTGCGCACATATGATGTATAGATGTGTGAACCCTCGGGTGGGCAAAAGTGAAATTGCACTAATTTTGACGTTATTTTACTAATCTCGTGAAAATAACGTTAAAAGTGACGGACGGTTAATCAGGCATCATGTAGTGGCGTTGATAGCCGAAAGACAAGGGTACATGCACCGATCAGCCGGTCCCGATGATTGAGTGCTATGTGCCTTATGTCCAAGGCTTGATGCAAAACTACTATCGAGCCGGGGGTCTCACCGGAAGCAGCCTCTCTATCCTTATGGGGTAGAGGTAAGGCTGTCTACATCTTACCCTCCTCAGACCCTACTATAGCTTTGCTATTGGTGGGATATACTGAGTACGATGATGATGATGATGATGATGATTTATTAATTTTTTAAGCCCGACAGATTAGTATTTACATTTACTTCTAATTGGTGTTTGCTCAATTATGCTCGTCTGTAATAGTTCATCTATGTTCAATTATATATGTTCGTTTACGTTCGTGACTTATTCATTTATACTATTAAAGAACGAACATAAGCGAGCATGATCACGTTCATTTTTTAACGAATGAACACAAACAAGAAAACCTTATTCTTCTTCGATCGTCTGTTTGGTTAAAGTTAAACGACGAACACGGGCACGCCTCGTTCATGTCCGTTCGGTTTCCTAGGTTCAAGTGTGGTACATGGGAATTTATAATTAATTATGCTGAACAATTGGTATTTAATAATTATAACTATAATTGTTTCGGAGGCCCTAGAGGTATTACCATGTTCAGATTGGTCGCAATAAAAATAAAAGTTTTTAATTCAGAAAGTAATTATTATGAAATGATATTTTAATTAAACAAATAAAAGTGTTTACGAGTGTACTTCATGCATTATTTCTGATTTGTAACATCTTTGCTTTACAGTGAGAATGACAGACAATTATCGCCTGCACAAAGAAGAAAGCAACATATCGCGTGAAGATACCTCCGGTAACTATGCAAATCTTATAATAATATTTCTTCTTGCCTTTTATATATAAAAAAATGTTGCATAATCTAATTTTTAAGAGAATTCCTCATGTTTCAAGCCTTGCATATCGATTGCTTTAATCATCAACTTGTTTGTGTATCAAGATTATTTTATTTCTAACTAGTCCAAGAGTAAAATAACATAAAAAAGTGAACTAAGAGATAGCTAAGGGTTTGCCTGGATGGGTTTGGGCTCAAATCGAACCAAAAACCGAAAGGTTTTTGAAAACTGTTCGGTTTTGGTTTTTGGTTCACAATGGGTTTGGTTCGGTTTTAGTATTTTGGTTTTGCCATCTGGACTAGGAATTTTTGGGTCGAAAAGAATGGCCCAAAAAGTGAATCTTGGTCTAAACTTTGGGCCTAATTTTTTTTTTAAATTATGATTAATTGATCATTACACATATGGGACTAAAATTTTGAGGCTACACTGTTTAGTAGTTTTTCACAAATTACTTAACTTTAAAAAATGAAAGTTATAATCCAAAAGTTCAATAATAAAAGTTGGTTTTTACTGGTTTGATTTGGTTATAAAAGTTGGTTCAGGTTTTTTGGTTTTCGGTACATGCAAAACCAAAACTGAAAAAAACATCAAACCAAACCGTTTGTTATTTCGGTTCCGTTATGTTGGTTATTTCAGTTACGGATTAGTTATTTCGGTTTCATGCACACTCTTAAAGGTAGTTAATCAAGTGGGTTGAACAAATCAAAAGTTGACTAAAGTGTATTTTAAAATGCATGAATACTTACTACATCTTCTCAATTAGAAAACTTGATTATAATTCATTGACTTATCACTTTTAATAATATTATTCCTCTTTTAACAATTTTATTTTACTTTTCAATTAAAATTTCTAAGCTGAAGGTTCATCAAGCAGAAAAGCCTCAGTTCAAAGGTATCTAGAGAAGCGAAAAGACAGGTATCTTAAAAATCTGTTAATTTATCATTTTATTTTCCAATATATTTTTTTGGTTTGGTTCTCACGTTCTTGTTAGTTGAAGGTTGAAGAGCAAGAGAAAAGCAGGAGATGTTTATGGTAATCATCCTCAGATCGGGAACCATAACCTAAATGAGCAGTCGAGCAGGAGTGCCACTTGCTCCCCACCGCCACTTGTCAGACCACCAGACACCTCTAACCACTTTAGCTAAATTTAAGTCTCTTTCCCATCCTTGCTGACAAAAGGTAACAGAACTGCTTTTATAAAAAAAAATTATGCTAATTAAATAAACAGATGATTTGTTTGGTTAATTGGGTTGAATATCACCCAATGTTTATTTTTTAAATGCATACGGAGTACAACATTTTAAACAGTTAAGTTAAAAAAAATTGATGATCTGTTTTGACACGTTACCCAACCTGCTTGACCCACCCATTTTTCTGTTTCTATGTATATCATCACATCTTAAAGTTATTAACATTGTGTTATTTGCATATTACATTGATTATACCACATTTTTCACCTAATGTTGCTAATCACTTGTATATGGTTATTTAACAATCTGGATAATCCATGTACGGATCTACTCCATAGGGGTGTGAATTTCTGATAGGACATGAACCTAACCCGAAGTGGGTTTGGGTTTAGTCTAAACGGGGTTGGGTCAGCCAGTTTTGGGTTGAATCCGTGAACATGTTTGGATAAGCGAGTCGCGTTCGTGTCAACCTGGTACATGGGCTGACACGTGTAACCATTATATATATATATATAGGATGAGTATCATTACAGAACCCTTAAATTAGTTAAGAACTTGAAGGAACCATTGAAAACTAACGTTTTTTATAAAAATTTTTGTATGCTAATGTTATTTGAGTGTAGTTTCATCATTTTGTACATCTATATTTATAATTATAGTTTTGAAAATTAGTTTTTATACATATCTATGTTTTATTTTACACCTATGTAAATTTGTTAATACATAAATTTTACACATATGTAAACTTGTGATTTATATATGTAATCAAAATTTTTTATATAAAATATGATAAAACTACTCTTAAATAATGTTAGTATATAAAAAAATTAAAAAAATGTTTGATTGTTTAGAGTTCCTAACAGTTCTTAACTTTTTTGGAGTTCTTAAATGATACCAACCCTATATATATATATATATATATATATATATATATATATATATATATATATATATATATATATTAGTTTTTTAAATGTGTTTCATATAATAACTTAACTATTTGGGTATTTTTGTTGTTAAAATGTAAAATTTTAAAAATAAATTGCCAATAGTTTAAGCATAACTGCTTTATAAAAGTAAAAATAATTTGTAAAAGTTAGAAATTTTAAGGATTATTATGTGATAAATTGTCGGGTTAAATGGGCCCATGTTCGTGGTCTTGCGTGTGACAGTAGTTTTGGGTTTGCGTCGTGTTTAGGTTCGTGTCGGGTTCGACCCGCCAACCTCACGAACATGTTCAGGCAAGCAGCTCTATCACCTAGTCCTAAGGGTGGCAATTTCAACTCACATATGTGAAAACGGGTTGAGTTTGGTTTTCTTTTAATGTGAACGGTTCAAATGTGTTCATTTAAAACCTTACCAAAAAAGGAAACGAGTAAAATGGGTTGAGCTGGTAAAAAGTAGCCCATGACATAATTTGTGTTTGTAACCCCCTACATTGTATTGGATTTCAATCCTGGGCAACTTTCAACCCGTTTGACCTAAGCGTTGGGCAGTCAACCTGTAAATGACATGTTTTGAGTTTGTGCAGGTGCTCGTTCCTTTGAAGATGACGAAGGATGCCAGAAACTTTCAAGGATACATAGTTAATAGAGTGGAGTATCCTTAGTTTAATGCTTTTAGGATTTCTGGAGGTTGTTGCTTGCTTTCATAGTTTTGCCAGATTCAGATTTCTTTAAATTCTATTTTTTTAATCGATTTTAATTCCTTCAAATATATTCCCATAACTTTAAGTCAGTTATGTTTCTAAGTTTGAGAATTGGATTTTAATAATCCGTGACTCGCTACCCTTAAAAAAAACGGCTATTTGAAACACTGACGGGTCATTGAACACCTCATCATCTCCGTTCTACTCTAAGGAGGAACCAATTATGGTTGAGAAAACCCATTTATTTTTTTATTTTTATTTTTATTTTTTTTTGTCATAGGTAGAACTTGAACCTAGAAAAACCTCCTTTTTTTTAAATGAAGGCTTTGGGGATCGTTGGCCAAGTATTTGACCAATAAAATTCATAAATTTCTCTTTCGTTACATAAATGTAACTTCGTGTGCCCACAATGAATAAATTGTTCTATGCTTTAAATTGTTCTGAAACAACATGATGGAAAGTTATGAATTCACGAAGTTAGTTCACGTTAGAGTGGGAATTGTCTTTTGCAATGGAAGTGAAATATAAGAGTGTCACTAGTAACATTGAATTATAATTCTGATTTAAGAAAATTAAATTATAAAAACTAGGATTAATCTCATATGGGGAAGGTTAACGTACAAAGGAAATTAACGTGCTAAACATGAGAATCAAATAGAGTTTTATACATACAAGTAGAGTAATTATACTCTACTTGTATGTATAAAACTCTATTTGATTCTCATGTTTAGCAAATTAATTTCATTTGTATTTAATCCAAACCCTATATATACCTTTGCAAAGATTATAAGTATTATATATACTCAAGCAAAACTTAAAATATCATGTATGCCCTTACAAAGTAACTAAAATATCATATATTCCCTTATAAAACAATTAGATTATCATATATACTCTTATTTATTAATAATAATTTAATAAATGACCATTTTACCGTTATTTTTCAAAAAATTTAACTTTCATACATGCCCATTTTTTAACGAATAGACCATTTTACTCATTTTCATTACATAATGTGTTTATACCCTATGTTATTATTTTCATTTTAATCGACGTTGCTCACATTTAACGATAACCAAATCGTCTCTTGTCACTTCTTCAAAGTTACAAGTCATTTGAAGGTTTATCGCATCGAATGATCTACATTGTAAACTTTTTATCGTATCTGAACAAACTAGAGTAATATTGTCATTTTTTAATTTTTTAATGAATTAGGTATACATTATATATATTAATAACTTTGTAAGGACATATATAATATTTTTAATTCTGCATGAGTATATATGATATTTTAATATTTGTATCGGGTATATATGAAATATATATTAACAAATGTTCCAAAGTTATTCAGTTGCGAGATTTTAAACATTTAAGTTTGGTTTCCTTATTTTTCCAACTTCATTTCTATCCTCTTGATCCATTTCATTAACTTGTCTCAAAGCTCTGACTTACTTATCATTTTGGCTGCAAGAACAGTCAGCATGAGATATCACCTCTTTGATCGCTCACCGTAGTAAATAGTTAAAAGACTTGGTCTAAATTAAATCTTTGTAGTATTGATTCAGAAGCTCATTACAAAAAGTCTTACAATGTTGAGTTGTGCCTTGTCAAATTAGTAAAACAAACAAATTATAATATGGTAAAAAAATAAAAAAGAATTACATTGTTCGTTGTATTTTGAATCAAGAAAAAATAATATCTTTAGAGATGCTAACATAATATAGACAAGACATGAATCATTACACAGCTAGAGTCAACAAATGAATTATATGTTTTATTTGTGTACCATCCATGACGTGCGAAGATGCATTCGATCTTCACATTAGCAAAATGTTCCCTTCGATCATATAGAGCTGACAGTTGAAACATATATGAAAGATGTTGAAATAAAAAAAGAAGAATGCGAAAATGTTTAGTTAGTTTATATGTTCACCAATTATATATGTTAATTAAAATGTACACGTAAGTAGAAAATGTGTTATATAAGTTATTGTCCATAATTTTTAAAATATATATAATTTGAAAGTAAAGTTATAAAATGTGTTTTAGAAAAACATATACATAAATATCAGTCATGTGCACTCTTAGTACATATACATTTTAGTCACATTAATCAACATAAAACTCAAGCAATACATTAATAAATGTACCCCACCAATCACTCCTCAGTCCTATGTGATGTATTCACTTTTAACTGTAGAATTGGTTCTTCAAATCTTTGATATAAAACCAGTCCTGTCATTAACAAACCCAATCTTTCTACCCATCTTGAACGTGTACAACGTGCTCAACACTTGTACTCTCTGCTGGCACTAATAAACACCTCAACTCTATGCAATTCAGCTGCAATCTTTATGTTTTCCAACGGGAAAAAGGCAGTGGGAAATTGAATAGAAAACAAAACAGAGAAAAAGGAAAGGGAAACCTTTTAAATTACCAAAAAAAAAGAAGATTGAATTTTTATTCGTATTCTTTCACTTTGAGCTTGTGGGTTTTGTTCATCCAAATCACTAGATTAGTGGGTTTGTTTTGTTTGTTTGTAATTCATTTATTTGGTGAAGAAATTTTATATCTTTACTGTAATCCAAACAAGGTTAGTAACCAATCTCCCTCTGTTTCTTGTTTTTTTGTTGTTTGTATTTTATTAGGTTCAAAGATTTGGTAAGTTTAATGTGGTTTTGGTTTGTTGTTTTGCAGAGATCCTGTGTAATTATTTAAGGAATTTAAGGAAACATAAACCACTGTTTTTGGTATAGTTATTCTAATCATCAGCAAATTAAGAGAATTTGTTTTAAAATTAGGGATTTTGAGGGTTAATTGTTGTTAATTTATTCAATTTTAAGAATTTTCCCTCAAAATTCTAATTTGATGTTTATTATGATCAAGATAAGATAATCCCAATTTCAAATTTGGGAATTTTGAGATTTTAATTTTTCTTTATTATTCAAGTTGCAGAATTTTGCCTGAAAAACCCCTAATTTGGACATTGTGAAGATTTGAGAGATTTTAATCAAGTTAAGATAAAATGGGTTTTTTGGAATTTTGAGCTTATAAATGCTTTTGATTGATATAAGTTGCAGAATTAGCCTCAAAAACCCTAATTTGGATATTGTGGAAAAGTGGGATATTTTTTATCATCAGGATTCAAATTTGGGAAATTTGAGTTTATAAAAGTTCTTGATTCATTCCAGTTGCAAAATTTCCTCGAAAAACCAGCTCTTGGAAATCGTTCATCTGTTATGCCCCATGAAGACATTCTTCCCGCCTGAATCTTGTAAAGAATCACATCTAAATGCTTTGAATCCGCAATCATGGCTGCAAGTTGAAAGAGGAAAGCTTTCAAAAGTTTCACCTCACTCTCCTTCTTCGTTGTAAGCTTTCCGTTTGCTGTTTTGATGGTAATTTTGAATATTCAATGTCATATAATCACTTTTGAAATGTCAATCCAATCACCCTTTGATTATAGATAGATGTATATATTCATTCTTTTGTTTAGGCTTGTAAAGGAACCGAACACACATGGACGAAGCATGTTCGTGTTCGTTCGTTTGTTTAACTTTAACTGCACAAATGATTGAAAACAAACAATTAAATGAATGGGGTGTTCGTGTTCGCTAAGAAAATTAACATGCTCGTGTTGTTTATGTTTATCTGTTAACAATATAAACAAACAATTCACAATGTAAAAGAACGAAGCTAAAACCAGTTAAAAGAAATGTGAAAAACAGTGCGTTGGCCTAAAAAGTTATTAAAACTATATTATTTGTAATGTGCCAAACAATTTAAAATGAATACATTAACGAACGTAACTGATTAAACTAAAACAAGCGTAAGCTAACTTACATATATGAATGTAAACATGCGTTCACGAAAAAAATTGACCGAACAAAACATGTGCTCGTGTTTGGTCGTTTAACTAAATGAACAAACTTTTTTGTTCATATTCGCTTGTTTATTAAATAAATGAACTTCCCACTGAACGGTTCACAAATTGTACACTGAACGTTCTGTTCGTTTAGAGGCCTGCTTTTAATTGTGTTTACTTATGTTATTTGCAGAGAATCTCTAATCAAAGTCCCTGATCCATCAATTCTACCCTATTTTAAACCTATCGATTATGTAGAAGTGTTAGCACAAATCCACAAAGAACTCGAATCATGCTCTCCGCATGAGCGGTCAAACCTTTATTTATTACGGTTTCAAGTCTTTAAAGGCCTCGGTGACGTTAAACTAATGAGACGAAGCCTTAGATTAGCTTGGCTCAAAGCAAGCACAGTTCATGAACGCCTCGTTTTCGGGGCATGGTTGAAATATGAAAAACGAGGTGAAGAACTTATATCGGATATACTCTCTTCTTGTGGAAAATGTGCAAACGAGTTTGGATTGATAGACATTGGTTCTGAGCTCCCGTCTGTAGCAAACCCTGGTTTTCCTGACGGTACAATGATGAATCAAACGAATTGTTTATTGGGAACTGTTGTGTTTCAAATCGGGGATGAAAAGATAGTGTGTGACAGACAAAAAATGGCGGCTCTTTCACCTCCATTTCGTTCTATGCTTAACGGGTGTTTTATAGAATCGGTTTCAGAGGTTATTGATTTGTCGAAAAACGACATTTCACCAACGGGTATGAAGGTGATTAGTGAATTTAGCTCAATGGGTGTTTTGCCTGATTTACCAACAGATCTTTTACTAGAAATCTTGGTGTTTTCAAGTAAGTTTTGTTGTGAGAATCTTAAAGATTCCTGTGATAGGAAACTTGCAACACTCGTTTTATCAAGAAACAATGTGGTTGAGCTTATGGAATATGCTCTAGAAGATAATTGCCCGGTTCTTGCTGCCTCTTGTTTGCAGGTTGTTAACTAAAGATTATTCCAAGTCGTTATTATTTACTTTGTTAAGGTTTCTGGTTTCATATTGAATAGAGGTGTGAATTACTAAAACAACACGAAAACACATCATGAAATTCGCGGGTTTGAGTCATGTTCGGGTTGGTGTCCGTTGAACACGCCAACCCGCAAACACAACTCATTTAAACACAGTCTTCAGATATTTATTTCCCAGTTTCTTTTACACAGGTTTTCCTTCAAGAACTTCCAGATTCTCTTAATGATGAACACGTAGTTGACTTGTTGACTAATGTCAACCGTCTGCGTAGATCGGTTATGGTGGGGTCCTCTTCGTTTTCACTCTACTGTTTATTAAGCCAAGTTGCTATGGATCTTGATCCGGGGTCCGATAAAGCTGCCCGCTTTTTGGAACAGTTAGTCAACTCCTCAGAAAAAAGTCAACAAAAAATGGTGGCGTGTCACATGCTGGGATGTGTGAAGTTACTCAAGAAGGAGTATAACGAAGCCGAGAGTTTCTTTCAGGCTGCATTGAGCGAAGGGCACGCTTATTCTATCACTGGTTTGACCAGAATTGGTCAAATCAAGGGTGAAAAGGTTGAATCTTATAACAAACTCAGCAAGATTATTTCAAATTACACACCTTTAGGGTGGATGTATCAAGAAAGATCGCTATACTGTGAAAATAATGAAAAACGATTGGAAGATCTTGAAAAAGCAACAAACTTGGACCCGACTTTAACGTACCCGTACATGTACCGCGCGGCTACATTAATGAAAAAGCAAAATGTTCAAGATTCGATGGCGGAAATTAACAAGATTCTTGGTTTTAAGCTTACAGTTGAGTGTTTGGAGCTGAGGTTTTGTTTTAATTTGGTTGTTGAAGATTATGAATCGGCGATTCGTGATGTGCGAGCGATTGTTACTATCTGTCCTGATTATAGGATGTTTGAAGGGCGGGTCCCGGCGACACAGTTTCAGACGTTGGTTCGTGAGCATGTTGTAAGTTGGACAAGTGCAGATTGTTGGTTACAGTTGTATGATCGGTGGTCAGCTGTTGATGACATCGGGTCACTTTCTGTGATATATCAGATGTTGGAGTCTGAAACGGCTAAAGGGGTCTTGTATTTTAGACAGTCTTTGCTTCTACTCAGGTATATTATTATCGCTATTATTATACCGTGTGCGGGAGGGCGGGCGACTCTGTTACCTGTTAACCAGGTTGTAACTTATAACCGCTTCCTCTGTGAAAATCTCTAACTGGCTTCGGTTTCTATTCAGTTAACAATACATGTTATGATTGTTAGATTTCTATACGTGACAAAATTATTTTATTTTTTTTAAATTATATAAATTAAAAAAGTATATATATGTTTTTTAACATCTCTGGCCGGTTTGGTTTACCCTGCAAGTTTCAAAACCCTAAACCGAACCATGAAACCTGGTTTCAAACTGTAAAGTGAATCGTATTACTCCTAGGCCGACGGGGGTAGCTCGGTTTGGGTGGTGCGATCGGTTAAGAGGTTTTTGAACATCTTTAGTCGGGTTGATCCACACACGCATTTGTCCGTTTTTAATTTTTGGAAATAGTTGACGCCTTACATACAAAAAAAGATGTCATAATGTACTGTGTCTAATTGTCATTTATTCTTGTTCTAATATACAACTTAATCATAAAAAACAACTGTGGCGCATGTTAAATTTCTTGTTAATCTTAATTCAGGTTAAATTGTCCTGAAGCAGCGTTGCGGAATTTACAGTTGGCTCGCCAACATGCATCGACTGAACATGAACGCTTAGTTTATGAGGGTTGGATATTATATGACACGGGCCATTGTGATGAAGGGTTGAAAAAAGCCGACGAGTCTATTAAGTTGAATAGATCTTTTGAAGCCTTTTTTCTAAAAGCATATGCTTTGGCAGATTCTAGCCAAGATCCTACTTGTTCTTCAACCGTTGTAGCACTTCTTCAAGATGCTCTTAAATGCCCTTCCGATAGGCTTCGCAAAGGCCAGGTTTGAACAATCTTTATCTCTTAACTTTTGACTAGTTTAGTTAAATGGATTGTTTTATCTTCAACAGATCAAACGAGTTGAAAGTCCAGGTTTTAACAATCTTTATTTCTAAAACTTGACCCGTTTACCTTGGTGGGTCGATTTGGATTGTTTTATCTTTAACGGGTTAAATGAGTTGATAATCCAAGACCTGTTTGCCGGTATGGGTCGATTTGGGTTGTGTTTTGTCTCTAAAGGGTTAAACGGGATGAAAGTCCAGGTTTTTGCAATGTTTATCTGTAAAGGTTGACCCGTTTACCTATATGGGTTGATTTGGGTTGTGTTTTATCTTTAACGGGTTGAAAGTCATTTGAAGTGTATTCTAATGTACAAACAATCTTTATCCCTAAATTTTGACTCGTTTTCTTAAATGTGTCGATTTGGGTGTGTTTTCTCTTTAACGGGTCATACGGGTGAAAGTCGTCTGAAGTGCATTACTTAATGTGTAAACAATCTTTATCCCTAAATTTTGACCCGTTTACCTAAATGGGCCGATTTGGGTTATGTGTTGTCCTTAATGGGTCAAACGGGTTGAAAGTCGTCTGAAGTGTATTATATGTATAAACAATCTTTATCCCGAATTTTTGACCCGCTCACATAAATGAGCCGATTTGGGTTGTATGGTCAAACGGATTAAAAGTCATCTGAAGTGTATTAAAATCATAAAATGTTTAAAAACCCTTTTGATTTGCTTCAATAAACAAGTTAATTATTATTTCAATGAAAAGAATGGATGAAGTATTCACGGGTCAGACCAACTTGACAGTTGACCCGACCTGTACTGGTTAGCAGTACTTAAAGATAATAATTTGGGTCTTCAAGATTTTTGTATGATTTATCATTAATATTAACTTTGACATTTGAAGACTGACAGTTAACACATTGCAGGCGTTGAACAATCTAGGAAGCGTTTATGTAGATTCTGGGAAACTAGACCTTGCAGCCGATTGCTACATTAATGCGCTTAAAATAAGGCACACACGGGCCCACCAGGGTCTTGCTCGGGTTCATTATTTAAGAAATGACAAGTCTGCTGCTTTTGAGGAAATGACAAAACTAATTGAGAAGGCGTGGAATAATGCGTCTGCATATGAAAAGAGATCCCAGTATTGTGAACGTGAACAGACGAAGATCGATCTTGAAATGGTCACTCATTTGGATCCTCTTCGGGTTTATCCTTACAGATATCGCGCAGCAGGTTATTTCGGTCATTTACTTTTGAACGGCTGGTTAAATAAATAAAAAAGAGCCTAAAAGGAAACTTGTTAAACGGGTCAAAAGTAAGGGTAAACGAGCCAAGCTGCTAGTAAGCTACGTGAGATCGGTTCTCTAAAGAGTCGAGCCAAAGCTTAAACGAGCTTGAGCCTAAATAAGCTTGTTATTTACATAATATTTGTTTAATATATTATTATATAAAGTTATTATAAATATAACTAAATGATATTTATTATCATATTTTGTTATCTAGAAAAGTTATAATTAAAAAATATATATATAATAAAAACTTATAATTAAAATATATATAATAATGATTATAATTGCATATAAATTAATTAAGAAATAATAAACGAGCCAAACATGTGCTTGAAAAACTACTAACGAGCTGAGTTCGAGCTTTGGAATAGAGCTTGAAACGAGCCTAGCTTGAGCTGGAGCCTAATCGGGCTGGGCTCGACTCATTTACACCTCTAGTCAAAACATGTAAATATCTGGTACAGGTCGGGTTAGGTTGTTGACCTGTTTTCGTTAAAAAATTACCATGTCAGATACGAAACCCCTTAGATTTTTTTTTAATATTCTTGTGGGGCCCGCTTAAATTCGGTTGTGGTCAAATTTCAGTCTTGATGGACAATTATAAGGAGAAAGAAGCGACAGCCGAGCTATCAAGGGCGATTGCATTCAAAGCAGACCTGCATTTATTGCATTTACGGGCAGCGTTTCATGAACATATTGGGGATGTATTGGGTGCCATGCGGGACTGTCGGGCCGCCCTGTCTTTTGACCCGAATCATCAAGAAATGCTTCAACTTCGAAGCCGTGTAAATTGCCAAGAACCCTAATGATTAAACAAATTAGTGAGTTTATAATTATATGCAATGTTACACAAAGATAGGTTTTTTGGTTTGTGTATGTTGAAAATGTAACGACTTGATGAGTATATTGTAAGTTGTAAACATTAATGTCTGTGCATTAATATGTGTTAAATAATCCATTGCTTGCTTTAAAAAATAAAAATAGTCCCCTTATCTAAATCATGTTATGTTTTTGCCAAAAATTAGAACAACAAAGTTATACCAAGGAGTCAAATACAAAACTTGGTGTCTCAAGCATTGCCATGTACAACAGACTTTGACTTGAACTTGATTTTAATTGACTTATAACAAACTAATAAATAGTATTTTGTAGGATTATGAAAGGGAAAATTACATAAATACACAAGTTTGATCAACAATATACCAAAATAGACATGTCTATTTAGCCTACATCTCTTCAATCATTGGTTTTTTAACCAATAAACAACTGACACGTCACCGAAGCCGGCTAAGGCGGCTTAGCCTCCATTTTATGGGCACGGAATTTTATAAATAGTAAACGGGTCCCACCTTTGACCAATAAAAATTCGACACGTGTCAAAGGCGGCTAAACTTAGCCTACATCTATGGTTATTTAGCCGACATCTCTGACTCTTAGCCGTCTTCGGGATACGTGTATATTTAGTTAGCCGGCTCCAAATATTCCTTCATAGCCGGCTCCAACTCGGCTTGTAGGCTAAGGCTTCACTTAGCCGCCTTCAATTTTTTTCATTTAGCCGTCTAATTTTAGCTGCCAAAATTGAATATTTTACCAACCTTATTAAATATTTAGCCGGCTTCACTTAGCCGTCTTCTTAGCCGGTGTAAATTTAGCCGCCAAAATTGAATATTTTACCAACTAACCAACTCTATTAAATATTTAGCCGGCTTCACTTAACCGTATTCTTAGCCGGTGTAAATTTAGCCCCCAAAATTGAATATTTTACCAACATGTTTTAGCTGCTGATAGCTAAAACATACCGGCTAGGAGAAAAAAAATTGGCGGCTGAGCGAAGCCGGCTAAATAATTGATTAGGTAAAATATTTAATTTTGGGGGCTAAATTACACCGGCTAATAAGACGGCTTAGTGAAGCCGGCTAAATATTTAATAGAGTTGGTAAGTTGGTAAAATATTCAATTTGGAGGCTAAATTTACACCGGCTAAGTGAAGCCGACTAAATATTTAATAAGGTTGGTAAAATATTCAATTTTGGCAGCTAAAATTAGACGGCTAAATGAAAAAAATTGAAGGCGGCTAAGAAGCCTTAGCCTACAAGCCGAGTTGAAGCCGGCTAAGAAGGAATATTTGAAGCCGGCTAACTAAATAGACTCGTATCTCAAAGGTGGCTAAGAGTCAGAGATGCCGGCTAAATAACCATAGATGTAGGCTAAGTTTAGCCGCCTTTGACACGTGTCGAATTTTTATTGGTTAAAGGTGGGACCCGTTTACTTTTTATAAAATTCCGTGCCCATAAAGTGGAGGCTAAGGCTTAGCCGCCTTAGCCGGCTTCGGTGACGTGTCAGTTGTTTATTGGTTAAAAAACCAATGTTTGGAGAGATGTAGACTAAATAGACATGTCTATTTTGATAAATTATTGGTTAAACTTGTCTATTTCGGTAATTTTCCCATTATGAAATATATCCTATTGTTCGGCCCAACAATATGTTAGGTTAATAACAAATATTGGGTTGATATGATATGTTGTTTAGGTAAAAATTACCTTTTGCGTATACGAATCGAATCAACAAATATTTATAAAAGTCTGCCATGCTCAAACAATTACATTTGAACTACATAAGCTTTACCATATCACATCTAAAGAAAAGAAAAAAGAGGAAAAAAAGATCAACCAGAGATCGGAGAATGATAAAGGATGATAATAAAACAACTCTATAAACTACCTGCGAGGGAATCATAATATACATTATGAATTAGTTTGACATGCTCATGCACGGAAAAAAACAGTAAAAATTATTCACGATGACGTGTTTTATATAAATTATAAGAAATAAAGTTTTGAAGTTTTAAAATTAAATAACATTTATAATTAATTAATTAATGTATATATGTTCATCACTTATGACCAAACAGCAAAAGAATTGGATTATTTAGTGGAGACTCAAGTTTAATCCTCAATTATGTTACGTTTAGTGGATTATGACAATGAATGATTTGATTTGAGTTATGACTTGCGTAACGTTGTCAGTTCAAATCCCGAGCCCACCCGGTTTTCCGTCTCACCGTATGTTACACCAAAAAGTTCCGCTCATATGCCGGCACAACGACTGTCAAGTGACAGCCATATGTATGGTTTCCTGAGGAAACGCCCAAGCCAAACTCTGAAGCCAACGTGAGCCCGATTAAGACAACATAGTCTAACCATAATGGGACAACGAAATACTCCAAATTTAGGGGGTGTTTGGGATTCCTTTCCTCCTTTTGACTTATAAAAAGTCATAAGTTACAAAGTTGTAACTTATCCAACTCATCTACTCACATCATACGGGCTCTCAAACATCATTTCACTTTTTAAAAAGTTATAAATGGCCAAAATAAACAATCCCATACACCCGCTTAAAGTGCACTAGACTAAACACAAAAACGTTGCTGTTGTAAAAATAAAATTAATTAATGTATATGTTGTTGAACTTCTAACTATACTAATAAAAGAAAATAATAAGGATGATGTGGCAATCCCACATTCATTTAGGTTTAATCTCTCCTCTCATTCATCCTACATATCCATGGGTTATGAAACAAAACCATATTCACAAATGAGTTATAATTTCCTTTCAAATTCTCTAATTTATCATCTCAATTGTCCATTGATCATAGGCCAAAATAATTTTGGCAAATGGGTTATAATTTCATTTCCAATTCTTTAATTTCTCATCTTATATATCCTATATATCCATGGGTCATGAGACAAAAGAGTTTTGAGAAATTGGTTATAATTTCTCTTTTATTATCTAATCTCTCATCTCATTTATCATAGTTATCCATGGATAATTGGTCAAAACAATTTTTGCAAATGTTGTATATAAAAAAATCAAATTTGTAAATATGAGATTTTAGACTTCTTATTGTTTATAATATATATTTTATCTTCTTTTTACCTATAATTCTGTTCATTTCTTTTAAATAATGAATCTTTTTATTTTTATTATTTTGACAAATCCTGTGTAATATAATATACAATTTATCTTCCCAAAAGTCTTACGGTTATATTATTATTATTCCCAAACTGGATATTTGACTAATGAAAGTCAAAATTGGGGTTTTAGCAGCAATTCCAACATTAATAATAATATTATTATTAAACTCCTCCATTGATGGAACTGTGGTGTCAGCTAATGGCTCACCGTGTATGATCGCTTACAACGAGGGTGGTGCTCCTGCTGTTGTTCAGTCTCCTGAGTGTGCTGCCGAATGGCTCCAATCTCTCAAAAATTCGACTAAAGTTTGTGAATTTGCGAGTATTAAAGGCCATAGGAAGTACCAAGAGGATCGTGTTGCCTGCAATCTTGGTATACGCTTACCTTTATTTGGTAAGAACGCTGGTTTAAACGTTGTGATTTCTGTTGCTGATTTTGAAATTCATTATTCAGAGATAAACTTTCAGATTAAAAGTTAAGTTTTTTCGGTGGTTCTCCAAATAAACCCGAACTTCCCAGTTAATCCAATTACACTAAAATACTAACAATTTCGTGGGTTTTTGATAAATGGGTTGTGTTTGCGGGTTCACTGGTCGAACCGACACAAACTCGAATGGTTCATTTTATTTTATTTTTTAATTTTTGAAGGATTTATATATATTAATGCTTTAAAGTTTAAAGTTCAATATTTACAATGTTATTTTTATTTTGTGTTGAAGCAATTATGTTTAAAACATAAATTTATTTTTAAAGTTTTAGATTACGCATAAAAAATACCTATTATTTAAAAAAAGCATTTTAAAAAGCTAATAAAATAAATTAATGGTTAAACAGGTCAACTGCGAACTTGTCGGGTTGACACGAATATGACACGTTTTATATGTTCATGGGTTCGACCCAAACCCGTTTACGCCAAACCAAAAGCCATGAGTTTCATGTTAGTTTCACACGGAATCATCTTTTATCTATGAAATTTAAGTGCATAAATTTGAATTTAGATTTGGTTAGAAATAAGTTTGACTTTGTAGCATTAATATGAAATTCATGCATCTTTGACTAAAATTTTAGTGTGCAATCTCAAATCTGATAAGAACTTGTTTGACTGTGGGCAAAGAATTGAATGTTACATTATATCATCAATTCTTGGTATTTATTAATAATATTGTGAAAGTATGTGAAGAGGTAGGTCCCAGCAGAGCCCAGTTGGACCCGCAAGACTCACCTTAAACAGGGACGTCTGCGCAGAGACCAACTGGATCCGCAGGACCAACCATGCTCAGAGACGTGACGTCCTTACGCGCAGTACGCAAGCTGGTCCCGCAGGAAATGCCTCCCAATGGTGGACTCCGCCTGTCCCCGCAGCCTCGGATGCAAGCCATTAGGGAAGGCCACCCGCGCAGCATGGCTACACGCACAAGGCACTTAGCTCTCAATCGTTCAGTGTCACCTGAAGGAATGAGCCAAGCCGGGAGCAATCCCGCACAGAGGCGGGAGGGGGAATACTCCCGCCCAAATAAGCCAGTCCGTATACTGAAGGATCTTTTACTGTACCTGACGAGGTATGGGCAAAAGATCTGATCAGAGATGCGACAGCTCACTGACAGCAGCATGGCAGACAGCACGCCACAGCACTGTGACCAATAGCCGCCGCCTACCCACCAACTCCTGCCATACCACGTGCCTAGCCTGTGGTTGGCAGAAGAGGAAGAGTGCACGACACGCCTGCTCTGTGTCAGCCGCTACCTATCCACCACTCACAGGCAGGGCACGTGCATAGGTTACAGTTGGTAGCGTGTTGGGCCGGCTAAACCCCTTGGAAACCTACCTTCGGCTATAAATACCACAAATGGTATGATCATCTCATCTTATCATATCTTATTACATTATCATCATAATATACCTGATATCTGCTCTAGCAATCTCTTAATATACTTTTATATTTAAAGAGCAATCTAGTCTGATTCTCACGCCGGAGGGTGGTCACAAGGAGGAACCCCCCCCTTCTCAGTGACGAGCTCACGGTGTCTGTTTTGCAGGTTATCAGAAGAACCATCTTCCAAGGGTCTAACCCCTCGTGGGAAACATCTATCTAACCCCCAGGTTACTAGTAATCTGTCAGGGGTCCGGTTAGTGTTTCTTCATTGGCGCCATCCGTGCATAAAGCTAGAACTACAATTTTCTCCAGTTTTTTCAAAAACTTTATACAAAAGATGGTTAGAGAAATTCCGGTAACCACAACCCCAGCTATTGGGGGGAATACCGGCAACACAGTTTTTACAAACACTACTCCGGCTACCGAAGCCGGAGCAAGTGAAGTAAATTTTACGAACACTACCCCACTTACTAAAGCAGGGGCAAGTGCAGTAAATGACCGCCTACTGGGATCCACCGATACCCAGTTCGAAAAACGAAGACTCCCCCGCCAGACTCTCGACGAAGTCAAGGCATGGGCGGAGGCACGACAAAAGGAATTCCAGGCTGAGTTAAATGAACGCTTGCGTTCCGTGCAACAGGCCGACGAATTCGAATACTGGGAGGATGACTCGGAGGAATCCGACTCCGACGCGAACCCTCGTCATAAAGCAAAAGGGAAGCGTAAAGAAACGGAAACCCAACCGAAAAGGCATTTTGGACAAGCCTTCAAACCAAAAAGCATAGATGGAAGTCCACGAGACTTCTCTAAAACGTTCAGACCAAACGTTACAAATGCAGGAACGTCCAAATTTGCAAGGGACATTGCTGAAGCAATTGCCCCGAAAAGTGCTAAACAAATGCCTAACATAGGCACATATGACGGCCTATCTGATCCAGACGATCATTTGAACAGGTTCATAGCGGGGGCAACCGTTAGCAATTGGACGGAACCCACGTGGTGTTACATGTTCCAAATGACGCTGGTAGGGGCTGCTAGGGCTTGGTTTGATCGTTTACCGGTTAACCACATTTACGACTGGGCAGACTTCCAGCAGAAGTTTAGCCAACACTTCAGCCAGCAGCGAAAGTATACCGAGGAGCAATGGACAATCCTCAAATGCACACGGGAAGAAGATGAATCTCTGCCAAACTTCATCACTCGCTTCAACTCAAAGAAGTTAAGTTTGGGCAATATCAGCGAGGATCTTGTTCGCGCAGCCTTCATCCAGGGCGCGCAAGACCCAGAGCTTATCCGCACCCTAACGGGTAAAGATGGAATGCCATCCACATGGGATGGCATCATGACAGCAGCCAAACGCTATGCGGAAACGGAGAAGCAACTGGGTAGAGACCTTCCGCAGAACACAAACCTTTACACCCAGAGGACGAGAGAGGACAACGTCCTCACCGCCCGATTGAACAAAAAACGGAAGCAAGGCATTTGGCAGTCAAGGGTAAACTTTGACACCTCATCCGGCTTACAGCACCGATTGGGTGAAAGGGATAATGTAAAGCCGCACCGGAACTCCAGATGGACGCCACTTACCAAAAGCGTCACTGACATATTTGCTACTGAGGAGCTCCCATGGCCAAAGCCTCCAGTAATCCGGCATCGTCACGATGCTGATCGGAGCAAGTACTGTGACTATCACAGAACAAAAGGCCACAACACTGAAGAATGCATAGACGTAAAAGACATGGTCGAAACATTCGTCAGAGATGGGACGCTCGCGCACCTCGTGGCGAAATAAAAGTTAGGCAGGCGAGTGCGTATAGAACCCCAGCTGGGGAAAACACGAACCAATTCCAGCTTCAAAATCGAGACTACATGCTGCGTAAAGAACGAGATCCCGAACCTGGTGCGTATCGGCTCGATGGCACTCCCATCCCAACATGGAAGGGAGTTCAATTACACAGTTTGCATGTAATCAATTCCAATTTGTAAAGAGAAGGCCAAGAGCCACTTCTAATGGAAATGATTCTCTTTAAGAATATCGAAGCTGATGATTTTACATTTATACTTTTCTGGACACTAATATGCCGGTTTTCACCGCATAATTACGTGAAGTCATTGCATGGGAAGGCGGTCCTATCCGCACGAACCCAATAACGTGACAAACCTTCACGCAGGTCAGTTGAAGGGGAAAAAGTTCAGCACCCAAAAATGAAAGTGCCGGTCTATCCGCATGAATCATTAAGGAAACTGAATAATAACCTGTCAACAACCGCGCGTCGAACGGTTAAAACTATCCAACACTGGTGACGACATTCACATTACGTGAAGTCGTTGCGTGGGAAGGCGGTCTTACCCGCACGAACCCAATAACGTGGCAAACCTTCACGCAGGTCAGTTGAAAGAGTTCATCCCATTAAATGAAAGTGCCGGTCTATCCGCATGAATCATGAAAGGAAAATGAACACTAACCTATCGACAACCGCGCGTCGAACGGTTCAAAACAAAATTCTTAAAAAGATGAGAAAAACCTACACGCAGGTCAGATAAGGGTAAAGTTCTGCCATCCTACTAAGTGCAAGTGACGGTTCTACCCGCACAATCACGAAAGAGGAAGCAAAACTTCACACCTATTATCAACCACGTTCAAAGGTTAACTTATCCTCAAAAGAAGAAAAACCTACACGCAGGTCAGATAAGGGTAAAGTCCTGCCATCCTACTAAGTGCAAGTGACGGTTCTACCCGCACAATCACGAAAGAGGAAGCAAAACTTCACACCTATTATCAACCACGTTCAAAGGTTAACTTATCCTCAAAAGAAGAAAAACCTACACGCAGGTCAGATAAGGGTAAAGTCCTGCCATCCTACTAAGTGCAAGTGACGGTTCTACCCGCACAATCACGAAAGAGGAAGCAAAACTTCACACCTATTATCAACCACGTTCAAAGGTTAACTTATCCTCAAAAGATGAGAAACCTACACGCAGGTCAGATAAGGGTAAAGTTCTGCCATCCTACTAAGTGCAAGTGACGGTTCTACCCGCACAATCACGAAAGAGGAAGCAAAACTTCACACCTATTATCAACCACGTTCAAAGGTTAACTTATCCTAAAAAAGTAAGAAAAACCAGCACGCAGGTTAGATAAAAGTTAAAGTTTAGCCATCCTACCAAGTGCAAGTGACGGTTCTACCCGCACAATCACGAAGGAGGAAGCGAAACTTTAACCCACTATCAACCACGTTCAAAGGTTCTTATTCTGAACACTTGGAAAATTGCTAATTTAAACATGCAAGTCATAAGTTTATAAAGCAAGGAACCCAAAGAAGGAAATAACAGTCTTATACGCAAAAAGATTAATATTTCAATGATGTATTACAACAGTGGCCGGGTAACTACCCGCCTAAAAGAAATCTATACAAAGCTAAGTCTATCCTAGCGGTGGGAAGAGATCTTCAGGATCAGGCTTCAGGGCCACCTCCGCTTGGACCAGCACCGTCTGAGCGTGGCTGCCCAAGGAAAGCCTTAAGGATGTTTAGCCCATCATCAGCAGCAGCAGCCTCATTCACCTTCTCCACCACTGGATGCGGGAAGGCAGCGTACTGGTTCACAGCTTGGTCATAAGCAGCTTCAGTATTAACATTGAATAAAGGGAAGTTGGAGGGCGGAAAGCCTCTCTCAGCAAACCCTAGACCAAGCAGGAAGCCAGTCTTCTCCCCATCCTCATGAGAAGCGTTGAGGGCTGCGCTCATCGCATCGTCATAAGAGGTCTCTGAAAGGACCCGACGCGCAACCTACAAAAGAATACAAGTTAGAACATTTTCTAATTACGAGCGGAAAGCGTAAAGAAAAAGAAAAAGATACCTGAGGCAACGCTTCTCGAAGCAGCCATTGGAGGGTAGCTTGACTTTCTTTGTAAGCACGTTCGGCTCCGTTTTTATCAAGGTTGGCAAGTTGAACTTCCTTGGCGGCAGCCTCTTCGACGCTTTTGAGTTTCCTTTCAGTGCGGTCAAGCACCCCCCTCTGGTCAAGGATCTCCTGCAGCTTCTTGGCATCTTCCATTGCCAAGGCGTCATGAGCATGCTGAAGAGCCTTTAATTTGCATTTAAGCTGCTCATTCTCTTCGCGAAGCGGCTCAACAACAGCTTCAGCCTTGGCAGCCCTCTCAGTTGAGTTTCGCGCAGTCTCCTTGGCCAGCCGAAGCTGTTCATTCACAGCTTGGGCAGCCTTGGAGCGGGCCTCGAGTCGCGCCTGGACTTCAACCTCGAGAGCCTTGAATGCCTTCTCCTTCTCGGCTGCGGCAGCGGCCAACTGCCGGTTCTCCTCCCGAAGAGCCCGCGCTTCAGATATATCTTTGGCGCGAGCTGCTTTTAACTTGTCGTTTTCACGACAAAGCAGCTCGACGCGGGGCTGCGTCCGGGCCTGGAGAACCCGAAGCTCATTGGTTAGCCTACCCTCTTGGTAGCTAGCCATGGCTTCCCCCAACGCACCATGGGGAGCAGCGTGGCGAGCCCAGTCCACGCACTCCACAGGGGTGCGAAGGGTTGTTCCTCGGCGTATGTTCCATCTTGGAACATACACTTCATTGGAATCCGACACTGCAAAAGAAACAAAGGCAGTTAGGAAAAGATGATAAAAATATATAAGGGAAAAAGAACCCTACGTACCTGTAGGGTCAATAACAGGCCGATAGCCGCCAAACCCATCACCTGAACCTAAAGGAAATCCATCCAACAGGTCAGGCAGACGGGAAGGTGGCATAGATCGGCGGGAAGCCTGGCGCATACCTGATGGTCCGGCCGTCGGTGCCGGTGGCGCAGGTATAGTGGCAGCCGCTGTGGTAGCCATGTTTGGCGCCACCTCCTCAGCAACAGTAACCGCCGGCTCCGTGAAAGATGCTGTAAAAATTGCACTCACGGCCGGCGGAGACACCTTCTCAGCTGGAACAGCCTCAGGAAGGCTGGAACCAGCGGAAGCAGGCGTAGACGCCTGGGTCGACGCCTCGGGAAGGCTGACCGAGCCTACCGTCATTGGCGGGGGAATACTTGCTCCAACTCCACCCTGGAATGCGTCAACATCCACACCTGCACAAGCAAAAGTGTTAGAAAAATTTATTTGAAACAACAAATCTAGACAAGAATTATGGGGGTACTCACGGGGTTTCTTGAGCTTGAACGCACGGACGAGCGGGGGCGAACCCGATGGAGCCGGCCTCTTGACACCGGTAACCGTCGTCGTCGCTGCCTCCCCGGAGGTAACACCTGCAGCCTCCGGAGCGGTGGTCTCCTCACCACCGGGCTTCCCCGCCACCTCTGCATTATCTGACTCCGAGTCAGATAGGATTACCGGGTCGGCCGTAGAGGCCACCTTCTCCTTGCCCTTCCCGACGGCAGCCTTTTTCTTCCGCACCAGTGGAGGACCTTCTGCGGATTCCTCAGAAGAAGAAATGTCATGAACTCCAGCAGCAGGCACAGCATTGAGAGGTTCAGGGTAGAAGATAGGCTTACCTGGCCGTCGGTGGCTCAGGATCTCTTGGCCTGGCGGGTAAACCTCCACGAACCGACCCGCGGTCTGCTCTAAGATGGGCAACTCGTTCTCGTCCAGAGCACGAGTACCCATCCGCGCGGGACCATCTTCCTCCCGCGGGTTCAGGAGCGACTGAAGATCGTTCCCCTCTGAAATCAACAAGAAAGTTAGTAAAAATCGAAGTCAGCAAAATGAAACAAGACGTACCATAAGGGACAGAGTTCGAACCATATTCAAGGACGATCGGAACCTTATCCGCATTCGCCGCCTTCCACACCCGGCTCATCCCCAACATCACCATCGCCGACTCCGGAAAACGGAAAACCGGGGACTGGACCCGGGAAATCTTCGAGAACCATTCCGCCTCCTCGTAGTTGAGGGCGGGAAGGTTCGGAAGTGCCTGGCCATTCTTGAACTTCATGGCGATGGGGATGGCGCGAGCGGATATGAAGAAGAACTCTCTTCTCCATGAGCGAAGACTCCGCTCGGTGGTACAAATCTTTAAACCCTTGATACGGGTTGTAAGAGTGTACCACCCTTGGATGCACCTCCATGTATAGAAGGTCATCAGGCGATCAACGAGGGGCTCAAGGCCCAGTATCCGGCACACCCACTCAAAGTGCCGGACCTTGGCAATGGCCATGGGGTGCACCTCTGTCAGGTGCACACCGTGCCTCTCTAGGACACGGTACACAAACTTTGTCAACGGAAACCTAAGGTTCCCGTAGACAAAGAATGCAGCATAAACCCCGATCTTGCCACTAGGGGCATCGTACACAGTATGGTGGGGTTCAGGAAACTCAGGCTCGAGAGACTCGAGCATGAACTTCCTGATGATATACTGGTACAGATCGACAGGAAGAGAGCACTGGCATTCACCAGCAGTTTTCTGGTCATCAGCATCATGAGAAGACATGGTGGAAGAAAGACGAAAAGAGATTTCAGGGTAATGCTTTACTGAACAGAAAAATTCGCCGGAAATTACTTGAGAAGAAGAGATGAAAGTGGAAAGTGTGAATTGCAAATAACCCTCTCCCCCTTTATATAGTAATCGCAATTAATGCGGTGAATTTAATGCGGAGGAGAGAGAAATCAAATGTGCAATGAAACTATGACACGTGGCAAAAAGCAAGCTGGCAACAGCTGTTGAAAGGACGTGTGCCAGTAATTTCGCGGCCACGCGCCCGAAAAATCGCTCCCACGCGCCTGAAAAAGCGACTGGAATGACCATGTTCTGTCACGTCACCATAACTTCCTGCACGTCCTGACACAGTCAGAAGAAACCGTCGCACGACGTTTCAGAGGTTTATCTTTTCACCAACTCTTCGAATTTCAAAATTCAAAGTTCGAAAGTATTAAAAAGTAAGCGGGAAAATACCCCTTACCCCTTGGCAAGCAAGTAACCGTAAGACGGATGCGGGTACAGTGTAAAGGCAAAACCCTTCACATACCTAGCACCCGCAGGGAATTGAAGCCAAATAAACCTTGGCAAACAAGTAACCGTAAGCCGGCTGCGGGTACAGTGTTAAGGCAAAACCCTTCACATACCTAGCACCTGCAGGGAATTGAAGCCAAGAACCTTGGTGAACAAGTAACCGTAAGACGGATGCGGGTACAGTGTTAAGGCAAAACCCTTCACATACCTAGCACCCGCAGGGAATTGACGCCAGGAATACCTTGAGAGTAAAGTAACCGTAAGACGAGCGCAGGTACAGTGTTAAGGCAAAACCCTTCACATACCTAGCGCTCCGCTGGGAATTGAAACCAAGAAGGATCTTCTGGGCAATGCTTGCGGAAACGGAAATAGCATCCCCGCATAGCGGGAACATCGAGAACTACGTTGTTTGAAGCTCCAGGATGGAATTGGTGGTCTTAACATAATTGATCACTATGTTCAAAACTACCAAAACCTCACGGAAAATACATACAACTGGGACTCAATGCTCCTGACTTGCGAGGAGGTTACAGACCTACCCGCATCATACCCAAAGACCAAGCAGGAAACTCGGGCATTTCTGCAAGTGACAAGGACTTCCGCGGAAAGAATCCCCATGGAAAACCTTACAAAACCCTTTTCAAAACCCTTTGCTCAAGTCCAAAAGTTCACCTCACTTCATTAAACACTCATGAGAAGAACATTGGACTGGGGGGACTTGAAGAGGTAGGTCCCAGCAGAGCCCAGTTGGACCCGCAAGACTCACCTTAAACAGGGACGTCTGCGCAGAGACCAACTGGATCCGCAGGACCAACCATGCTCAGAGACGTGACGTCCTTACGCGCAGTACGCAAGCTGGTCCCGCAGGAAATGCCTCCCAATGGTGGACTCCGCCTGTCCCCGCAGCCTCGGATGCAAGCCATTAGGGAAGGCCACCCGCGCAGCATGGCTACACGCACAAGGCACTTAGCTCTCAATCGTTCAGTGTCACCTGAAGGAATGAGCCAAGCCGGGAGCAATCCCGCACAGAGGCGGGAGGGGGAATACTCCCGCCCAAATAAGCCAGTCCGTATACTGAAGGATCTTTTACTGTACCTGACGAGGTATGGGCAAAAGATCTGATCAGAGATGCGACAGCTCACTGACAGCAGCATGGCAGACAGCACGCCACAGCACTGTGACCAATAGCCGCCGCCTACCCACCAACTCCTGCCATACCACGTGCCTAGCCTGTAGTTGGCAGAAGAGGAAGAGTGCACGACACGCCTGCTCTGTGTCAGCCGCTACCTATCCACCACTCACAGGCAGGGCACGTGCATAGGTTACAGTTGGTAGCGTGTTGGGCCGGCTAAACCCCTTGGAAACCTACCTTCGGCTATAAATACCACAAATGGTATGATCATCTCATCTTATCATATCTTATTACATTATCATCATAATATACCTGATATCTGCTCTAGCAATCTCTTAATATACTTTTATATTTAAAGAGCAATCTAGTCTGATTCTCACGCCGGAGGGTGGTCACAAGGAGGAACCCCCCCCTTCTCAGTGACGAGCTCACGGTGTCTGTTTTGCAGGTTATCAGAAGAACCATCTTCCAAGGGTCTAACCCCTCGTGGGAAACATCTATCTAACCCCCAGGTTACTAGTAATCTGTCAGGGGTCCGGTTAGTGTTTCTTCAGTATGTATATATAATTAAATGTTAATGATGAATGAAAAAGGGCACGATTACACGATTGCAGGGAAAGATGAAATGAATGAAGCTAAGGTCGATTTACTTGCATTGTTTGATGGTCATGGAGGTATAGAAGCGAGTGAAACGGCTAAACAACACTTGCTAGATTACTTTCTCGTGCATGTCATTGCAGGCGGTTTTAAAAAAGCATCAACTCTTGATAATCACCATGATTTAGTTACATCAACACAACAGTATGCTCCATGAAATGCTCATAGGATCAATGATAGAGGTTGTATAATAAACGGGTTAGATAGGATGGATAACGAGCCATAATGGGAAATTTGTGGTATTAGTGGAGTTAGGTTGACCTGAAACACATTTTGTCAAAAAAAATATATATTCTTTAATTAGTAAGTGATTAAATAAGATTAAAAGGTTGTATGCATTAAATTACACTTATGTCATTCTCTTTCATGTGTAAATAGCTATAAACGAGTTGGGCCGAGCCAGGTTGGGCTTGGAATCTGTTTGTTTACAAATCAAGTCGAGCTGGCTCAACTAGTTTATCTTAACGAGCTAAAATATTGAGCTCAAGCTAGGCTCATGGCTCGTTGAGCCAACTTGTCCGCTTAAATGAAAGGAATTATACTGCTATACTTTTGTGTTATAATTTGTACATATTAGAATTTGTGCTTTTATTCAAACGAGCCAACGAACCAGCTTTTTAACAAGCCTAACAAGCAAGCCAACGAGCTGAGCTTACCTTGGCTCAGCTCGTTTACAAACGGGCAAATTTTGAGCGAGCCTCGAGTTTGTTAAACAACCCTATGTGTAAATATGTACAAATTGCTGCCAGCAAGATTTGCTGTAGGTCAACTTGTTTCTTTGGTTTGGTGTAGTTCTCATGGAGTTTTACTAGCAATTGATGACAAAACTTTGCATGAAATCTTGGAAGAAGCACTATTGGGCGCGATTCGCGATATTGATCGGAAATTTTCAATGGCAAGTACCGTAATTAACTTGTTCTTCAAGATTTTATTAAAGCCAATCTCTTAAACATGTATTCTTTATTTGTTTTTGAGAATGCAGGAAGCATATAAGAAGAAGTATAGTGCAGGATCAACGGCCAGTGTTGTTCTTTTGTTGAATGATGAAGAATTTCTAGTTGGAAATGTTGGTGATTCTAGAGTCATCTTATGTTCAGGTAAGACCCCACTTACATGGTGTTTGGATGTTTATTTATATAAAAGTGATTATTGTTATTCGTTACTTCAAGAATTAAAATAAGATAATTATTTTTTTATTGTCGGTTAAAATCTGCAGGTAATGCTGAGCAACTGACTCGTGATCATCATCCCAATAGAGATGATGAACGGGCCCGAATCGAAGGGGCAGGTGGATTTGTTCTTGATTGGGATGTGCCACGTGTCAATGGCATATTGGCCGTTTCTCGAGCCATTGGTGATGTTTCTCTTAAAAGGTAAACCTTTAAAGCCTTCACTCAAGTTTTATAAAGTTAAGATGTCATGTAAAACATTTTAAAAACTTAATTGCATCTTTAGTTTAATCAAGCCATTATAGTTCTTTTTTATTTTGACCAAATCATTATAACTTTTTTCAATAAGCCTGTACTAAAAAAACAGATAATGGATTGATTGAATAAAAAGATAAATACGATTTCCAAATATGTTTGTTAAAAAACACATAATAAATAACCAAACACCATTTTGGTAAATACATATGGAGGCCAATAGTGTCCATTTATATAAAATCCGACCGACCATGATACTCTTCATTTTTTTAAACAAAAATTGGTCGGATTCGTTTAGGTATGGTGTGATTGCTGAACCAGAAGTGGTGGGCTGGCGAAACATAACTGCTAAAGATCGGTATTTGGTGGTTGCAAGTGATGGTGTTTTCGAGAGTTTGACACCTGAAAATGTTTGTCAACTTATTGAAGATGAAGACACTCAAGAGAATGTTTCCTCATATGATAGATTTCCCTTTTTACCCTCGTCTTCATTGGCAAACTGCATTGTGAAAACAGCATTGGAGAGGGGTAGTACTGATAATTTAAGTGCTATTGTGGTTCCATTGGCACAGGCATGTGGTGAAGCCCTGGTGCACAAGGATGAGTTGTGACAGTACTTGGGGAAATATAAGATCAAACTTGATATAGTCATTAAAAAGAATATACTGTTGATTATTTTGAAAGTTATAGTAAAGTGTAATGGTTAACCTTTTACAAGTATAGCAGCTTTTTTATGTAATTTTATAACTTTCTATTTTTGATATATGATATCGTCGTCTATAAGTCACTCTTGCCCACACGTGTTGCAAGAAAAGATTGGTTATACTTGTAACCGAGAAAGTTGGGTGATCCGAACGTCGTGCTAACAAATATGAATTATGTGAATGGTCGGGAAAATAACATGGCATATTATCTCATTGATGACATATATTCTTCATGTGCTGCCTTTATCAAGTCGATAATGTTTCCACAACTTTAGAACACACAGGTTGTTAGCTCAACATCAAGAAGCCATTAGAAAATATGTTGAATGAGCGATTGGAGTTCTACAAGCTCGGTTTGCATCTCTTCTACGCCCATTTCTCGTGTGGGAAAAAGGGTATTATGATCCATCCAAGTATCCAATTGACTTGTCTATAACTGATAACAAAGAAGCTAAAGACGATGAACAACCTTTTCAACACTTTACTCAATGGATTGTAGACCTATGAGGTTATATGACCATTAGGGCATGACTTCACAATAAAGAAAATCATAACGCTCTAAAATGTTATCCAATGGAGCATATATAACAAAATTTTAGGCTTCTAGCATTGAATTAAGCAGCTTCTATTTCTAGAACTATAAATTTCTATTTTATGCTAAAGATAGTACCTTAAATTATCTATGCTATTAAATATGTTTGATGAACGTGAAATAATTTTTTATCCAACTTATTTAATTTACATATTTAAAATACATAAATTTAATCTTTATTTTGTATCATGTATTAATAGAATAAAAGTTAATCATGGTATATATTTATTTAATGTAAAATTGGTTTGCTTGGGCTGTTTATAGTCATTTTAGAGCATTGATACGATCCGGCAGACCCGACCTGCTACTGACCCGAAATTCGACCCAGCTAATGACCCGGTCAACAAAATAACAATTTAAAGAATTTGATTTCATCAAAATTGTTATTGATTTTCTGCACAGTTTTATTTTGCATGCATGCGGCTAGAAAGTGGTCCCACCACTACCTGCATTTTCCACCTTTCTTGCACAAATTTAGGACCCATGTTTACCATTATCATTATCGTAGTGCATATTATTTCTTATTTAAGTTGTACTTCTGCATTGAAAAGAAAAAAGAGAAGAAAATTGTTTCAAATTCGTGTTCTTTCCTTCATCTAATTTCTTTGAAGATTAATCTACTCTAAAGGGTTGTATCAAACATTCACAATGACCTCATCATTAACAACCTCATATCAAAATTATAAGGGCATAATAAAAAAAATGTTATTTAATTACTACACCAGATCTCCATCCTAAAAAAATTTAGGGAAAACAACCCTTTGCTTTTCACTCCGAAGCCATTTTTAAATATTTTTTATGAGTGGAAGAAAATAGATAACAATAATAATAATAATAAAATTTTAATAAAAAATATTATTTAATTTGAATAGTGATATACATGAGGAGTTAGATGTGAAAGGTTAAAAAAATTTGAGAATAAATTTAAAAGATAATGATTTTTAGTTAGATTTGAGTGCTGAGCACGAGTATCCTACTTATGAATGTTTATTCACATCCTAAAAGTTGATAAAAAAAACATTATATAGTTTACTATGCTCACTTTGCTCATAATTGAGTAAAAATCGGTAAACCAACCTTGTTGCCTACCTTTGATTCTACCTAAGCTAATTTATTTTTTACTTTTTACTTCCACTTAAGTCATCTACGCCGACTAACCGAGATTTATATTCTCAATAGGAGTAGTCTTCAGGCCAAACAACGTATGACGCAATCGATTAGTCACTAATAGTAGTTTACCCATCCAAGTGAATAACAAATATGAGACATAATCTTGAATTATTGGGTTTTTAAATTAGATTATGTAAACAATTATGATATGAATATGATTTATATGCACTACGATAATAAAAGAAAACTTTTAGGCTTATACACGAGACTTTAATGGTGATCATTTAATCATGGTAACCACTAAAGACAGATTGAAGGGAATACGATCACAGTTTGTCACATGACCCCATAATTGTACTCTCGAAACCATAATCCACATTTGAAGAACTTAGCATAAACTTTATTTTATCGTAATAACACTACAACTTGATAAAGATGACTAACATAATCAACCTTATTACACGAATACACCAAAATATCATCAAATAAACACAATGACAAACATAAAGCATACGCCGACATACACGAATCATGAGATGTTCGTAAACGTAACACGCACTTTCATAAAACCAAACGTCAAAATCAAATTCATAATAAGTATAAGTATAACCATAACCATAAGCATAATATATGGACTTAGATTGTCATTATTGCATAGACAAAGGGCTAACATTAGCTTCACCCCCTTTGATTTCAAAATCATCAACAACAATAAAACATATTATCAAGAACAACGATAATAATCAAAAGGGTTTAGCAGTTTCTCCAACAAATTAAGCCTTTTCACAGAAGATTACCAATAATCAATCACGCGTCACGAAGAACTAGGGCACCAAATTCACCATAATTCACGGCATTGTAATTTTAATTAAACGCACCGATCATCATTCTCCGTTGATTATTATTATTATTACCATTTTACGTCATTTTTCGATTCCAATTTCATGTCCGCAATCGAAACCCTAACTTCCGTCCGTCGTATCTTATCGGACGCATTTTTCGGTGGATATTTGAGCTCGGATTGTAATCGGATTCGGTTTGGCGCCAAATTGATGGGCGAATGAATGAATGAGAGGTAATTAATTAAAGGATGAAATGGGTAACATTGATTAAGGACTTTAAGGACAAGGTAGGGTTAACAGGGACTGCGTCTTCTCCGTCATCTCCATCATCATCACCGTCTGCCTCACAATCGCCATTGTTCAATGATAACAATAATATTAATAATGCCGCAAACGATTACTTCTCGTCGACGCCTTCTTCGTCTTCAAGGTTAGGGCTCTTCTGTGTTTTATGATATTATTATTATAGATAGATATTATTAATGTGATGCAAACTGATTATTGTTGCTGATGATATATTAGTATGTATATAATGAGATTGTTTAACTTGTGATGGAATGCTTTGTGGGTTTAACAGATATCCATTAGCTTTAAGTCCTTGCATGTTGAGTCCTTCTATCAAATTTGTATAATCTGGATATTAAAGATGCAGTTAATATTATAATATGTAAAACCGACATACTCTGTTATTACAAGATTTTGTTCATTATCCTACATTACGATTTGTGTTTTGAAAAGTCTGGTGGTATATTGGAGTGTCATACTTATTATCTGTATATGTCATTTAAGCATATTAAGTTATTGACTATAGTTCACATTATTGCACCTGTAATTCCTCTGGTGTGGTCGGTCATAATATAAATGTTGTATTTAACGAGAGCGAGCGGATGTTGAAACACAATAATGATGATTTAAATTGTTAGTAAATTTAGTGTCAAATAACATTGGAAAGCAAATAATGAAGTCCAAAAGAAGAGTCCATATTTGATTATTAAAGTTAATTTTGGTGCTAGAACTTATAAGTTCCTTTTACTTAAGAGTAAAATGTTTAGGATTACTAGATTAAGCTATTAAAGTTTTGAAGATAGCATTACAAAGACACAAAACTAAAAAAGATTCTTTATGTCTACATTGAAGTGGAACATTACTGTTCTTGAACCACTAAAATATCTAAAAGTGATTATTCATGTAAATTATCCGCTCTTTCCTAAAAGTGATTATTGATGTAAAATGTGTGATTCTTTATTATCATCTTGTATCACAGAGACAAATATGAATTGGAATTGGATTTTAAGAGATATTGGGAAGAGTTTCGTTCATCGTCTACAGAGAAGGTTCATGCGCACAATTATATTTCTAGTTTTTCTCGTTTATAAATATTATTGTTGCATGTTTATGAATTTGTACCTCTTGATGCAGGAGAAAGAAAAGGCCTTGGATATGACTATTGACGTCTTTTGTAGATTTGTAAAGCAACATTCCAATGTAGCACAATTGATTACTATGTATGACATCATCTTCATTCTTCACCTGTTTTCATGTCTTTCCTTTATTCCATTTAAAGTTATAGTGCATTATCAACAAATCAACAATTGCATATGCATGTATCAAACTGATGTGTTCATAATAGTTCAGGGTGATCTTTTGTAATAAATGAAAGTGAAGGGACTAGGTAAATGATCCAGTTGTGTATTAAACCTGCATTGTTAACGAGCGGAACAATTTCCCTCTCTCTTAGATTCTGTTCGTTTTCAACTTTTGCATAATTCCTCAACAGAATTTAGGCTAATACACAACTGGATCATTTACAATTCTAGTCCCTGCACTTATATTTATTACAAAAGATAACCCTGAACTATTACAAACATATCATGAACCTAAATGAAAATGAACATGAAAGTAGTTGTACACTTGTTCTGATACTTTATACAGAAGATGATAATTGATATATCATTTATGTAACTAATGATATATTTAATTAACCAAACATAGCTTTTGTGCAGGTTAGTAGATACACACATATTTTGTTTTGTGGTGGGTAGAGCATTTGTTACAGATATTGAGATGCTAGGATTGAGTAGCAAAGCAAGATTGTTGGAGATTGAAAGCTTGATAGACTATTTTTCAGAGGTCACAGAGGTTTGCCTTCAAATTTCTTTCTGTATTTCTTGAATGAGTTAAGTTTGTTCAATCTGTAATAATAATTGTGTGTATGTTTATGTAGGATGGAATTCAACCTGGTTCAAATCTTTTGCAGGCAGTTGAATACCTTGTATTTGGGGTACATTCTTAACTTAACCCTGAGTATATTAATCTGAAATATGGACTTATATACGTTGTTGGCAGCCTATTGATAAACAATCTCTCCTTGCATCTGAGATCTTGTGTTGTCTCGTACATATTCTCAATGCCTTTTTGGGTTCCGATAGACAAAATTCGAGGCATAAGGTTACTTCCATTGAAGACGAGACAGAAAACACAGGTCCAGATCGACGGCTTGAGGTATACACATATATTTACATGCTACTATATATATATGGATAACACATATATTAATATGCTACTATATTTGATCACATTCTTGAAGGTAGAAAGTAGTATTGTGCATATTATGAAGGCATTGGCAGATCATCCTGCAGCTGCTCAGAGTTTAATTGAAGACACATCACTTCAACTACTATTTGAAATGGTTTCTAATGGATCTTTGATATTCATTTCAAGATATAAAGAAGGTCTTGCACACTTGCACAGTATTCAGCTCCATAGACATGCAATGCAGGTGCCCTTTAAACTTAGTTAATTATGTAGCCTATAATATGGCTGTTGTATTAATTATTTTAGCATCAATAGATGTATCTTATATAGTTTTTATTCAGATACTTGGTCTTCTTTTGGCTAATGACAATGGAAGCACTGCAAAGTATATAAGGAAGCATCAGCTGGTAATAATCACATTCTATCCCACTGAATTATACTGGTTCTTCTATTAATATGCGGTCTTTATATTTGATTTTGTAAAATTATGTTTTATAAACTTGTATCTCATGCATAGACTACTTGTATCTAGGTAGCTTGTAGCCTTGTACCTCATTTTCTTAAGTTATTAGGGAGTACACATTTTCTTTCTGTCACTTGAAGTCAACAGATGTGATACAGTTACTAGTGACTTGCAGATGAAAGTATTGTTAATCAGTGTGAGGGACTTCAAACCAGAAACTGGAGACCCTGCATATACAATGGGCGTTGTGGACTTGCTGCTTGAATGCATAGAGTTGTCATATAGACCCGGTCAGTTGTTTTTTCTGTTATCTTCAAGCTTAAACATAATTTGACTTTTTGATAAAGTCAAACTGCATTTCTTATGCAATCTTTCAGTCATTAATATACTTGATGAATGAGTTGTTTTAGGTAATGTGTTACAAAATACATGCTTAAAAAGAAACGAGTAAATAGGTTATATGTGTCAAGCGGGTTGAAAGTCTCGCAAAGTGCATTTTATTGCACATACCTAAATCCTTTTTATTAAAATAACAGACTAGCATTGGAAATTTGGAATAATGTCTTTATAATATGTTGGAAATTTGAAGTCACTCAACTTTCATTAGGTTTTCCAATCCTATGTAATCTTTTTATAAATGTTAAAAAAATTTAAAATTAATTGAGGAAAATGAAACATATTTGAATCTTGGTTACTATTTAGTGAATATTTTTTTCCTTTCCAAATTTAACTATTAGGAAACTAGGATATTTGTAGGGAAATTTTTCTTCAGTATCACCTTCTACTTCAAGTTAAGTGGAAAAGAATTTCTCACTTATTGGTAACCAAGGTTTATATATGTATATTCGCCTCAAATTAAGAAAAAAAAATATTCAAACTTTTATAAAGAAATTACATCTTACCCTCCTCAGACCCTACCATAGCATTGCTATTGGTGGGATATACTGAGTACGATTATAAAGAAATTACATATGATCATCTAAAGTTCTCATTATGCATTTATGCCTACTGAAAACAATATGGTTTGTAGAGGCTGGTGACATCAGGCTCAGGGAAGACGTGCGTAACGCACACAGATACCAATACCTCGTTCACTTTGCATTAGTTCTTTCAAAATATCACAATTATGAAACTGCTGACTCAGCAACATATGCCACGACATCACAAGCTCTCTCACCCACTCTCTCCAGGTTGCTGGATGTTCTAGTCAGTCTATCTCAAACAGGCCCAACTGACACTGCGTTGACCAAGTCAAAGAATAACCGCAAAAGTCAAACCTCGTCTTCTGACCACGGTTGGGAAAAAGACAGTTACAAAGTCAAAGACATCGACGCCATCCAAGTATTACAAGACATTTGTTTAAAAGCTGATTGTCGAGAGCTGCAAGCTGAAGTGTTAAACCGAATGTTCAAAATATTTTCAAGTCATCTTGAGAACTACATGCTGTGTCAGCAGTTGAGAACCGTGCCGTTATTGATCCTAAATATGGGCGGGTTTTTACCTTCTTTACAAGAAATTATCCTTAAAATTCTTGAATACGCAGTGACGGTTGTTAACTGCATACCTGAACAAGAATTACTTGCTCTTTGCTGCTTGTTACAACAACAAATCACGTCTGAATTAAAGCACACTATTTTATCATTCTACATAAAATTATTATCATTTGATCAACATTACAAAAAAGTGTTACGTGAAGTTGGTGTGTTGGAAGTTTTGTTAGGTGATCTCAAACAACACAGGTTTTTAGTGGGTCCCATTGATGACAATAATAACATTGATGATCCAGAAAGGAAGTCAAACTCGAGTGGGTTTAAGAAACATTCATTATGTGGAAACTGGAAACTGGGTCCGGGAAGTTATCGCCTTTTGAAAATGAAGGCACGATATCCATTATGTGGGATTGTTTGTTTTATTTGTTGAAGAAAGCAGAATATAATCAAGTGACGTTTCGTATGGCTAATGGTGTAAACACGGCTCTTTCGTTTTTGGTGTCGGATATTCACCGTCCCGGTGTTTTGCGCGTGTTATCGTGCTTGATTGTTGAAGATTCTGCTCAGGTTAGTTAAGTTTTATATTTGATTATTGTTTTGTTTTTAATGTTTGATTTTAAGCTTCAATTATCATTACTAGTCTTTCATCAGTTCATGAAACACCCTTATGCCTGTACTATTAAAGGTTAATGGAATAAAAAGTAACTACTTCTGGTCCAATATAATATTATTTTCAGGTAACCATGGTTTTCTGCAGAGAAAAGCATGTAAACTTATTAAGATTATTTTTTTGATAAAAACCCTAAAAACTTACATAAAAGTTCAATTTAATATATATGTTTTTTCAGGTAACTGTTTTTCTGCAGAGAAAACCCCGTAAAGTTATTATGATTACTTTTTTACAAAAACCCTCAAAACTTTAAAGATGTCCATAATTTACTTCCAAATATATGCTCATTAGGTTCATTCCGAGGAACTGAGCACACTGGTTGAAATATCAAAAAGCGGGATGGTCACTAGTTCTTCAGGATCTCAATATGATCTTCAAGACGATGCAAAATGTGATCTTTTTGGAGCAGTATGGCGTGTATTAGGAGCCAACAGATGTGCTCAAAGAGTATTCGGTGAAGCCACCGGGTTCTCTCTTCTATTAACAACACTTCATAGATTCCGCTCGTCTCTTTGCATGAAAGTTTTCACATACTTACTGCGAGTAACGACAGCTGGCGTGTGCAATAATCCTGTTAACAGGGAAAAGCTAAACTCTGTTGTCTCATCTCACAGTTTTTATGATCTGTTATCAGAGTCGGGTTTGATTAGTGTGGAGTGTGAAAGGCAAGTAATGCAGTTGTTTCTTGAACTCGCACTCGAGATTGTGCTCCCGCCTTTTTCGACCCCGGAAACGAATGTTGTCAGGAACTTATCAGCTAGTTTTCCTATAGTTACTCAATCCGGCTCGTTTTCTGTTGAGAAGGAAAGAGTGTATAATGCTGGGGCACTTAGGGTTTTAATTCGTTTGCTGTTACTATTTTCTCCAAAATTGCAGCTTGAGTTGTTGAAGTTTATTGAAGAGCTTGCTTATGCGAGCCTGTTTAATCAAGAAAACCTCACATCTGCAGGTAACCAACTTTCTTTACATATGTTAACGAGCCAATCCGAGCTAAAGTTCAACTAGGCTTGAGCATGGCTCGTTTAACTTATGAGAGTTCGATCTTGAGCTTGATTCGTTTCAAGCTCTATTTTGTGAGTAATTTTCCAAACCTTGAGTATCGCATATTTTTTTTAATTAGTTTATTTACATTCTAGTTATTATATATATATATATATATATATATATATATATATATATATATATATATATATATATATATATATATATATATATATCTTAACTATATATTTAATATAACATATATATTATTTAGTTATTTTTATCATATATATATACAATAATAATAATTATAATTATATAAATGTATATTTAATATATTAAATAAAAAAAATAGGCTAGTTTAGGCTCGCGAGCCAGCTCGAGATTGATAAGTGAAGCTCAGACTTGGGCTTGTTTATTAAAAATCTTATATATCGGATCGGGCTCGTTTGTTCGGCTTAATTCAAGCTTTTAACGAGCCGATCTCAAGTAGCTCAAGAGTGGCTTGGCTCGTTTACACTCCTAGGTTGCCAAATGGCGGAGTAAAACTTCATCGTAAATGTTGCATTGCAGTGGTATCTGTGAAGCATTAAGGGTAAAACTGACAGTCTATTAACTAAAAATGCATAAGTTGCACATATCTTAAATCCTGTTTATTTTGGGACAAAGGGAGCATCTTTATTTGCTTTGAATAAAAAGATTTGGTCTGTTTCTTTTTATAATAATCTTGTTTTAGCCATATTGACGTGTCGGATATAAAAAAATACCCTGTTCATAACTCATAAGCGGGTCAAAATTTTCCAGCTCCTTTTTGAATCAACTCTTACTTATTTTGCGATGTGTGTTTTTGTTCAGGCCGTGTGGAACTTCTTCTGGAGACAATATATCCCTTCCTTTCGGGTTCATCCCCTGTACTTTCCCCTGCTTTAAAGATTGTTGAAATACTCGGGGCTTACAGGTTAAACTTTATCTTCTTTTGAAGTTTTATCAAAATTGCTCATCTTTTTCACACGAAACAAGAGTCTTATGTAGTGAAACTTTTATTAACGGCTAAATCCATAAAAAAGGCTAACTTACCTTTTTAGGTCAGAAAATATTCTCAAGGTTTTATCATGTTGATTGAAAGGAAACAAATTTCAAACAATTATGATTTGAGGTGATCTGACCATAACTGATTAAAATGATATTGTAGCAACCAACCTGTTGGTAACTTTTAGGGGTGAAACGAGCTTGGGCTCAGCTTGTTTTACTTTTGAGAGCTCGAGCTTGAGCTCAGCTCGTTTCAATCTCTCATTTAAAGGTCCGGCTCGGTTATTATTTCTAAGTTAATGCATATACATTTATAATAATTCTTTTATTTGTTAGTTATAATTTTTATATAAAATAATATACATTGTTTAATTATTTTTATCATCAGTTTATATATAATAAATATTTCAATAAGTGAAGCCCCGGCACAGGTTTATAGTTTTTGCACATTTAAAAGCCATATGCGTTTTATTTTTAGGCTCGGGCTCACTTAAGCTCGGCTCGATTCAAGCTTTTAACGAGCCAGTCTTGAGTAGCTCACGAACAGCTTGGCCTGTTAACCCCTAGTAACTTTTAACCATGTTGACCTTTGACGTGACATACGAAAACCGGTTTTTTAGGTAATTTTCATAAAACAAAAGTTTTGAAATTGTTTTCAGGTTATCAGCATCAGAACTTAGAACAATCATAAGATGTCTTCTTCAAGCGAGACAAAGAAATCCTGGTCACATTCTTGTTAACATGATGGAAAAGATTGTTATTAAACAAGACACGACTTCAGAAACCGTCGCTCTTGCACCCTTTGTAGAATTGGATATGAGAAAAATCGGATACGCATCGATCCATGTGTCATTAGGCGAGCGCTCGTGGCCCCCAGCTGCAGGTTATTCATTCATTTGTTGGTTCCAGTTTCGCAATTTCTTAAAACCGAACCCGACCACCACCACCAAGGGCCCACAAACCCTACCCCTATTTTCGGTCGGTGCTACAGACGGCGGTGATGCGTTCTATGCCGAACTTCGCCTTCAAGAGGATGGAAGTTTGACCCTTGCAACGAGTAACTCTTCATCTTTGACTTTTTCTGGGTTGGATTTGACCGAAGATCAATGGCATCATCTTGCAGTGGTTCATAGCAAACCGAATGCTTTGGCGGGGTTATTCCAAGCGAGTGTCGCGTACGTCTATCTTAATGGAAAGCTTCGACACACAGGGAGATTAGGTTATTCTCCATCTCCCATGGGCAAAAGTCTACAAGTAATTATTGGGACACCAATAACGTGCTCGCGTGCCAGTGACATGTCGTGGACCCTACGATCTTGTTATCTTTTTGAAGAAGTATTGACACCTGGCTCGATTTATTTCATGTATATTTTGGGCCGAGGGTATAGGGGTCTTTTTCAAGACCAGAATATTTTGCAGTTTGTTCCTAACCAGGCGTGTCGCGGGGTTAGTATGGCCATTTTGGATTCTTTGGAAACGGATTTGGCATTGACTAGTCAAAGGGGTGAGAGTGGTAATAAGCTAGGTAACACTAAGACTGATCGGAGTGGAATCGTTTGGGATTTTGAGAGATTAGGGTACCTGTCATTACAGCTGTCCGGAAGAAAACTTATATTTGCATTTGATGGAACGTCTACAGAAGCGTTTCCGGCTTCTGGAACTTTGTCAATGCTCAATTTAGTTGACAATGTGTCAGCTGCTGCTTCCCCTATTGGAGGTTTGTCTATTTTTTCTTACTAAAGGTGTAAATGAGCTCGAGTTCTGTTTCTAAAGCTTGAGTTCGGCTCGTTTATTATTTGTAATTTAATTTATATTATAATTATAATTATTTTGCATATATTTTTGAACTGTAATATTTATATGTAGTATTATATATTATTTAGTTATTTTTATCATAACTATACATAATTATTATTTTTATGTAAGTATATGTTTAATATATTAAATAATAATTATATAAATAATAGGCTTGCAATCTAGCTGGAGCTTGATAAGTGAAGCTTAGGCTTGGGCTCATTTATTATTTTATATATACATAGGGGTGAGTAGCTCATGGGCTCGAGCTCTTTTAAGCTTGGCTCGTTTTAAGCTTTTAGCGAGCCGATCTTGAGTAGCTCAAGGGCAGCTTGGCTTGTTTACACTTCTATTTGTGACTGATAATAAATCTATATCATATAAGTAAAGGAAATTTTGACCTTTTAGTTATGAATTTTTGACTGATAACAACTGTCTAGAATTCCCTTATAATAATACTTCTGTTATATTCTCTGTATGCGGTTTCTAAAGTTTATAAATAACCTTTCTTCAGGGATACCGCGCTTTGGACGTCTACATGGTGATGTTTATGTATGTAAGCATTGTACAATCGGTGAAACCTTGCGTCCGATTGGTGGAATAGCTGTTGTTTTAGCTCTAATTGAAGTAGCAGAAACCAGTGGCATGCTACATACAGCACTTATGCTGCTCGCATGCGCACTCAATCAAAACCCACAAAACATTAGAGACATGCAAGCATTCAGGGGCTATCACTTACTAGCCCTCTTTCTGCATTCAAGAATGTCAATATTTGACACGCGTTCACTTGATATATTTTTTCAAATCGCTGCTTGTGAGGCCTCGTTTCCCGAACCTAAAAAGTTGGAAGAAGTTCAGAATATTATTTCTCCTCCGTTGACCGAGAATGAACCCGCCTTTGACGAGTTGACTTTTCCTAAGTTTCGTGATGATGTGTTTTCAGCTAGTTCTCAAGAAGATATGGATGATTTCGCCATGCAAAAAGACACTTTTAATCTTATTTCAGAGCTCGATAATGACATGCCAACTGAAACATCAAATTGCATGGTTCTTTCAAATCCAGATATGGTTGAACACGTGCTATTAGACTGGACCGTTTGGGTAGCAGCCGAAATCCCAATCCAAATTGCACTTCTCGGGTTTCTTGAAAATCTTGTCTCGATGCATTGGTACCGAAATCATAATCTTACACTTTTGAGAAGAATAAACCTTGTGCAACATCTACTTGTAACCCTACAACGAGGTGATGTTGAGGTTCCCGTGTTGGAAAAGCTGGTTGTGCTTCTAGGAGTTATCTTGGGGAACGGTTTCGTCATTTTTGAGCTTGAACACGTCGTTCGGTTTGTGATCATGACTTTCGACCCACCAAAACCGACCTCGCGGATTCAAATAATGAGAGAGTCAATGGGGAAGCATGTTATTGTTAGAAACATGTTGCTCGAGATGCTAATCGATCTTTTGGTCACAATTACATCCGAAGAGTTGCTTGAACAATGGCATAAGATTGTTTCATCGAAGTTAATAACTTGTTTTCTTGATGAAGGTGTTCATCCCACAAGTATGAGATGGATCATGACTCTTCTTGGTGTTTGTCTTACATCATCATCTCCTACATTTGCTTACAAATTTAGAACAAGTGGTGGATATCAAGGGTTAATGCGAGTGCTCCCGAGTTTTTATGATACTCCCGATATTTATTATGTTTTATTTTGTTTGGTATTCGGAAAGCCCGTGTATCCAAGGTTACCAGAAGTCCGCATGCTTGACTTTCACGCGCTAATACCAAATGATGGAAATAATGTGGAACTTAAGTTTTTAGAACTTCTGGATTCTGTTGTTGCAATGGCAAAATCGACATTTGATAGGTTGTCGATTCTGACTCAAGTTGATGGTGGCATTGTAGCGGAGCTTGTGGATGGATATACTGATATGACTGGTGATCTTCAGGGTGAAGCTTTGATGCATAAAACTTATGCCACACGTCTTATGGGCGGTGAAGCTTCGGCTCCGGCGGCTACAGCTTCTGTTATTAGGTTCATGGTTGACCTGGTGAAAATGTGTCCTCCGTTTTCTGCTGTTTGTAGACGGGTTGAGTTTATTGAGAGCTGTGTGGATCTTTATTTCTCTTGTGCCAGGTTCTACTTTATCTTTCTTGGTGGTTGTTGGTTTTCTTAATTGGAAAAGTTCTAGCCTGTAAACGAGCGGAGCCAAGTCTGGCTTGTTTAGCTTACTAGAGCTTGGGCTCAGCTTGTTTCAAGCTCTATTTCTAAAGCTCAAGCTCGGGTTGTTTCAAGCTCTACCTCTAAAGCTCGAGCTTGGCTCATGAGTAGTTTATTAAGCTCGAGTTCGATTCGGCTTGGCTTGTTTTTTATATATTGATTAGTTGATATTCATATAAAGTTGTTTATACATATAGTTTGATTATATAGTTTGATTATAATTTTAGTATATAACATAATGGATAATTCCTCTTATAGTGAAAACTTAAAAACTCCTAAAAAATTATTTTTAACTTTAAAAAAAAAATATTTTGTAATTTTTTTTCTTTCATTCTTTTTATATGCTGATATTGTTAAAAAAAAAACCTTATCGGTGTAGTGCATATGCGCAATAGGGTGTATTTCATATATGCAAGAGTGTTGTATTGCATAGAATACAACACTGTTACACATACTTGATACACACTATTTTATATATGCAATATAAGACTATTGCACACATCGAATGCACACTAGTGCGTATATGTAATACAACACTATTGCACATATATAATACACACTATTGAATATATGCAAGTAAACACTATTGAACATATAAAATACACACTATTGCACATATGTAATACAACAATCTTGCACAATATTTATTACATATGTGCATTACATCGACTTTTTTTCCCCCGGTGAAGAGTAACAAAATTTAAGAAGAATGAAAGAAAAAAAATTGAAAATAGTTTTTTTATTTTAATTAAAAATAATTCTATAGGAGTTTTTAAGTTTTCTCTCTAAGGAGGAGTTTTCTCTTGATCCTTCCCCTATATACATATATATATACATACATATATATATATACATATATACATACATATATATATATATAATAGTTTTTATCAAAACATAATATATGTTATTTGGTTATTTTTATAATCTGTATTATTATTATTATTTCTGGGCTGGTTGGTGACGAGCAAATATTTAGTACTTTTTGCAAAAATTTTAAACCTTGGTTAATGCCTTAAATGCATGAATAACATTGTAGGTCTGCTCATGCTGTGATGATGACAAAAGAACTGTCAGCAAAGACGGAAGACAAAAACATAAATGATGCAGATGACAACAGTAGTGGTTCAGAGAACACATTTTCCAGCATGCCATTTGATCTAGAAGAACCTGTTAAACCCTCCATAAGTATCACAAGCTTTCCTGCAGTTCAAGGAAGTGCAAGTTCTGAAGACACCCCTGTTGATCCAGACAACCTCGATACCACCAAAACTGACAATAACCCCATCTTGTCCCCACCCGAATCACAAAATTCTACCGAAGAAGTTGGCCCGCCATCTAACAGTAATCAATTTAAGGAATTCAATTTCCATGACCTCAAAATCGCTCCCATTAAGGTACACCCAACAGGTTCACCGCGTTCTCCGTCTTTAAGCATTTATGATTCCCCAATATTATCCGAGCGCTCAGGCTCTCGGTTTCAGTCAGTACCCTCTCCATCACAAGTTCTCAGTTTCACATCTTGGCTAGGATCCGCTGCATCGCCTTCCGTGGTATCTTCCGTGTCTTTCAGCGAGTTCGGGTCAACTCCCGAATGGAAACCCGTATCCCAAATTCCAGCAAACTCAGTTGCTACTGTCAACCCAAAACTGCTTCTTGATGTGGATGATTCTGGGTACGGTGGCGGCCCGTGTTATGTGGTGGCAACCGCCATTCTAGATTTCACGGCGGAAGTTCTTGCGGATCTTTTAACCCAGCAGATAAAGGCAACACCGTTTATTGAAACTGTTTTGGATACCGTCCCGTTGTATGTCGAACCTGATTCCGTACTCGTTTTCCAAGGCTTGTGTCTTACTAAGCTCATGAACTTTCTAGAAAGACGGCTTTTGCGCGATGACGAAGAAGACGAGAAAAAACTTGATAAAATGCGTTGGTCGTTGAATCTAGACGCATTATGTTATTTGATAGTTGACCGTATGTATATGGGCGCGTTTCCTCAACCATCTGCGGTATTGAAAACACTCGAGTTTTTGCTTTCGATGTTACAACTGGCGAATAAAGACGGTAGAATTGAACAGGCACCGCCAGCTGGCAAAGGGATTTTGTCAATCGGGAGAGGAACAAAGCAACTCGAGGGTTACTTGTACACGATTTTCAAAAACATGAACCGGGTTATAATGTACTGTTTTCTTCCGTCTTTTTTAATATCAATTAGGGAAGACGAGTTTCTGTCACGATTAGGGTTGCAAATGGAACCGAAAAAGAGATTGATTGTTAATGATTCACAAAAAGACAGTGTGATGGACATATGTGCGGTTTTACGGTTATTAGTAGCTCATATCAGAATAATATTCTGCCCGTGTAACCGTGACACCGATTTAACTTCCTGTCTCTGTATAAACTTAATCTCGCTTTTGCACGATCAAAGACCAAGTGCACGGAACTTAGCTGTGGACATCCTTAAGCATCTTCTGGTGCACCGGCGGGCTGCAGTTGAAGACCTGCTCGTTTCAAAACCAAATCATGGCCCGGTTTTGGATGTTTTACACGGTGGGTTTGACCTTCTGCTTACCGGAAACGTATCTGCGTTTTTTGAATGGCTTTATGTATCAGAACTACTTGTTAACAAAACTTTGGAACAATGTGCTGCGATCATGTGGGTCCAGATTGTTGTGGGTTCAATTAAGTTTCCAGGAGTTAGAATAAAAGGACTGGAAGGTCGACGTAAGAAGGAAATCGGGCGAAAATTACGGGAGTCGATGACATTGGATCAACGACATTGGGAGCAGGTTAACGAGAGGCGAGTGGCATTGGAATCGGTTCGTGACGTGATGTCGACCGAGTTACGAGTCGTTCGTCAAGATAAATACGGGTGGGTCCTACACGCCGAGAGCGAGTGGCAAACGCATCTTCAACAACTTATGCATGAACAAGGTATATTCTCGTTACCCAAATCGGTTACAAACAATGAGCCTGAATGGCAGCTTTGCCCAATAGAAGGCCCATATCGAATGCGGAAGAAGTTGGAACGTTGCAAATTGAAAGTTAACATGGTTCAGCATATTCTAAGCGGAAATTTCGAATTCGTGAAGGAGAAAATCGAAACCAATGTTATCGATCCAAATCCTGTCCACGACCTGGACCCGTTTGCTAATCTTTTGTTAAACGAACCGATGTATGACGAACTGATATTTAAGGTATCGGATGGTTTGAAAGTGGGATGGAATAATATTAATGATTGCGATAGTAGCATTAATGAAGGCAGTCTTCACTCGGCTGCTGAATTCAGTATCCAGTCCAGCTCACTAACCGCACCGATGTCGGAAAGTATTCAAGAAAGATCAACATTAAACTCTCCAAGGAAGTCAATCTTGAATCCTTCAACAAGATTTGATGAAATTAGGGCAATCGAGGATAAAGTGGATAAGGAATCAAGTAACAATGGGGAGTATTTGATCCGTCCTTATTTATTACCAACCGAGAAAATAAAATTCAAATATAATTGTGAACGGGTCGTGGGTCTTGATAAACATGACGGGATATTTCTTATCGGTGAGCTTTGTTTATATGTCATCGAGAATTTCTACATTGATGAATCGGGTTGCATATGCGAGAAGGAAACCGAAGATGACCTTTCGGTTATCGATCAAGCGTTAGGTGTAACAAAAGATTTCTCCATTGACTCACAGTCAAAGTCAACACCATGTTGGGGTATGATGGTAAAATCACACAGTGAGGGGAGGGCGTGGGCCTACAATGGTGGCGCATGGGGGAAGGAAAAGGTGAGTAATAGTGGGAATATTCCTCATTTGTGGAGGATGTGGAAGCTTAATAGTGTTCATGAATTGCTGAAACGTGATTATCAGTTACGTCCCGTTGCAGTTGAGATATTTAGTATGGATGGGTGTAATGATCTTCTGGTTTTTCACAAGAAAGAGCGGGAAGAAATTTTTAAGAATTTGTTGGCCATGAATCTTCCTAGAAACAGCATGTATGTCGTTTATCTGCCTTTGAATTAATTTATTTTTTTCTATAGAGGTAGTATTACATGTGGGTTGGGTTGGTTTACTGAGTCAAATTTTGTTTAAATGATGATTTTTTTTTTTCTTTTTTTGGGTTTTTGTTTACTGTTCGGTTTCAGTTTTTAGACAGGGTTTGGTTCGGTTTTAGTTTTTCTGGTTTAACCATTTGGGCTTGAAATTGTGGGCCTTGTTTTATCAGTTAATGAATAATTGAGTATTATAGGCTAAAAAAAAGTTTGGGCGACATCATTTATAATGGCGACATCATTTATAATTTTTTTATATAAATTACTTAAAATCACATCTTAATAATAGGTGGCAACATGGGTGGTTTGGTAAAACGTGTAAACTTTTAGGGCAAGTAATAGTGGGTCAGGTTAACGTGCCAGCACCTTGTTATTTATTTTCCGTAAATAATAAGAAATATGAATTATTATTACAAAAAAATATTACAAGAACGATTATCCTGTTTTTATTATGACATTTAAGTGGTTCCAAATGCTTAAGGTTATCGATCAAGTGGGCCAGGACTCAGGTCGGGTTTACCCATTATATGGCCCGAATTGACCTGGTTTTACATAATGGGTTAAGAAGTTACTGAAACTCTTTGTTCTTTTAAAATCAGGTTGGATACCACAATTTCAGGATCAATGAAACAAGAATATGCATTTAAGATTATGGCCAAATCTTTCTCCAAGAGGTGGCAAATTGGAGAAATTAGTAATTTCCAATACCTGATGCATCTCAACACGCTTGCTGGTCGTGGATATAGTGATCTTACACAGTATCCGGTCTTCCCTTGGGTTTTGGCAGATTATGAGAGTAAAAATCTCGACTTAACGAATGAAAAGTCGTTCCGTAAACTTAACAAGTCCATGGGTTGTCAAACAGAAGAGGGAGAAGAAGAGTTCAAAAGAAGGTTGAATTCATCATTTATATATACTAATGTAGATCCGTTTACTAATGAATGGGTTGATTCTGGTTGTGTTTTATCACTAATGAGGTAAATAAGTTTAGTTAGGTTAATAACTGAATATAAACCTCCTAACTCATTTTATCCAGAGTGTTAGGTTGTTATTGAAATAATATAGTTTTTGTGATCAAATGTTACAGACTAATTATTTATCAAAAGTTTGTACACAAAGTGTTCCGGATCAACCCAGTAGCACCTGTACCATAATACTCCTGGCCCACCCTGCCCTGCCCATTTTTCCGGCTTTAGTTTATACCTTTTTTAGAAAGTTGGGAACTTCTGTTAATTTGAGAATATGGTTGTAAACAAGTCGAACCGAGCCGAGCCAGGTTGGGCTCAGGCTTGGCTCGTTAACTTGAAATGCTGAAATGTTGAGCTTGAGCTCGGCTTGTGAAATGCTCGAGCCGAACCAGGTAGGGCTAGGGCTTGGGCCGTTCATCTTAGCGTGGGCTAATTTTACTTTTTTATCTTTTGTGTTTTATGGCAGGTTTGAGAGCTGGGACGATCCTGAGATCCCAAAATTTCACTATGGTTCTCACTATTCTAGTGCCGGGATTGTTCTTTTTTATCTTTTAAGGTTGCCACCATTTAGCACTGAGAATCAAAAACTGCAGGGCGGCCAGTTTGACCATGCTGACCGCCTCTTCAACAGTGTAGGGGACACATGGTCAAGTGCTGCTGGAAGAGGCAACACATCCGATGTTAAAGAACTTATTCCAGAATTCTTTTATATGCCAGAATTCTTGGAAAACAGATTTGATCTTGACCTTGGAGAGAAACAATCAGGAGAAAAGGTCTGTTGACTTTTTTCGTTCGTGTTCGTCAATTTCTTTTAAAATTTGTTTCTTTAATTTTCAACTGTTTAGAGTAAGTTGTCAAAAGAGTTTCTGGGTCAAACATGTGTTTTTTATTATGGGTCAAAACAAGCTGGGCTAGGTTTACCTCTGAATATCTTTGTATATTTATACATTGTTAAGAATAGTTAATGTGTTAAATATGGTTATCAAAACTACATATTAAAATAAGGATAAAATCGTGAATTAGTCGTCAAGTTTCAATTTTGTTCCAGTAAATTCACTTGGTTTTTGGGCTTGAAAATTTTGGGCTGAAAAAACGGCCCAAAGTATTGAGTATGAGCATGAAACTTGGGCCTAATTTTATTTTGTTAATTAATAACTAATTGATTATTACATTTTTGGATAATAAATTTGTGGGCTATACTATATATTACTTTCTCATTAATTACTTAAAATGTTTTCGGTTCCAATCGGTTCGGTTTTTTTGGTTTTTGGTTGATGGCAAAACTAAACCGAAAAGTTGGTTTAAAAAAACGTAAAACCAAAACGTCTGTCTTTAATTGGGTTTGTTTATTTCGGTTTGGTTGCATCGGTTATTTCAGTTACTGTTTGGTTATTGCGGTTTCGTGCACACCTCTACTTGTTTTCAACTATAAAAAACACTCAAGTTTCAATATTGTTCCATTTTGTGATTTTTTCATTAAATGGAACAACTATGGAACTTTGTTATTATTTAGTGTCTTTTTTACTTCAAAATCTAGTCACTTAAGTAGTTACCAAATTTCATATATGTTTCATTCTTGTCCCTAAATTTCAACATGCATAGTAGAATTCACAACAAATAGTGAAACCGAGTTACTATCAGGTTAAGACATTCAAACCATTTGACCCATCATTGACCCCAAATCGAACCGTTACAACTTGCTAATATGTTTTTCAAACACAGGTTGGAGACGTTATATTACCACCATGGGCCAACGGTAGTGCTCGAGAGTTCATAAAAAACATAGAGAAGCTCTTGAATCCGATTACGTTTCAGTCAATTTGCATCACTGGATCGACCTCATTTTTGGTTACAAACAACGTGGAAAGGTACATATCAACATATTTACAAATTACAATAATCAGTTATCCAAAATTACTTATTTTGACAGGCGGCAGAGGAAGCGGTTAACGTCTTCTACCATTACACATACGAAGGAAGCGTAGACATAGACGCAGTCACCAATCCCGCCATGAAAGCTTCCATTTTAGCCCAAATTAACCACTTCGGTCAAACCCCAAAACAGTTATTCCAACGGGCCCACCCGAAAAGGCGAATGAACAAAAGGTTCCCAATAAACCCACTCAAATATTCCAACTATCTCGTGCCACACGAGATTCGCAAAAGTGCATCTTCAATCATGCAAATCGCGACATCTAACGACAAAATTCTTATGGTGGGCCCCAATAATTTGTTAAAACCCCGACCATACGCCGCAACTTACGTTGCATGGGGTTTTCCGGACCGTAGTTTAAGATACTTGAGCTACGATCAAGATAAACTCCTGTTGACACACGAAAATCTACATGGTGGGAATCAGATCCAGTGTGCGAGTGCGAGCCATGATGGTCAGGTTTTGGTAACCGGTGCGGATGATGGGTTGGTTTGTGTGTGGCGGGTCGGTAGCTACAACGGGCCCCGCGCACCGCGTACATTACAGTTGGAAAAATCACTCTCGGCTCACTCGGCTAAAATCACGTGTCTTCATATTTGTCAACGGTACATGGTTATAATAAGCGGTTCCGATGGCTGCAGTGTGGTGTTATGGGACCTCAGCTCGTTGGTGTTTATCAGACAGTTACCCATGTTCACTTGTCCGGTTTCGGCTATTTATATGAACGAATTAACGGGTGAGATCGTGACGGGTGCGGGGATTATGTTAGCGGTTTGGAGTATAAACGGTGACTGTTTATCGGTTGTGAATGCATCACAACTTCCATCTGATTTCATAGTGTCGGTGACCACGTGTACGTTTTCAGATTGGATGGAAACGAACTGGTACGTGTCGGGTCACCAAAGTGGTGCGGTTAAGGTTTGGCAAATGGTTCATAACTCGAGTGAAAATGTGCCACCGGTTGGGCTAGGGTTGGGGCTAGGGCTAGGTGATGTGCCTGAGTACACGTTGGTCCTACGGAAGGTGTTGCGGGGTCACAAGCATTCAGTTACCGCCCTTCACCTCACGAGTGATTTGAAGCAACTTTTGAGTGGTGATTCGGGTGGTCATTTGATATCGTGGACGTTGCCCGATGATAGTATGAGAAGTTCTTTTAGACGGGGGTAATTTAGGTATATGGAAATGTTTTTGTCTTCCCCGTTAACCCTAGTGAAAAACGAACTGGCCCGGGAGTACTTGAAAAATGAGACGGGCTTATCGGAACACATGATACGTTGTTGTTTATTGTATTTGTTTTGATAAACACGCGTGCGTGTGTGTATACAGAAAGAAGGGGTTAATTAAAGCTTAGATTATATAATTTGAATATCATGTATAGTTTTTGTGCAATGGAGGGAGATGTGTTGCAAACTAACATACATGTATTGTTCATTTGGTCAAACTAAAGCGGTCAACCGTTGTCTCCAGTCCAATCTAGGGTCTCTGATTACGGGCGATCAAACTAAGATGTAGTTGTCTTGTTCACTGCCTCTCCGGCCAGCGATGGTGCATTGGTGGTAACTGACATTGTAGTTGTCTTGTTTAGTGCCTCATAAAGCAATTGGTACTAGGTATTATCATGAACAAAAATGAACTCCGGACGTTAATGGTCGAAACACACAAAACGTTTATTTTGAGAAAGTTCACAAAACTCAATTACAATCTCAAAGACCAAAAACACGTGTTTATAGTCCAACCTATCACGTTAGACTACAATTATGATTACTAAATAATAGAACATAATAGTTATAACTAACAATTAAATCTAATCATATTTAACTGTTTATAATTATCCACTCCTTAAAACCCATTACTTAATCTTGCACGTCATGTAACCCGTTTGACTAAAATTCCCAGCACCACACTGGTTATTGAAGTATAAGAAGACAACCTAATGCGCCCATATTATATAAAAGTCCAAGTTTTTTATTTAATACGCACACATTATAAATTTAAATTTGTCTTCTTATGACTATCAGTTAACCAAGCTAACTGTGAATAGTGAATACGAAGGAATCAGAAAAGGTTGACAATTGACAATACACCATTAACTCATTAATCCCGTGTACACATACTTATTGCTTCTATGCACCAAATTGAGATACACTTCATTTTTTATGTAATTTGTTTATGGGATCCCTTTGTTTATTGCAATTATATCAATAGATTATGTTATCTATGAACTTTGTTTTTTAGTTTGTTTACGTGGTTAGATTAATTTATTTTTAAACCGCTAAACGTTTTGTATTTTGGGGTTTCTAGTGTCTTGCTAGAAGTTTTAATATTATTTATGTTGGTCACTAAAAAAGAAAAGCTCACATATATTATGTAATTAATTAAAGACGCCAAAGGTTAGATTGCATGATTAGTTCGGATGGGTGATAAGAACTTAAATGACATTTGTATTTGTTCCATTGAGAGAGACTTGCTTAAGAATGTCAAAGTAGATGATGTTATGTTTATATTCAAAAAACGAAAACTCATAAATAACAACTTTAGATATATTATATTTTAATTACATTTTTATGACGTTTCACGTACTTTTTTTGTTATATGATATTTTTAATGTCTTTTTTTATATTACAAGACCTTGTTTTATCTAGCCCAAACGGCTGAACTGGACAGGAAAAAAACATTTATATACTGATAGTCAACTGAGTACTTACTCAAAAATATTTCGACTTTCAAGAAAAATCTTTCAGTTAATTCATCCATAATATAACTCATGAACACTTATCACGACTATACCACATGTCTAACACACAAGCATACACATTTAGCAAAATTCTCGCGTAACCCATATAAAACACTTCCATTCACACACATAATGTCACAACTGTGAGTATAAAGCTTACTTGCACACTCTATCACAAAATCTTAAAACAAATTCATCACAATTAACATATACAATCACATAAAATCACTTTTGACGAAAAACACCTACGCCAACCACTATTGGCCACCAATGACCAACCAAACATCTCAGTTTCTCTGTCGCGATTAGTTGCCCTCTTGTTCTTCTGTATCGATATAAACACAAGGAAATATTTGCAAACAAACCCCTCCACTTATTATTATTGACATATATCACAAGTTAAGACCCATTTACAGTGATGACTGATGATGATAAACCCCAATCTTATACTCAATTAATTCTCTTGTAAAGATGAACCCGCCATTGACGATCAATCAAGCTTTCGTTTCACTTACAACCGACCAACAAACACATGCATATGCCTCAGTTCTTGAGCGGTGTGTCACCAAACAATCTTTACCACAAGTCAAACAAATTCATACCCATCTCATCAAATCTTGCCACGATGTTGACACAAAGTTTTTAACCACTAAGCTCGTGTTAGCTTATGGGAAATCCGGGTCCTTGTTGGATGCACACTAGGTGTTCGATGAAATGCCTGAAAGAACCGTTTTCACTTGGAATGCTTTGATTGGAGCTTATATCACAAATGGACACCCTTTTGAAGCAATGCAGTTGTTTATAGATATGAACATGTCGGGAACTCGACCCGATGTGAGTACCTTCGCGTCGGTTTTGAAATCTTGTGGTGAGGTTGAAGACCGTTGGTACGGGGCTCAAGTTCATGCCATGGCTGTTAAATTAAGGTTTGTTTGTAACGTGTATGTTATTAATTCGTTAATGGGAATGTATGCAAAGTGCAAGGATTCGAATTTGGCAAAATTGTTGTTTGAGAAACTGGATGAAAGAACTGATGTGGTATCATGGAATTCGATTATTTCAGCTTATTCTGCTTCGGGGTTGTCTTTAGAGGCGTTAAAATTGTTTAGAGAAATGCAGACATATAATGTTCTGCCAAACGTGTATACTTTCGTTGCCACTCTTAACGCTTGTGATGAGTCATTGTATCTGATATTTGGCAAGGAGCTTCATGCTTTTCTTTTAAAATCAGGTCTTTATCAAGATACACATGTGACGAATGCATTGATTGTTATGTACACAAAATGTGGCAAAATGAGAGAAGCTGAAAGTATCTTTTATTCTATGGATGGAAAAGAAAGTATTATTTGGAACTCTTTATTATCCGGATTCGTTCAAAACGGTCTTTATGACGATGCTGTGGATCTATTTCACCAAATGCAAAAAGCGGGACAAAAACCTGACCTTTATTCAATTTTAAGCATCATATCTGCAGTCAGTCGTTTGAGGATTTTGTTAAACGGTCTGGAAATTCACGCATACTCCATGAAAAGAATGATGATCTCTGATTTGCAGGTTTGTAATACACTCGTTGATATGTATACAAAATGTGGTAAAATGAACTATGCAGAGGCCCTTTTCGAAAGCATCAAATATAAAGATAATATTTCCTGGACGACCATTATTTCAGGGTATGCCCAAAACGGATATTATTCGAGGGCGTTATCGTCATTTCGCCAAGCTCAAATAAACAGAATAGAAACTGATTCGGTACTGCTTGCAAGCATTCTGCAAGCTTGTGGTGAATTGAAGTCCAATTCGGTTGTGAGAGAAATCCATGCGCGTATAATACGAAAAAGGGTACAAGATCTTGCTGTTGAGAATTCACTCGTTAACACATATGGGAAATGCGGATGTATAGATTATGCGGTTCATGTTTTTGAACTTATTAAGGTAAAGAATGTTGTTTCTTGGACAAGTATAATGTGTTGTCTTGTACAAAACGGGCTTGCAAGTGAAGCATTTGATGTTTTTACTTCCATGAAGGAAACAAAAACCGAGCCTGATTCAGTTTTGTTACTTGCCTTACTCTCAGCTGCCTCGAGCTTATCAGCATTAAGAAAAGGAAAAGAAATTCACGGGTATATAATTAGAAAACGGTTTGTTTTTCAAGGTCCAATTTCAAGCTCTCTTGTAGATATGTATTCTTCGTGCGGATGTTTAAAGAGTTCGTTTAACATGTTTAAGTCGAACGAGGTCAAAGATTTGGTCTTGTGGACTAGCATGATCAACGCATACGGGATGCATGGATTTGGGAAAGAAGCCGTTGATTTATTTAATCGAATGTTGGTTGAGAATATTTGTCCGGATCATGTAAGTTTCTTGGCAATTCTTTATGCTTGTAGTCATTCATTGTTGGTTGATGAAGGTAAAGCTTTATTCAAACTAATGGTGGATGATTATGGTCTAGATCCGTGGCCCGAACATTATACTTGTATGGTTGATCTTCTTGGTCGTGCAAATAGATTAAAAGACGCAATCTTGTTTATTAAAAACATGAAAATTATTAACCAAAACACTTCCATTTGGCGGTCGCTTCTTGCTGCATGTAAGATACATCGTAACATTACTTTAGGCAATTTTGCAGCCAAAAAGCTTCTTGATTTAGATCCATACGATATAAAGAATTATGTTCTCGTATCAAATTTCTATGCTTTATGTGACCAGAAGGATGATTTTGATCACACAAGAAAGAAAATGAGACAAAGGGGTTTGAAGAAAGATCCCGGTTGTAGTTGGATTGAGATCGGGAACAAGATTCATGTTTTTATAGTTAGAGATAAGTCTCATCCGGAATCGGGTGAGATTTACATGAAATTAGATGAAATTAATGATGTCTTGAAGAGGGTAGGAGGGTATAATATTGAGAAAGATAAAGGAGAGATGTTAAATGGTCATAGTGAAAGATTGGCTATTGCTTATGGGTTACTTAGATATCAAAGAACCCCAATTTATGTTACAAAGAATCTTCGTGTTTGTGATGATTGTCACACTTTTAGTAAGCTTGTTTCTAAGTATTTTGATAGGGAAATTATTGTTAGAGATACTAATAGATTCCATCATTTTGGGTTTGGAGTATGCTCTTGTAAAGACATGTGGTGAAACGTTTTTTTGTAATCCTATTCCTGATATAAAGAAAGAGGTATTTGTGTTGAGGGAGATTTTGACTTTTGATCGAGGTTTTCAAAACCCTGAACTGGTCGTCTTCTTCGGGGTTTCAAAACCATGTCATCAGCAAGCGTCACCATCACCAGTGATCTTAGTGATCTTAGCTGGCAGGTGGTGGAGGGCCGACAGTCGTGGAGGTCGGTGGTGGTGGTGCGATGCATTTATTATTATTTTTATTAAATTTTTCTATTTTTCACGTAAGCGTCCACGTTAACGAAAATTAACAGAGTTTAACCGGCTAGTGAAAAACTTGCTGAGGAAAATATGTTGAAAGTTGAGACTGGTTTGTTGCATTTGTAAAGTTTGGGCTTAACACCATTCAATATGTCAAAATTTGTATGATTAAGATCCATTATTCAAGAAACAAAGATAACACACATTTTGCACAATTGCTACTCATTTTACTCATCTCTCATATATTGTCTCTTTGGACGTTAGCTCGTAAGGGATCCCTCGATTTTATGACTTATTATTATGATAAAGTTCAATGTTTATATTCCTTTAGATCATATATACATATATGTCTAACTTTTATATATCATTCGCAAATGATCGATTATCATGTTTCATATGTTCAACTTAAAACTTTATAATTTGTTAGTATTTTGTATCAAAGTTGGATTTCAAGGCCGAATTAATTGATACATGATTCAACAAAGACACAAACACTAAACTAGCGGCTAATGGAAATGTCTTCAAGAACCATATCATATCACTACTAATTATGCCGGAGGAAAATACGTTCAAAGTTGTGGTTGTTTGTAAACATTTCCTGACTTGGGATTAATCCCGGGCAACAAGTGAAGGTTGAGATTATTAGAAAAACAAAACATGGGAATGACGTTGTAGGTTTTGGGAGGATAGGGAGTCCAAAATGATCTCACGTTTAACCGTTTAATCTTTATGTTTGACTTCAGCAGAAGACCATTTTACCATATCCGGTACACCATCTCTTGTTCAATGAGAACCAACGAACTAACACCAAAAACAATTAGTCGTGCAAGACACACTAAGTCAAATTGTGGATGTAACAAAAGAGTTTAAACAAGAGATTTTTTTATGACTAGCAAGACGTGCAATATATGTAAGATATAGAAAGCATTGTAAAGAGTCGGGTATGCGTTGTTTACGTGCGAATTGGGATGTACCAACTTGATGGAACTCGACTTGCAATATGTTTGAAAGCGCTTTAAAACAAAAAGAAGTTTGATTACATTCCATGCGTTGATTGGAACCGAAATCAAGGTTACACCATTCCCGTCATCTAGCTAGTTAACAAATTGGGGTTCGTTTTTATCAAACTTTATTATCCCACAAGTTACAACTTTTTATAATGGCAACGAAACTTGAATATTTGAAATAGAGAGGTCCATTTTTTGTTAAAATGATAAAGCCAATGAAAGAAACGTTTAAAACGTATTTTGAACCCATTATTACTTGTTCGGCTGCTTTAAACCCATACCTGAATGCGGGAGGTACTTAAACTTCAATTGAAAAAATATGTTTTGCTTTGGATTTGCAACCAAAACCCAAGAAGACCCTCTTTTTGTTTGGGAAAAAATGCACGCGTTTAACAAATATTTAGAAAATTTGTTGGGTTTTTTTTTCTATACCCGAATACCCATTTTTTTAATACCCTATACCCGGTTCGGTATATACATGAAAACCGGCCTTAGCAACGAATTCATAACTGTTAGAGCCTATAATATATGCGCCACCTACAAGATACTATTCCTATCAGTTTTGGTCTACGAGTTAAGTACCGTCTGTTGTACATACGACATTCTCACACTACGTCTCTCTACAACTCGCTTTGACACAGTTCATTCCAAGCTGCTCGTTGCTGCATGTGAACACCAAGCTTTAGGTATCAAATATATAACTAAGCCAAATATTCAAGATGGAGAAAATCATGCACAGTCAAACAATTAGAGAGATTATTTTCCATACAATATGCTTGGCATATATTGCAATTAATTGTATTGACTTAATTCTCACATTTACCTTAGCTCACTATATTGTATTTATATCCCTTATCAATATTGAATCAAATGGCGATTTCGTATATTATTCTCCCTGCTGTTGGTTCTGCTTCAACTCTTCCTCTTCACAGGAGATCAATAACATGCTTTGCTAAAGGTTGATTTTGTGATTAAAGTTTTGTTTTGTTTTACCTCAACTTTTGGGTTTTTTTTAAACCACAATTTCACACTAATCCAAAGAACATGTATGTTGGTTGGTTCCATTGTTGTTTATGATGTTTTGTTTCATCATCAAATCTAGGGTTTTGCATATGTATAACTAGAGGTGGCAATGTGAGTGGGTTGGATTAGGTTTTGGTGATGGGTTAGAATGGGTATGAGTTAGTATGAGTATAGGTCACGATGAAATTTTAAAATAGAGGGTTATGATGGGTATGAGTCAAGATGCGTAAAACTAACTCATCTTGACCAAAGTGTATGTTAAAATACAAAGAGTTTCAAAAACCCCTCAAAAAAATATTCAAAAAAATTAACAAACAAATAATAACTCAAAATATAAATCAAAAACGCAAAATGTAAAATAACTAAAATGTTTCCCTCGTCATCCTCGTTCATAAAAAAACAGTTTTGTATCTGTTCAGGTTCGATTTTTGTCGGGTTTTTTTCGGTTCGTTTTTTTTTCATTTCGGTTGGTTTTGGTATCTATGCGGTTTCAATGATTTCGGTTTCGATTTCTCCGTTTCTATTCGGTTTCGTGGGTTTTGTTTAAAACAAAGTTAAATGAAGTTTGTTTTAGTCCATTCTAACCCATGAACAAACCCATTCTAACTCATAACCAAAAGTCACTAGCATTTCCACAACCCATCTTGACCTCATTGGAAAATTCTTTTGATTCATCCTAACCCATTCCAATTTTAAAAATTATCCATATTGACCCAAAACAACCTATTTAGGTTTGTTTTGCCACCCCTATGTATAACCGTTGATTAAAAACCACCACCGCCATTGTTTTCATCTGTACCATCCACTTTCTATTTCTGCTAAACCGTCATCTTCATTCCTTGCTAGACTCCTAATAGGTGAGCTAGTTTTGCATAGTTCATAATCACATTAGAATGCAACATGCATAAAAACTAGTTCACCCGTTGACAGAAGCGCTCATTTTCTTCTTCACAATAGACATGAAAGTTGAATGAAGTAGTCACTAAGCAAAACATCATAAACAAGTATAAGAGTCTATGATGATGATGCACAACAACAAAAACAAAACCCAATGCAAAATGCATAAAAACTAGTTCACCCGTTGACAGAAGCGCTCATTTTCTTCTTCACAATAGACATGAAAGTTGAATGAAGTAGTCACTAAGCAAAACATCATAAACAAGTATAAGAGTCTATGATGATGATGCACAACAGCAAAAACAAAACCCAATGATAATATTCAGTTAATAAATTATGATCGAACAAAGTTATACGATTCAATAAAGCATGAACAACAAATGCCCTAGGGATCCATAAACAGCCTTTAGTATATTCTCCATACATTTTCCAAAAATCAGATTCGTTTTCCCAAAAACAACAAATATATACATTTCCCCAAATCAATTGAGGTAATCTAAGCAATACATAAAAGGTAATCTAAAATAGGTCAAATTATTCTATAAAGGGAACAAAAATAAGAAGGATTTGTAGTTATACAAAAAAACCCTCAAAAGAATTGAAAAAAAAAATTAAAAAAAATCATAACTTAAAATTTAATAAAAAAAACGAAAAAACTAAAAACACAAAAATGTTTCCACCGTCTTTCTCATTCTAAAAAAACACACGTTGGTGAGTGAAAAAAGTCGTGTCTTTTTTGTTTATAATTGTGTTTTGTGTTTGTTTTCGTCATTGTTTGTGTATTTTTGTAAGGCCCCGAACCCGGTAGCCTTACTTTAGCGTCGGATTTACTCATAAACACAGTTCTTACAAATCAGAGTTCATTAAAACTTTCGCGGAATATAAAAACTTTCATGAAACGTTACAACAATCCAAACTTGCCTTAATTAAACATTCTTGTCTTTCAAAATAAACGTCAATTACATTAAAACATCTTGAGTCTTCAAATGTCAGTCTCCTATTTGCCCACCATGTGCCCGCTCAAGCTAGTTGTCTCATTCTACTCAACTGCGTGCATACTAAAAGTCAGCTACGCTGAGTGAGTTCTAGTTAATCGGACGCCATACAATACATACACATACATACATATCCGAAGATACATATCCATACCTAACTAGTTACCCTTCTGTTCTACATAAATACTTACTACCATACATACATACATATCTACAATCACTAACCTCAGTCTACCGAGAGTACGTTCATAGTCCGCCGTCTATACCTGTACTCAAGGTCGTGAACACGTAAAAGGTCCGCAGTCCTTACCTATGTTCTCCATTTATGGTACGTGCAAGGTCCGCAGTCCTTCCCTATACCATCCTACATCCACAACACGTACAAGGTCCACAGTCCTTCCCTATGTTGCAACCTAAACCATAGCACGTACGAGGTCCGCAGTCCTCCCCTATGCTACCACAATACAAATACAGCACGTATAAAGTCCACAGTCCTTTCCTATGCTGATGCCTATCTATAATACGTATAAGGTCAGCAGTCCTTAACTACGTTGTCGTCTATTATCTGTAACACGTATAAGGCCCACCGTCCCTATCTACGTTTACATCTATCATCTACTTTACGTATAAGGCCCGCAGTCATTAACTACGTTGTCGTCTATTATCTGTAACACGTATAAGGCCCACCGTCCCTATCTACGTTTAGATCTATCATCTACATTACGTATAAGGCCCGCAGTCCTTAACTACGCCATCACCAGCCGAGTCTATGTCCGACAAAAGCTAGAGGGATTTGCCATCCTAACTTACTATGTCGAACGTAGAACTCACATACCATTCGTGTACCTGTATACACATACTTCACATATACAATAATTACATTATAGCATAAGAACACTCTAGGCGTTCTTTACATCATTCATTTAACAACCATACCTCTTGTCGATACGTGCAATATCCGAAGATCGTTCACGCCCCGACAAGTATTCATTTGTAATGTTTATACATCTTCGATATATAATATTCGTACCTTTATTTTTGACCTGACAGTACGCGCAATATCCGAAGATCGTTCGCGTACCGACAAGCAATCATTCATATCCATCACATATATCACATATGGCATACACTTATCACTTAGGATAAATGTATTAACAACACATCGAGTATGCACACAGCCCCGAAAACATAACACATAAATGGGGCTAGAAACTCACCTGAATCCTGTTACGCTCTCCGTTAATCGTTATTCCTTTCTTGAGCTGTGCACGGCTAACTGTATAATATTTACATGTATCAATTAACTACTGCTACTCATTTTGTATTTCTATCTTTATACAACCCACAACGAACGGGGGTCCAGGGGCAGCGCCCCTGGCAGCGGGGTCTAGGGGCGGCAGTCCCTAGCAGGGTCCAAGGGGCAGAGCCCCTGGCTGGGGTCGAGCTGCCAGGTCAGCTTGGAAAAATTTTATTTACATTAACTGTCTTAACACATTTTCCATTAGGTTTTTAATTTATTTTCTAATCGAACTTGACTTTAGGCGAAGTTAAACCTTAGGCGAACTTAGCTTTAGGCGAAGTTAAACCTTAGGCGAACTTAGCTTTAGGCGAAGTTAAACCTTAGGCGAAGTTACCAGCTAGGCGAACTTGGCCGTAGGCGAAGTTAAGCTTTGAAGGCGAAGTTAAGCTTTGCAGGCGAAGTTACCAGTTTGCAGGCGAAGTTGCCCAGTTCAGCTACGGGTTTGGTTTTTATCAAGCATTTTGGCGATTTTAATACCCTTGTTATGGTTTGACATCACCCACTAACGTTCCCTAACCATTTCGTTCGTATATATATCCCGTATATACTATAAAGCTTGGATCTTTAAGCTTAAGGACATTCAATAAAACATAAACTTTAAAGGTCAAGAACATACCTTTTGTGCTCGTTTGGATCTCGTTTAACTTGTTTAATCACAACTAATCGTTTACTCTCTCTCGGATCTTGCTCGTTTCTCTCCCTCGGCCGCCGGCCGTATATGGCGGTGTGTGGTGTGTGTGTGTTTTGGAGTGTGTAGAGATTATGATGGAAATGAAATGAGGGTTTAGGGTTTTAGGTTGGTTTAGGGGATATTTATATCCCATAAACCCCATGGACCTAAAGCCCATTCTCATTTAACCCATCTCAATTAATCTAAATCCATGATCGTTCTTTACTCGATATTAATTAATTAATAACGCGGAAATCACTAAACGTAACTTTCTTTATTCAACATTATAAATTTTAGGATGTTACAATTTTTCCCTTGACATTGTGCCATTTTTTTTTATATTGTGTTATATTATTTTGTTCGGCATTGTGTTATATGTTGCGATCTATTGTGTCTTTTTTTAGTTATAATTGTGTCTTTTGTTCATTTTCGTCATTGTGTCTTTTTGTAATTTTTTTACATTTTTTTGAACGAGAATGATGTCTAAAACATTTTAGTTTTTAAAAATTTTTCGTTTTATTTATATTTTAAGTTCTGATTTTCTTTTATTTTTAAAAGGTTTTTGTGTGGTTACAAATCTTTCTTACACTCCTTATTTTTGTCTCCTTTTGTATTTAATTTTACTCATCTAACATAATAGATTTGAAGTCAAGACAGTCATACATAGTTTCTAACAAAATCAAATTTTTTATTAATTTTTATTTCTATTATGATAAACAAAACCTTACGATGGTCCAATAATTTCAAGAACAAAATAGTGTAATAACATTCAAACATTCAAACAATGTTTATTTATTATTTTAAAAAGGAAATACCTAAGATATGATCTGAAGCGGAGAAAGACATCATAGAGAAGTGGAAGGGGAAGCTGATGAATAATATTGAAATCAAACGCCATGGTTTACCCGATTCCTTCTAGCACGACGAACTTAACCACCTCATATCAATGAAATATGAAAGAAGAAGAAAAATGATTATGTATTATAGATGGGTAAAGATGGGAGAAGGAAGAAGGTTACACCATGATGTATATATAATGCTTAGGATCCTCCCACACCACCTATGATCCTTACACCATTTTTTTTCCTATACGGCTCGTATAGGGCTATACGATCGTATAGCACCTGAATCATGTCAGTTTGTGTCTGATGTTATCGGTCATGTTAGTGCCTCGTATAGCCATATACGGGTCGTATATGCCTATACGGCCGTATAGACATTTTTTGAATTTCTTTTTGATATATTGTCTGACTTGCATCATATTTTTTTAGCAATTTTAAATGTTCTTTTCGACCCTTTCATGTGTTGTGTAGCACCACTGAAAATCTGTCTATATGGGTCGTATAGCACTATACGGCTCGTATAGTTGTTTTCCGGCAGTGATTAATAGTGGTCAAAAGACAATCTGAATTTTTTTGGAAATGTTTTCTATACGGTCGTATAGCCTTATACGACCGTATAGGTTTTAAGGTTTGTTAGGGACCAATACGAGCCATTTAATGTCTATATGGCTCGTATAGGTCTATACGGTCGTATAGACTGCAAAAAGCTGTTTTTTTGTCCCATTGTCAGTCATTCGTACCATATACGGCCGTATAGGTCTATACGAGCCGTATATACATGTGAGAGTGGTGTATGAGATCATATCCCATATATAAAGAGAGGATTTGTAATGTTTGAAAAAGAAGAAAGAGAAAGAAAGGTATATGAAAATGACAAGGAAGAAAGGATTTGTACAAAAGCTACCTGACTGACGGGAATGCAGGCCTCTGAAACACGTTTTCAAAAATTATTAAAATATTATTTAAACATTCAATAGTATTATGAATTTATGATAGATAGAAATTGTTGGATATAGAAGAGAAAGAGATTTGTGATCCTTAAAAGTTAAAACTAAAGTGAAAGACACATGAAAATGAAAATACGGAAGAAAGATGTGTATAAAAGCTATTGATTGCCTGAGTGACATGTAAGTTTCTGAAACACGTTTTTTAATTGAGAAAGTCACATGGTAAATCACACTGAGTTTTTATTAATTTTCTAAGAACTTTTCACCAATATACACATTGAATTTTTATTTTTATCCTTTTCCGTTTCTATAATCCACATTTTCTAAAGTCCAATTACATTTAAGCCTCGTTACCAGTTAACTCAAATTATATTTTTTAAAATCCAATAAAAAAACATAAAACTACTTCAATTAAAATAAAAACATAAAACCATTTGAACTAATAATAAAATAAAACTACTCTATATGTGTATATTTGGATCTTTCGGTGTATATCCCGCCCAAACATGTTCATCGGATCCCACGGGATTCGTGTTCGGGTTCATGTTCAATGTTCATGATGGAAATATAATGGTTAAGAAATTATTAAACAAAATGAAATATAGAGAAATTTGGGATATGATTTTACACTAAAGTTGCTTAGAATTCTTTTTCAATCTATTGCTTCGTGTGTGTTTCAATCTTGTGAAATTTTCATACAAATGTTGAAGTCTTTAAAACATAAGTTGTTTAAATGAAATATATATTGCGATTATATTATCATTATCATTATTATTATTTTCTAATTTGAATTAAGTCGAAGAATTATAAAGCATGTTTAATATTTAGTGACTTTTTTTAACAACCATTTTATTGATGGAAAAAAAAGCTACAAGCCTGGCAAGAGACTATACTCAATACATCAAAACATCCAAACTAACTAGGATTGATGTATATTTTATTTTATGTTACTTAAATCAAAATAAAATTAATGTTAAATGAGTTTTGAGAAAACAAAAAAAAAAGGCAATACAAGTACTTTACTTTATAAACAATGCTTGTTTTAAAACAAGGACGGCACGGCAGAGATCGATGTTTTACATGTCATAGAAAAATCCGGGAAATCTTTTGGACAAAGCTCAAGTCTTCAACAACCAAATATTTATTACGATTACAATTTTTATAAACCATTTATCATGTAATATATTTATATGCAAACATCAAATTAATGGATGTTAACCAAAACCAAAAAAATAATAATAATAAAATCTTTGAGCAAGAATGACGAGTAACAATAACCGAAATAAAGAATCCTTGAGTAAGAAGTGAACGATGAGAACCTACAATTTTCATTCTGATAAAGATTTTACTTCCCCATTTGACGTTTGAGTGGCATGGAAGACAAACGTTTATGTATTCAAAACAATTTTTCAAAGAATTTTTTACTACTCTTATTTGTAAAAGGCATAAATTACATGCAATTTCTTATTTGTAATACTAATAATTCATTCAAAATAATTAGAGAGTATATAACATTCTGAAAACTTAAAAAGGTTTTATAATAAACAAAAAGCATATTTATTTTACATTTGATATTTATAAATTGCACCATTTCAAAATATTCAATAAATTTTATCAATCATTTAGGAATCGGGAGAGATTTACATGAAATTAAGTGAAATTATTGATGTTTTGGAGAGGGTAGGAGGGTATAATATTGAGAAAGATAACGGAGAGATGTTATAAAGGTCATAGTGAAAGATTGGCTATTGCTTATGGGTTACTTAGAACTCAAGGAACCCCAATTCATGTTTGAAGAAACACTAACCGGACCCCGGGCAGATTACTGGTAACCTGGGGGTTAGATAGATGTTTCCCACGAGGGGTTAGACCCTTGGAAGATGGTTCTTCTGATAACCTGCAAAACAGACACCGTGAGCTCGTCACTGAGAAGGGGGGGTTCCTCCTTGTGACCACCCTCCGGCGTGAGAATCAGACTAGATTGCTCTTTAAATATAAAAGTATATTAAGAGATTGCTAGAGCAGATATCAGGTATAATATGATGGTAATGTAGTAAGATATGATAAGATGAGATGGTCATACCATTTGTGGTATTTATAGCCGAAGGTAGGTTTCCAAGGAGGTATGGCCGGCTGCAACAGTGTTCCTGTTCCACCAACAGTAGCCTACGCACGTGCCCTGCTGGTAGTTGGTGGGTAGGTAGCGGCTGATAGCGACCAGGCCTGCTGTATACTATTCCTGTTCCACCAACTGACGGCTACGCACGTGGTATGGCAGTAGTTGGTGAGTAGGCAGCGGCTAATAGTGACATACAGTGCAGGAGCATGCTGCTCGCCATACTGTTGTCAATAAGCTGTCGTATCTTTAGTCAGATCTTTTTCCCATACCTCGTCAGGTACAGTACAGAAGATCTTCCTGTATCGTACGGACTGACTTATTTGGGCGGGAGTATTCCCCCTCCCGCCCTTGTGCGGGATAGTTCCCGGCTTCGCTCATTCCTTCAGGTGACACTGAGTGATTGAGAGCTAAGTGTCTTGTGCGTGTAGCCCTGCTGCGCGGGTGGCCTTCCCTGATGGCTTGTATCCGAGGCTGCGGGGACAGGCGGAGTCCTTCACCATCGGGAGGCATTTCCTGCGGGACCAGCTTGCGTACTGCGCGTAAGGACGTCACGTCTCTGAGCATGGTTGGTCCTGCGGATCCAGTTGGTTTCTGCGCAGACGTCCCTCTTCAAGGTGAGTCTTGCGGGTCCAACTAGGCTCTGCTGGGACCTACCTCTTCAAGTCCCCCCAGTCCAATGTTCTTCTCATGAGTGTTTAATAAAGTGAGGTGAACTTTTGGACTTTAAGCAGAGGGTTTTGAAAAGGGGTTTTTTTTTTTTTTTTTTTTTTAAGGTTTTCCATGGGGATTCTTCCCGCGGAAGTCCTTGTCACTTGCAGAAATTCCCGAGTTTCCTGCTTGGTCTTTGGGTATGATGCGGGTAGGCTGTAACCTCCTCGCAAGTCAGGAGCGTTGAGTCCCACTTGTGTGGATTCTCCATGAGGTTTTGGTAGTTTTGAACATAGTGATCAATTATGTTAAAACCACCAATTCCATCCTGGAGCTTCAAACAACGTAGTTCTCGACGTTCCCGCTATGCGGGGATGTTATTTCCGTTTCCGCAAGCATTGCCCAGAAGATCCTTCTTGGTTTCAATTCCCAGCGGAGCGCTAGGTATGTGAAGGGTTTTGCCTTAACACTGTACCTGCGCTCGTCTTACGGTTACTTTACTTCCAAGGTATTCCTAGCGTCAATTCCCTGCGGGTGCTAGGTATGTGAAGGGTTTTGCCTTTACACTGTACCCGCACCCGTCTTATAGTTACTTGGTTGCCGAGGTACTTGGCTTCAATTCCCTGCGGGTGCTAGGTATGTGAAGGGTTTTGCCTTAACACTGTACCCGCATCCGTCTTACGGTTACTTGTTCGCCAAGGTTTTCTTGGCTTCAATTCCCTGCGGGTGCTAGGTATGTGAAGGGTTTTGCCTTAACACTGTACCCGCATCCGTCTTACGGTTACTTGTTCGCCAAGGTTTTCTTGGCTTCAATTCCCTGCGGGTGCTAGGTATGTGAAGGGTTTTGCCTTTACACTGTACCCGCATCCGTCTTACGGTTTACTTGTTCGCCAAGGTAAGGGGGTATTTTCCCGCTTACTTTTTAATATTTTTAAATTTTGAATTTTGAAATTCGAAAGGTTGGTGGAAAGATAGGAACAGTCCAAACCTCTGAAACGTCGTGCGACAGTTTCTTCTGACTGTGTCAGGACGTGCAGGAAGTTATGGTGACGTGACATTATATGGTCATTCCAGACGCTTTTTACGGCGCGTGGGCGCGATTTTTCGGGCGCGTGGCCGCGAAATTACTGGCATACGTCCTGTCAACAGCTGTTGCCAGCCTGCTTTTTGCCACGTGTCATAGTTTCATTGCACCTTGATTTCTCTCTCCTCCGCATTAAATTCACCGCATTAATTGCGATTAATATATAAAGGGGGAGAGGCCTCTTTGTAATCCACACTTTCACCTTTCTTCTTCTTCTTAGTGATTTCCGGCAAATACTCCCCTTTTCAGGCAAGCATTTTCCCGAAATCACTTTCTTCTTTCTGCAAAATGTCTTCTCATGATGCTGAAGCTGTAGCCGACGATAGGAGTACTGCTGGCGAGTGCCAGTGTGCTCTACCTGTCGATCAGTACCAGTATATTGTCAGGAAATTCATGCTTGAGTCTCTTGAGCCTGAGTTTCCTGAATCCCACCAGACTGTGTACGATGCCCCCAGTGGCAAGATCGGGGTATATGCTGCATTCTTTGTTTATGGGAACCTTAGGTTCCCATTGACAAAGTTTATGTACCGTGTCCTGGAGAGGCACGGTGTGCACCTGACCGAGGTGCATCCGATGGCGATTGCCAAGGTCCGACACTTCGAGTGGGTGTGCCGGATTCTGGGTATTGAGCCCTACGTGGACCGCCTGATGACCTTCTATACTTGGAGGTGCGTCCAGGGGTGGTACACCCTGACAACCCGTATTAAGGGTTTGAAGATCTGCGTGACCGAGCGCAGTCTCCGATCGTGGAAGCGGGAGTTCTTCTACATCTCTGCCCGCGCCATCCCCATTGCCATGAAGTTTAAGAAGGGTCAAGCGCTTCCGAGCCTTCACGCTTCCAGTTACCAGGAGGCGGAATGGTTCGCGAAGATATCCCGGGTCCAATCTCCGGTTTAACGGTTTGCGGAGTCCGGGATGGTGATGCTGGGGATGAGCCGGGTATGGAAGGATGCGTCCCGGTTTCCCATCCTTCTCGAATACGGTTTGAACTCTATTCCTTATGGTATGTCTTGTCTTTCTTGCTGATATTAGTTTGTCTTCTAACTGTTTCTTTTCTTTCAGAGGGGAATGACTTGGAGTCGCTCCTGTACCCGCGGGAAGCTGACGGTCCCGTGCGGGTGGGCACTCGTGCTTTAGACGAGAATGAGTTGCCCATCCTGGAGCAAACGGCGGATCGGTTTGTGGAGGTCTATCCGCCGGGCCAAGAGATCCTGAGCCACCGGCGGCCAGGTAAGGCGATATTCTATCCTCAACCCCTCAATGCTGTACCTGCTGCTGGATTTCCTTACATCCTGTCTTCTTCTGAGGAATCCGCAGATGGTCCTCCGCTGGTGCGGAAGAAGAAGGCTGCCGGCGGGAAATGGAAGGAGAAGGTGGCCTCCACAGCTGATCCGGTGCTTCTATATGACACCGAGTCAGATAGTGAAGAGGTGGCGGGGAACCCCGGTGGTGAGAAGACCACTGCTCCGAAGGCTACGACTGTTACCTCCGGAGAACCAACGACGACGGTGACCGGTGTCAAGAGATCGGCCCCATCGGGCTTGTCCCCGCCCGTCCGTACGTTCAGGCTCAAGAAAACCCGTAAGTACAAACATCCTTATCTTTGTAGATTTTACTAAATTTATTTAAACACTTATCTTCTTGTGCAGGCGTGGATGTTGACGCATTCCAGGGTGAAGTACCGAGTAGTACCTCTCAGCCGATGACGGTAGGCTTGGTCAGCCTACCTGAGGCGTCGACCCAGGCGCCTGCGCCTGGTCCCGCTGGTTCAGTTGCTCACTCTGAGCCGACTGTTCCAGCCGAGTTTACGCCACCGCCGGCCGTGAGTGCGATTTTTACGGCGTCCTTCACCGAGCCGGCGGTTACGATTGCTGCGGATTCTGCGGCAGCGACTGCGGCGGCTGCCACCATGCCCCCACCACCGGCACCGACGGCCGGCTCATCAGGTACGCATGGGAGTACTCGCCAATCCTTGCCACCTTCCCATCTGCCTGACCTTTTGGATGGGTTTCCTTTGGGTTCAGGTGATGGGTTCGGCGGCTATCGGCCTGTTATAGACCCTACAGGTGCGTAGGGTTCCTTTGGCCCCTTTTTTACTTTTATCATCTTTTTCCTAACTGCTTTTTTGTTTTTTGCAGTGTCGGATTCCAATGAAGTGTATGTTCCGCGATGGAACATACGCCGAGGAACAACCCTTCGTACCCCTGTGGAGTGCGTGGAATGGGCTCGCCAAGCTGCTCCCCATGGTGCGTTGGGGGAAGCCATGGCTAGCTACCAGGAGGGTAGACTAACCAATGAGCTTCGGGTTCTCCAAGCCCGGATGCAGCCGCGCGTCGAGCTGCTTTGTCGTGAAAACGACAAGTTGAAAGCAGCTCGCGCCAAGGACGTATCTCAGGCGCGGGCTCTTCGGGAGGAGAACCAACGATTGACCGCAGCTGCTGCGGAGAAGGAGAAGGCCTTCAAGGCCCTCGAGGTTGAAGTTCAAGCGCGACTCGAGGCCCGCTCCAAGGGTGCCCAAGCTGTTAACGAACAGCTTCGGCTGGCTAAGGAGACTGCGAGGAACGCAACTGAGAGGGCCACCAAGGCTGAGGCCGTTGCTGAGCCTTTACGCGTGGAGAACGAGGAGCTCAAGGCCAAATTAGAGGCTCTCCAACGTGCTCATGATGCCTTGGCCATGGAAGATGCCAAGAAGCTCCAAGAGATCCTGGACCAGAGGGGCGTGCTTGACCATACCGAGCGGAAGCTTAAGGGCGTTGAAGAGGCTGCTGCAAAGGAAGTGCAACTTGCCAACCTCAATAAAAGCGAAGCCGAACGCGCCTGCACCCAAGCCCTGGTTGCCAAGGAATGGCTTCTTCGAGAAGCGTTGCCTCAGGTATTTTAGCTTTACGTCTTCACGCTTTCCTTTGTACATAGAAAAGGTGTTTGACACTTGTATTTTCTTTGTAGGTTGTGCATCGGGTCTTCTCAGAGACATCCTACGACGATGCTATGAGTGCAGCCCTCAATGCTTCTCACGAGGATGGGGAACGGGCTGGCTTCCTGCTTGGTCTAGGGTTCGTTGAGAAAGGCTTCCCGCCTTCCAACTTCCCTTTATACAATGTTGATACTGAAGCCATATATGACCAGGCAGTAAATCAATACGCCGCCTTCCCGTATCCAGTGGTGGAGAAGGTGAACCAAGTAGCTGCTGCTGATGATGGGTTAGCTGTCCTTAAAGCCTTCCTCGAACCGCCTCGTTCTTCTGATGGAGCGGGTCCAAGTGGAGGCGGCCCTGAGGCTTGATCCTGAAGATCCCTTCCCATTGCTAGGATAGTCTTGTACGGATGTATTTATTTTTCTTTTCGTAGGCGGGTAGTTACCCGGCCATTCTTGTAATAATTCATTTGTGAAATATTAATCTTTTTGCGTATGAGATTGTTATTTCCTTCTTTGGGTTCCTTGCTTTATAAACTTATGACTTGCATACTTAGTTTAGATTAGCAATTTTCCAAGTGTTTAGAATAAGTTAACCTGTTGAACGTGGTTGATAATGGGTTAAAGTTTTGCTTCCTCTTTCGTGATTGTGCGGGTAGAACCGTCACTTGCACTTAGTAGGATGGCTAAACTTTAACCTTCATCTGACCTGCGTGTAGGTTTTCCTCATCTTTTGAGGATAAGTTAACCTTTGAACGTGGTTGATAATAGGTGTGAAGTTTTGCTTCCTCTTTCGTGATTGTGTGGGTAGAACCGTCACTTGCACTTAGTAGGATGGAAAACCTTTACCCTTATCTGACCTGCGTGTAGGTTTTCCTCATCCTTTGAGGATAAGTTAACCTTTGAACGTGGTTGATAATAGGTGTGAAGTTTTGCTTCCTCTTTCGTGATTGTGCGGGTAGAACCGTCACTTGCACTTAGTAGGATGGCAAAACTTTACCCTTAT